>NC_081418.1:23927993-24240136 GCF_949786415.1 Peromyscus eremicus | reverse complement strand
ATAGAAAAGATTTTCCCATCTCATTAACTTGTCTCTCTGATGTATCCACCAATATATTTTAAACTGTGTTGATTTATGACTTTCTGTGTTCGATAAAACTATAAAAACTTCATGAAGCTGCTTCCATGTCAGGATGTAGAATTTAGGGCAACCTACATCTGTATTCCTGGGCCATGTTGACTCAAAATGGCTCCAGAATAAACTTCTGTTTTTTAACATGAGAACTGTGAATTTTTTAGACTGACACTGAATACCTATTTTTAAATACAATCATTTAGTTTTTGCTCAATGGACATTTGTGGAATATGTTGAATATCAAAGACTATTTGTCTTAGGCTACCAGGCATATTAGTATTTACAGTGCTATAATACACTTTTCAATACTAAGCTATAATGACTGTGTAGTGAATATCAAGAAATAGGCTATTCATTTCTACTAGTTTAATTTTAGAAAATTTTAATGAAGGAACTGAGACTTAAGATAAACCTGGAATAGTGATCAGAATTTTCATAAAGAGAAATCATTAACAAAAAAGATTTAGTCATTATATCTGACATAATAGTCTAGAAATACTGAATAAATGATAATAGAATGACTGAAAATTCTTGAGATTAAGCTGTTTTATCAATAAATTGAAGTGACATCAAAATTAGAGACCAGAATACCTAGTAGCTGAAATGCATTTTGAGACAAAGGTCCAAACTCAGACAGTGATTATGGATCCAGAAGAACTTTTTTTGGGCCTGGGGTCATACAATAATGGAATGAAGGACAGACCACCAAAGTCTATTAAACCAGAAGCAGACTTTATTCCAGGGGAAAAAAAAAAAAGGAAAAAATTCACCACAAAAACTTATCAGCTAGCTGAGACCACAGCCAGTGTTTGGAATTCTGAGGCTGTGGCAACAGAGGTGGGTCTGGCCCTCTTTTTGTAGTAAGGGGGAAAGCATCAGTCTTGGGGTGCATGCTAGGAGTACGGAGAAACACCAGGTATGGGATCCATGCTAGAAGTCACATAGAAACATCTATTAAACGTTAGCTTTGGTCCAAGCAGTTGTTGGCTATAAGGGGCAAGGGTAGAGTGTTAAAAGTTAACCCCTGGCTGTAGACAGAGGGCTGTAAGCAGAGAGCCATTGTTAAAGTTAACCTTTGGAACTGATGACTGTCAGCTTTTTACTTTTTAGGTTTACAGTTTTATATTTTTATATTCCTGGACCCCTCACCTTGTTTTGTGGCCTATCTGTTTTCATTTCACACACAGAAGCATTTTTTAGCATCTTATAAACAACTTTAAAATGGGCTTTTTAGGAGGACTTTGTTGATATTGTATAAGAAACACAGAAATACTATTGTAGACAGCTAACACATGGTAACCGCTTTAGTGCTACTATTATTAGTTGTGGTGATAGTTAATCTTGGTTGTCAACTTGACTGGATTTAGAATCACCATGGAAATCAATCTCTGGGAAACTTTATGAAGAATATTGTTATAGATTAGGTTAACTGACACAGGAAGAGCCACTCTAAATGTGGATGACATCAGTCTCTGGGCTGAGAACTCAGGTTGAAGAAAAAGGAGAAAAACAGGTCAGCATCAGCATTCTGTCTCTGCTTCTGGACTGTCCATGCACTGGCATTAGTTGCCTCATGTTTCTGAATCTATGCCTGCCCTGCCATGTTGTGTTGCATGATGAAACGGTGGCCGAAACACACCCTTTCTGTAGCTTGAGTTTTCCTGCCTGGCCCACAGTCAGGGCAAATCTCTTTCACCTGCCAGTCCCACAGCCTCTCAGACCCGACCAAGTAAACACAGAGACTTATGTTGCTTTCAAACTGTATGGCCGTGGCAGGCTTCTTGCTAACTGTTCTTATAGCTTAAATTAATCCATTTCCTTTAATCTATACCTTGCCACATGGCTCATGGCTTACCAGCATCTTCACATGCTGTTCCTCATCGTGGTGGCTGGCAGTGTCTCTCTGACTCAGCCTTCCACTTCCCAGCTTTATTCTCCCCCTTGCCCCGCCTATACTTCCTGCCTAGCCAACGGCCAATCAGTGTTTTATTGATTAATTAGCAACACATTTGCCATACATCCCACAGCACTTTCCCCCCTTTTTTTTTTTTTTCAAAAAGGAAGGTTTTAACCTTAACAAAGTAAAATTACATATAATTTGGGAATTTGGGCGTAGCTTCTCTTACTACTTCCTGCTGGAGGGGGGCGCTGTATCTTATGGGGATTCAAAGAAAACTTTAGGATTATGAAATAGTCCATGAGGCTGTATCGTCTGAGCCAGATGCCTTCAAACCATTCTGGATGTTGGATCATCTGGGCCATGGTGTCATCGGAGACCTTTCAGGGGGTCTTGGCTGGTCAAACCTGATGTATCTTAATCTTGAACAAATCCATAGCCTCTGGCTTTCTGTGGAAACAAAAGAGACTCTTTTCCAAAGCAACATATCCTTATATCCAAATTTTGAAGTCAAGGTATCTTTAAAATATACATTTTGGCATAACTCAACAGCTTTTACAATCAAATGTTTTTCTGCAGTAAAAAATCCCAAAGACAACACAATCCAGATTCTCTGTGTAATATTCATCTTCACGTGGCTTATTTTTTATATTATTTTTATTGTCTCTTTAAAGACTTTATTTTTTAAAACTATATTTGTTTCTATAACTGTATATATCACCTTTTTTATCGCTTTCAAGCCTACGTATCTTTTACACACATTGTAAACTATTACATCTGAATCTGTCTTATTGTGAATCTCTTGCTTTTAACTGCAGCAGCTGTGGCTGCTGGCTCCGCCCACCTCAGCTTCCCAACATGGCTACGTTTACCGCCAGCTCTGGGAGCTATTGTGGGTCTATGCTTTTATCCAAGCAGCGTGTAGCCCAAAAACCTCTTTTTTTGTTTTGTACCTGCAAAGGCTAAATCCACCACGCAGCTTAATGTGCCACTTGCAGAGGCCTGATTCCCGCCATACTGCAGGTTGAGCACGCACACCAGGAACCCACCAGTAGCTGAAACCAGCAGCTGCCGCTCATTTGAGAGAGACAATTAGGAAGCTGTTTTTAGCTCCGTTTTAGAATCTTTTCTCAGGTTTTAGGTGGAAACTCTTGCCACCACGTTGGACACCATTTGTAGCTTAAGGAATTTGAAGAACACTGGACAAATGAGACAACTGAAGAAAAGGGACAAATCGTCTATCCTAAGAAACAGAGTGAAATGGCATATGGGTATGTTATCTAAAAAATTTTATGTCTTCCTAAATGTTTGTTTCTGCTTTTCTTTAAAGATTTAACACTATTTAACTTCTAATAGTCCCAGTTCAATTAAAATTTAAAGCTGACTTTGGAGTTGGAGAATGGCTCGCTCCTTCTTTAAACTCAAGCATGTTGTTAAAAGGAAAATACAGACTCTCTGTATCATGCCAGAGGAAAAGAGCCATCTTCTGCTATGGGACAGGAGAAAAGCCAAATTAATTAAGGGACTATTCTATTACTAATCTCAACTCTTTGATTCTTTTCTGATTCTTTAAACTTTTCTTAAAGTATGAAATTTATATCAAAATTTACAAGATTAATATATATAGATATATATACATTTTAAACTTTGTTAAGATATAAATGGTCATATAGAGTACTAACTAATTCTAAAAAGCCGCATATATAGTCTTTGTGTTCGAGTCTCTTATCAGTTTTTTGCAGGAAATCACGGTCAGGCCTAACATCAACTGAAGTCTCCAGGAAGAAGATGGGGCCCCACAACAACAACAATTCCACATGGACAATAATAACATCACTAAGCTGACAAACATCATCTACAGATCAGCTTTGAACTACAAAGTGCTCAGAGCAATTTTGAGAGCGCTAGCTGAAATGATCCAGTCTCAAAGACTACTTGAATAAGGATTTGAGATAAACCCTGAACTTTGGCATTATATACAGACTGGATAACGAAGGATATAGTTACCTTTCCTAGAATTTGACAATTAACCTAAAATTTTTCTTTCAGGATAAAGATAACTTCGCCCATACCCAGCAGGAAGCAATTTCAAGAATACGACGCCCACATTCCTAAAGAGGTGGTGTGGGTTGGTTGGTTTTTTTTTTTTGGTCTTCTAGGTCTTTTAATGGGTTTTGGGTCTGGGATAATTTTCATTGATTAGGTGGGTTGGTTATAAGTTGTTGTAAAGGGTGAGGAAAAGGGCTAAGCAAAGGAGATTAGATTTAAGGTTCTTATTAAAAAAAAGAGAGAGAAAGAAAGAAAGAAAAAATGTAAATACTTTACATTGGATTGGATTGTTTTATAGTGTATATAAATTATATATATTGAAATTGATATTATTAGAAAATGCTATATGTATATTTCTAATTGTACCATTCATTTAACAATGTAATGCAATTTTCTAATCCTTGAATGTTGTTATTACCAACTATTAGGATATAAAGAAATGAAAGTTAGTAGTTAGACATTATAATAGAACTTGTAGTTATATTAGGTATGTTTTCAAGATTGAGTAGATATATTTTAGATAGACAGGTTATCTTCAAACCCTTCAGAGATCTACAGAATATGGCATTTAAAATGTTTTAATAACTTAGAAAAATTTTCTTTTTTGTTATGACTATGAGACATGTCGGCTCCTGACAGTACCAATCTACTTCAGAGAAAATATGGGCATTGAAAAAACTGTAATTGGAGTTAACTTTCATTGTAGCAAAAGTTAGCCACTGGACAACAAAGTATCCTCGAATCAACTGCTGACGAACAGGACAGACAAGACACGAAACAAAGGACTACTGATTCTTGTCAAAACAAGTGTGGTTATGGCTTTATTAAAAGGCATCTTCTGAGGCCAGGACAATATGACACCATCCCTGAAGTGGCCTTCGTAATCCGGGAAAGGTACAGTGCCCTTTTCTTCGAAGGCAGCTGAACAGGCAGTGGGCCGATGGCTTCTGATGTGTAATGGGGAGGTAGCTGAAACAGTTATTCTTGAAGAGTAATTAAGCTCACACCTCTCAACAGAAGAATGGCATTTAATAGAGGGATGTGGAGAAGAATGGGATGCTGAAATGAAGCCACATACACACATAGCCAAGAAGAATGGACAGCTGAATTCAAAAAACATCAACAATTTCCAGAATTTAAAATCCTGAATCATGACATGAAACTAGTGGAATTCAGGTATTTCTGGTATATAGACTGCTCTCACCCAATGTGAGGTTGAACTGTTGACCTTGTGTACATTCTACTTCACAAATGAGTCTGTCAGATACGCTAAGCCTATAGGCTGAAGATGATGCCCCAACACTGCGGAGAAACCTCAGATGATTGTCCAGGCAGCTGGCTGTTTCTGTCAACTCACAAGTTTTTGGAAGTTGCTTGCATATACTTCCTGTTTTTATTTTTTTGTTAGCTAATACTATTTCCTTCTTGGGTCTCTGAGGGAGTTGAAGATTAGTTAGTTATAGTTGACGATTAATTAGGATAGAAAGTGAATTAGATACAATAGAATAGATAATGGAATTATTTTCTCTGAATTTGTCAAATACAAATGAACTAGACATTGTTTAGGTATTTATTACTTGTATATATTGTATATAGTTATTGTACTTTTGTATATAGTTTTTCTTATGTTAGTTATAAGCTTTTTCTTTTTTCCTTTTTATTAAAATAGAAAAGGGGAAATATGGTGATATTTTATTTGTATTAAAATGTTATTTGTATGTTAATAAATAAAGTTGCCCGGGGGTCAGAGCTATTAGCAAGCCAAAGGAAAGCAGGGAAGTGGTGGCGTATACTTGTAATCCCAGCACTTGGTATGCAGAGCTGGGTAAGTCTCTGTGTGTTCAGGGATACAGCCATTATTGGACACACATGCCTTTAATCTCAATACCAAGCAAGGAAAACCTGGAGGCCTATACAGACAGGCCGTGACGAGGCAGTCATGTGGTTGGGTTTACAACCAATGAGAAGGCAGAACAGGAACACTATATAAAGACATTAACACAGGGGTAGTGAGTTCTGAGAGGTAGGACCACTGCAGGAGGAAGGGTAAGGTTTTAGCTCTTAGCTCTGACCTCTTGGCTTTCTTCTTTGCATTGGTTCTGTGTTTCTTATTTAAATAAGAAGGTTGGTTACATCTATACCTTTCCTTTTGTAAGTTGCCTTTGCTAGGTGTTTTATAACAGCAGTGAGACCAGTAAGTAGTGGAGCTGTGCTATAACTACCATGCAATCTAAGATAAAGCTGGAATCAGACTTTGTTGTGGTGGTAGTTAATCCTAATTGTCAACTTTACTGGGTTAGAATCACCCAGGACACATGCTTCTGGTTATCCCTGCTGTTATTTCCAGAGAATTTAACTGAGGAGGCAATAACCACCCTGAATGTGAACACCAGCATCCCACGGAATAGAGTCTTACCCTCAACGCAAACGAAGAAAGGTTAAAACAAGAAGAGGACCAGTACTCACCTCCCAGATGCAATGGCTATGTAACCAGCTGACTCATGTTCCTGCTGCCATGATGGACTGAACCCTGAACTGAGACCCCCAAATGATCCCTTCTTTCCTTGAGTTGCACTTGCTAGGTATTTTTGTGAAGGCAACAAGTCAAATGACTAATACAGTGTCTATGCAAAAAAACTGAAGAAGAATTTGGAGTAAAGTTTCCAAAAAGGTTTTACAATGAAGAGTTTATTTTACTGCTTCAATAAGTAGAAAGCAAGGGATACTAAAATCATTAAAATATTCAGTGAATAATTTGTCATCACCAAGTGTTATATGAAGAAGCTGCGAATAATTTCTTGAGCAGCATCTGCCACATCATCTGGCAACCTAAGAGGTGTTCACTTGACAGCTTCTGCAGTAGCCGTCCCTAATAAAGACTGCTGTTCCCTGACTCTTCCTTCTGGGTCAGGATGTTAAATATGCCCTAAGGAAAAATTATCTCTTTCATCCTGAGTTCCAAAACAAGTTCTTAGCTATTATTATGTCTCCATACCTCAAATTGAGTTCTTTACATTGTATTCTAGAATTATGCTAAATGTAATTCTGTTTGTGCTCAAAAGACAAGTTGAAGTGTTCAATATTAATATTATGCCATCATTTTAAGCAAGTGATAATTTTATGCATATAATATTTTTATGAAAGATTGTAATTTAGGCAGTTTAAGTCAAAGAAATGTATTTACTTACCTAATTCATGTTCCCCTTTAGTATTTCTTACGTACTAAGCATGCTGCCCATACTCTCCTCCCCACCATCCCCCCCGCAATTAGGTGATGAATTCTCTAGGCTAGTGAATGATCTCATTCATTGATGAATTCAGTTTCTAGACTGCTGGGAGGCAGTGGAACTGAGGGCAGCAGGCCTGGATGGAAGAAGCAGTTGAGCTGGAGTGTGTTCTTGGGAACTGTGTTACTCTCATCTCTTCAGCTGTCAGTGCTGCTCTCTGATTCTTGTCGACCATAGCATCAACTGTTCTGCTAGGCAATTCCTGCCATAATGGACTGATTGATGGACACTGTGGGCTGGATTAAGTTCCTCTCCACAGGAGTTATTTTCCCCAGACATTTGGCTACAGTAACGATAAAATAGATTAATACAGAAAGAGTAATGTGAGTAAGACTGAACATTGTACATTTAAAATCTGATGATACTTGTAAATTCAGAAAGAAAAGAATCTGGAAAGCTTTACTGAGAAGAAAGTGGAAAAAAATTAGAATAATTTCATTTGATTAACTTACTGAGTAGAGTGAACCAATGCAATACTGTCAAGTACATTTAAAGAAAGGGCAAGAAGCTGATGAATCTAAATTCCTATCATAATTAAACCAAATGTAATTCTATTTGTACTCAATAGATAAGTCAAGACGTTAAGAAATTTTAAGTTCTCCAGCAGTCTTTATCCTGGATGACAGGGAAGCATGGGAAGTGGATTGCTACAGGAGGAAGACTGGCTCAGGGGGAGATAGTTTTCACAGACTGAGGAGCAAGTCAACCAGTGTGGTACTAGAATGATGTATTCAGCCGTTCAAAGCATCAGAGATTCCTAAGAGTGTTATGCTGGGGAGTAAACAATAAAGTTGGAGGAAAGAGAGCCGTGGTTGGTAAAAAAGGGACTTTCAAGGTGGGAATCAAAGAGCAAGTAAAGGCAAATGGTTAAAATAAGCATCAAGGGGCCCCAGCCCGGGGCATGCGCACACAATGGAAGAGCCAACAGTTATGGAGAGCCAGACAGATCTGTGACCACCTCACTCTAACTAGCTGTGCCCTGCTGCAGGCCAGGTTGATGTCTGTGGTACTTGATGCCACCAAGGGCCAGGCAGATGTCTGTCCGTGGTCTGTGCAGCATCCTGAAGCCATGTCGATGACCACAGGCCTTACTGCGGCAAGGGGCCATATTGATGAGAATGGCTTGTCCTGCATCAGAGGTGGTGGTGATGTCCGAGTCATGCTGCAGCTGAGGGCCACGTAGGGGGTCTGAGGCCCTACTGCAGCCATGGTCTGTGTTGATGTCTATGGTCCAAGTTACCAACAAGGGCCGTGCAGGAGACCATGTTCTGTGCCGCTGCATGAAGCCATGTCGATATCTGTGGGCCATTCCATTCAGCCACCGTGGGCCACACTGATGTGAATGGCCTGCTCTCAGACCCAAGGCCATGGTAATCTCTGGGCCTGTGCTGCCGCCAAGGATCACGTCTGGGTCTGTGGTCATACTGCAGCTAGAGTCTGCGTTGATGTCCATGGCCCATGTTACCACTGAAGGCCATGTGGTGTCTGCAATGTGTGTTGCCACCTGGTCCTACTGCAGCAGGGGGCCATCACCAGAAACTTTGTGGATGCCCATGCTCCATGTTCCTGCTCACGGTGAAGAGCAAGGCAGCTATGTTTACTGTGATGTCGATGGCTGCAGAGACACAGTAGAGAGGAGGGACATGGAAGGCTTCTGTCACAACACCTACTCCCCTCCAGCACCCCCCCCTCCCATAAAAGAAAAACAAAACAAAAAAGCCTAGATAGTAAGGCACCTGAAGAGAACTCTTAAAAAGTATGACTGAGATGCTGAAGAGCTCTCCACAATTTATGGAGGTGTGGAAGGTGAAGGACCCAGTTCCATTTAAGGAGTAGGCTGTTAAGAATTTGACTATGTTCCAGTATTACAGGTAACACAAAGTGGAACTTTTTTTTCCTTATTTTTATTTTGTTACTAATTTTGGGGGTATCACAAGGTGGGGCTGGGCGTAGAAGGACTGGAAAGGGATTGTAATTGGGATGCATGGTATGAAACACCCAGGGAATCAATAAAAATATTATATTGAAAAAAACTAGCATCAATCTAAGTGGCAAGAGACATTGATATCAGTATGAGTTTACAATATTTTAATGAAATTCACTAGTCTTAATATATGATGGACCTTTTTTCCCCCCATCAGATTTAAGAGTCTTCAATGTTTTAGTGTGTCCTCCAATCAACTCTCCAGTTAGCTTTCAGTGTTTATAACCTCAGTCTGCGTTTGTCCCTATTGTTCTGAGAATTCTACCTCTTGGACTAGGCCACTACTATTTTCTTTGTTTCTACAGGCTGTGTATGGCTATTGTAGGAACAGCTATCCTCTGATCATTCAAGGTAATGCAATAAATCCCCCTTAAAAACAAATAAAAATACATGTATGTGTTGATTAATACAGTCATAAAAAAATCAAATAATGGCAACAAATAGCATTTTTCAGTCAAGATTCTTTCTAAGCATGGACTTAGATCATCATCACATCGTTTTTTGAGATCCTTTACTTTTTCCTAATATGTCTGCTATATTGAAGCTCTAGTTTGATTTTCTTTTGCTGTGATAAAACACTCTGGCCAAAAACAACATGAGAAGGAATGGGTTTACTTGCCTTATATTCCCAGACCACAATATATTATTGATGGATAATCAAGGTAGAAATCTTATCAGGAACTTGGAGAAGAACCAAGGAAGAATATTCTGGCTTGCTCTCTGGGTAACTCTCTGGCTCACTCTCAGCCAGCTTTCTTATTTAGCCCAGAAGTGTGTGCATAGGAGTGGTGTCACCCACAGTGGACCTTCCTATATCAATTAACAATCAAGAGATTGACAGACATGCTCACAGACCAATCTGATTAAAGCACTTCCTCGACTGAGCTTCCTACTTCCTAAATGATTCTAGATTTTATCACATTTGCAGTAACAACCAACAGAACAATTTGGCAAACACTGGTATTCCTATTACATGTGTAAATACAGAGAATGTTGGATTTGAGGACAGGGAATTAATAAGTATCAAATATAGAATCTGAATATCACTTTGGATAAGCATGTAGTATTATATTTTCTACTTATATCTTAGACTTTTTTGTTTAAGCTAGATATCTATATCATTTATCTTGACTGTAAAATAATCAAATGGTATAAATAAGCTTTTGAAAAATGGAGAGTTTTTTTTCAAAAAATTTAGGGCTTATGTGTGTATAGATAAATCACTGAATATAAGCAATATACATTTTTATTGGTTGTATTTGTTTTGTTTAAGATATACTTTCCTACACAATTTAGATACTATGATTTTATTTTTAAAGATTATATGAAATTTGGAAAAGTTAAGTTGAGCCACTGAGTGTTTGTTCAGACAAAATATGTAGTCTGGATGCTAGGGGGGAAATTAGTTTGCTAATCTCTACAGAAAAGATGTCAGATTCATTTTAGGTAATCTTATTTACCTCCTTTTTAGTCTAGGGTGCATTCATTGTATTTATGCATGAAAGGGATGATGGGAAAGTCCAGACTTAAAGCTTAGTCAAGAGACAGCCTGGCAGTCCAGCCACATAGGCAACAAATTACCAGGGCTGCTTGTGTAAAGCAATGGCCAGAATCCATTGTTCCTCACCTCTGTCCCTGTCCCTTTTCTGCTAGTGCCAATGCAAAGATGCTGCTAAAGCAGGATTTCCAAAAATGGGCAACATGTCATAAATAGTCCTAAGAGGCTTAGGCTTCATCTGTCTCTTCAATGGCAGTCACCAAATAAGAACGCATCTTATCTGTGCACATCACAAGAAGATTCTTTAGCAAGGGCACATTGCTTGCTAAAGCCTTGCCTGCTAGCTTGGGCCAGCTTCTTTAGACTGTTTGCAGTTTTCCTCAGTTCGGTGACACATTCAGTTGCTATAGTATGCTTACATTTCATTTACTGGAGGTCTTCATGCTCTCTATTTTAGAAATCTCTAGGAGCAAATAGTAGTAGTTTTCCCTTCCGGTGTGGTCCTGGTTAGGGTTTCATGTGGGACAAACTATGTTGATCACAAACTGATATACATGCAAACTGCTTGAGTATTTAAAGATGATTGTGAGTAATATTTGGTTTGCATTTACCTATCAGGAAGGTAATGATAGTGCTTCCCAGTTACATAAAATAAAAAAAAAACACAAAACAAACAAAAACCAAAACAACAAAACACTGAACTAAGGGTTGTTAACCCTTCATTAGTCCTTAGTCACTGTTATTCCTCCTTTCACCATCAGTAGTCCTAAATAAAACATCTGTTAAAGCTGCTGTGCTATTAGTCTTCACTTTTGTTTCCTCTAAGTCTCTAAGAAGACAACCCGACCTTGATATTATGGTGATATTTAAGTGATTTTTATAGGCTCTTTCCAGTCTCCTATTATGAAGCATTTCAACCTCATTAATAATTGATATTCACATTGAACTCACTGGTTAAAAAATACCTCTAATATTTTACTTTATTAGCTTTTGAGCAAATGTTCACCAAATCCCCTCTGCATTTTGTTAAAAATAAGTGTTATATATCTCCTGATAAAACCTACAGTGTTAAGTGCCTAATAAAATACTCCATGACTAAAATGACAATTTATATTTTAGCATTATGCTGACATGTGAAGACTTGCCAGCAAAGGTATGAATCACTGGGTTTTCATTTCTTTAATTCTGTATTAATTGGTACTTGAGGCAATAAACCATAGCACATAACTCTGGCCTCAGATAAGCTTTAATAAGAGCCCGACCTTTGCTTGGATACTTCTGTGACAGTGAAAGAGTTCAAGATAACCCTTTGAAGCTCAAATTTATGAGATAAATGTTCTTAGCATTTCCTTATCTTACCCTGAGCTGATTATTGAGGATATTTTGGGATTTATAATTGAGATTTGGAAGAAAATGATATTCTATTATGTCCAGTTCAAGGGAATTTTAATAGCACTGGTATAATGTCTTCCATTCATTATCTCACACCTGGAAAGCAATCGAGGTTCAGAGCTCAGCAAAAGGCTTGCAACTTTCCTAAAATTATATATGAGAGCTTTGAAAGGCCGCAGATTTTTTCACTGTAGTATCATAAAATCTTTAGAAGGAATCTATTCTTAATCATTTTTTTTTATGTTAGCAGGACCCACATAATTCAAGAAGATATTGAACTTCAGACTCTCCTACCTCAACTTCCAGGGTTCTTACTGGGATTACAGGAGGTGACACCATGCTTGAGTTTTATAGTACTGGGGAAAAACCCAAGATATCTATAGGGATGGTTGTCTGTGCCTTTCCCTGAAGCACCGCAGCAGGTACTGCTAGGTACTTGCCCCCACCCCTGGGGTGTGGCCCAGACAGGTACCCCTAAAGACCTGGGTGATGTACATGCTGGCCTTCTCTTTGCTACCTGCTACCTCATGGTCTTGGATGCTGGTGCAGATCAGGGCAGAGCTCTTGGAGAACAGTGCTGGACTGTGTCTCAATCCTTATTTACTGTATTGTGAGTTTCCTATATTGTGAATTAATCACCTAATAAATTCCTATAATCGTTAAGCTTTTAACATGGATTGGTAGCGATTTGATCGTTTTAGGTATCATCATGTTAGGCAAACACTCTACCAACTGAGCTACAGCTCCAGGAAGAGGTCACTTTCCATTTCTTTCTACATTTCAAACTAACAGTTTTGTTTTAATATATATTAATAAATAAGGGTTAATGTTCCATGGCTAATGTTTAAACTCTCTCAAGATCAAAAACTTGGATCATGCATTTGTTTTATGTTCCTAAAATAGAAATAAATATATATGCAGTGAATAGACATGTAAGCTTGTGGTAGGCACTTCAGAGGAGAATGACAGAAGAATATAAGAAGTCTGTAATTTTGTGGATGAGAGCAAGTATTAGGTGATGAGTTGAAGACAGAGTAGGTAGAGGTTGTTAATGGAAATATAGAAAAGTCAGTGAACAATTTGCTCAGTGAATTTCAGAGTCTCTGGTTTTGGAATCACTGAGTAAGCAAAGGTTCTGAGTCAGAAATAAGCCTTAAACTGGTGATATCTGAAATTATTAATGGCATACTTCCTCCTCTGTTCACAACACACACTCACACACACACACATACACACAGACACAGACACACACACACAGACACACACACACACACACACACACATACACACAGACACAGACACACACACACACACAGACACGCACACACACACACACGACTGGATTTTTAATTTGACAGAATTCTATTCATGGTCTCCTTAAAATGAAGCTTGTCAATCATTAAGTCTCATTCTATCCAATAAAAATTAATAATCAGAATGCACCCTTATGGGAAGACAGATAGGAATAGACTTATCCACCTAATAAAGAAGATATCCAAGGTAGATGTCTAAGGTTTGAGTAATGACTATGAAGCAATTAATCAAGATCTGTAAGCACATAAGGAATATTAACAGTATACAAGACAATCACCAATTAAACAACAACAAAGTAACTGAATGCAAATTATAACACACAAAATAGTTACTTAATATGTACTGAGAATATTTGATGATATATTAGAAAAAGAAAAGAAAAAGATGCTATGGAAAGTCAAATACAACCATAAAGTTAGGCATGAGAAGGAGACATGAAATTATGTGAAATGCATAACATGGTTGCCTATGGTGAAGAAATAATATTTGTGGTGGGTACAATTCTGGACTTTCAAATGTTTCCAGTGATTGAATACATCATTTTAATTATTCATTTATTAAATTTTCACAAGTTATTAGGAGGGTCAGTTTTCTTCTCTATGTAATGCAGACACTATTTTTTTAATCAAAAAATGTTATAAAAGATGAACAAATAAGCCTAAAATGTGATAACAGTTAGGACAGAGTTAGCATCAGTCATTTACTACATTTTCTTACAAGTCAATGTGTAAAGCACTAATCTAAGAGACCATGTTAAAAACTAAACAACACTTCCAAGTAGGCAATATTACATTATAACTATCATTAATGAGGGGAATGAAGATAAAATGATAGTTACTATTTTATCTGAAATACAGTCATAAAAATGCAAGAACTATGACAATGCCTACTGTTTAGTGGAGTTGCATGAGCTATTTTATGTCAGTTGAAATTCATTTTGGTTCACGATTTATAGGGTTTCTGGGACTTTGTCTCACTATGTAGCTTCAGTTGGCCTAGAACTCACTAGGTAGAGCATATTGGCCTTGAAATCATAAAGGTCCACCTCCCTCTGACTTCCAAGTCCTGGGATTAAAGGCATGTTCTACCATAACTGGTTTGATTCAGTTATATTTTGAAAAAAGTTATTATCCTAGAAAAATGAAAGAATTGGTATTTTTTCTGCTAGGTTTGTAAATTCAAATTCACTTTTAATTTATAAGACTCAGGCACAAAGGTCATCTATCAATGTTTAAATATTAAACAAAGTAACAGTAACACTTGTGTATTATATTGTAAGAAATATATGTATATATAATTAAATATAGTATTATATATAATAGTAAATATAATATTTTCTAATATAGAAAATTTTGGAGTACATTTTTTTTGTTAAGGAATTTTTTATTCATTTTATATATCAACCACAGGTACCCCTCTCTTCCCTCCTCCCACTCCTCCAGCTTTCCCCCCCCCAATTTACCCCCCATTTCTTCCTTCAACAAGGTACATCATGCCATGCGGAGTCAGCAGAGCCTTATACATTCAGTAGGGGCAGGTCTAAGCCCTTCCCCCTGCATCAAGGCTGTACAAGGTGTCCCACCCTAAATAGTAGGCTCCAAAAAGCCAGCTCAAGCACCATGGATAGATCCTGATCCTACTGCCATGGGTCCCCTTAAGCAAATCAAGCTACACAACTGTCTTGCTTATGCAGAGGGCCTAGTCTAGTCCCATGCAGGCTCCACAGCTATTGGCCTAAAGTTCATGAATTCCCACTAATTTGGTTTGGTTGTCTCTGTATGTTTCCTCATCATGATCTTGATGCTCCTTGCTCATAGAATTCCTCTTATCTCTCTTCTACTTGACTCCTGGAGCTTGGCCTGGTACTTGACTCTGGACCTCTGCATCTGCTTCCATCGGTTACTGGATGAAGGCTCTATGATGACAGTTAGGGTATTCACCAATCTTTTTACTGGGGTAAGCCAGTTCAGGTACCCTCTCCACTATTGCTAGTAGTCTAAGTTGGGGTCATCCTTGTGGATTCCTGGGAACTTTCCTAGTATTCGGTTTCTCCCAATTCCCAGGATGTCTCCCTCTATCAGATATCTCTTTCATTGCTCTCTAACTCCATTGCTGTGGCAGCTCAACCATCCTGTTCCCTGATGTTTTCATCCTTCATCCCTTACATTCTCTTACCCTCCCTAATCCCCAGTTTATTCACGGAAATCTCATCTATTTTCCCTACCCAGTGTGATCCATGCGTCCTTCTTAGGGTTCTCCTTGATAGCTAGCTTCTCTGGAGCTGTGGGTTGTAGTCTGGCTATTCTTTGTTTTACACTTATGAGTAAGTACATACCATGTTTGTCCTTCTGAGTCTGAGTTACCTCACACAAGATGATATTTTCCAGTTGCATCCATTTGCCTGCAAATTTCATGATGTCATTGTTTTTTTTTTTTTTTTACTGTTGAGTAGTACTCCATTGGATGTATATACCACATTTTCTTTATCCATTCCTTGGTTGATGGGTATCTAGGTTGTTTCCACATTCTGATTGTTACAAACAATGCTGCTATGAACATATTTGAGCATGTGGCCTTGTGGTATGATTGAGCCTTCCTTGGGTATATGCCCAAGAGTGGTATAGCTGAGTCTTGAAGAAGATTGATTCCCAATTTTACAAGAAACGACCATACTGATTTCCAAAGTGACTATACAAGTTTGCTCTCCCACCAACAGTAGAGTAGTGTTCCTCTTGCTCTGCATTCTCTCCAACCTAAGCTGTCATCTTTCAGTGTTTTTGATCTTAGCCATTCTGACAGGTGTAAGATTGTATCTCAGAGTCATTTTGATTGGTATTTCTCTGATGACTAAGAATGTTGAGCAATTCCTTAAATGTCTTTCAGCCATTTGAAATTCTTGTGTTGAAAATTCTCTGTTTAGATCTGTAGCCCATTTTTAAATTGTATTGTTTGGTGTTTTGACGTCTAGTTTCTTGAATTCTTTATATATTTTGGGGATCAGCACTCTGTCAGATGTGGTGTTGGTGAAGATCTTTTCCCATTCTGTAGGCTGTTGTTTTGTCTTATTGACCATTCCCTTGGCCTTACTGAAGCTTCTCAGTTTCAAGAGGTCCCATTTATTAATTGTTACTCAGTGTCTGTGCTACTGGTGTTATATTTATTAAGTAGTCTTCTGTGCCAATGCATTCAAGACTACTTCCTACTTTTTCTTCTATCAAGTTCAGTGCAACTGGATTTATGTTGAGGTCTTTGATCCACTTGGACTTCAGTTTCGTGCATGGCAATAGATATGGATCTATTTGCAATCTTCTACAAGTTGACATCTAGTTATTCCAGTACTATTTGTTGAAGATGCTTTTTTTCTTTCTTTCTTTTCTTTCTTTCTTTTTCTCTTTCTTTCTTTCTTTCTTTCTTTCTTTCTTTCTTTCTTTCTTTCTTTCTTTCTTTCTTTTTTTGTGTTTTTTTTCCAAGACAGGGTTTCTCTGTGTAGTTTTGGTGCCTGTCCTGGATCTCATTCTGTGGACCAGGTTGACCTCAAACTCACAGAGATCTGCCTGGCTCTGCCTCTCAAGTGCTGGGATTAAAGGTGTGCACCACCACTGCCTGGCTGAAGATGCTTTCTTTTTTCCATTGTACATTTTTGGCTTCTTTGTCAAAAATTGGGTATTCATTAGCATGTGAATTAATGTCAGGGTCTTCAATTTGTTTCCATTGGTCCAGATGTCAGTTTTTATGCCAATACCAAGCTGTTTTTATTACTATAGCTCTATAGTAGAGCTTGAGGTCAGGGATAGTGATGCCTCCAGATGTTACTTTATTGTACAAGATTGTTTTATCTATCCTGAATTTTTTGTTTTTCCATGTGTAGCTGGAAGTTTTCCTATGTCTTGCCTGGCCAGTCAGGACAAATCTCTCACCCACAGTCCTGTAGTCTTTTATAAAATAATTACTCATAGGCTTAATATTATTTATAACTGCTTGGCCATAAGCTCAGGGTTATTACTGACCAGTTCTTACACTTAAATTAACCCATAATTTTTATTTATGTTTTGCCACATGGCTTGGTACCTTTTCTCAGTTCTGCCTTGTCAGCTTGCTTCCTCTGTGTCTGGCTTGTAACTCCAGACTCAGTCCTTCCTTTTCTCAGAAATCTTCTTGTCTACTTATCCTGCCTATACTTCCTGCCTGGTTACTGGCCAATCAGCATTTTATTAAACCTGTGTACAAAGGCATTATCCCAAAACATTTCCCCTTTTTTGTCTAATTAAAAAGGAAGGTTTTAACTTTAACATAGTAAAATTACATATAACAAAACAGTTATCAAGCAAGAATTACATTTGTAATATCTAGTATATTTGTATTTGGCAAAAATTAAAGACAATATTCTATCATCTATCTTATATTTGTGAGTCTAAAGTTTCATATCTAATTTATCTTTTATCATGACTAAGTAAAACTATAATTATAACTATCTAGTCTTCAACTACATCAAAGACCCCAGAAGTATATAATATTACCTAAGTAAACAGGAAATGCATTGTAAGCAACTTTCAAAATTCTGGAAATGATAGTAATAGCTGCCTGCCTGGACAGTCATCAAATGTCCTCTGTAACATTGGGACATTCATCTTTAGCCTATAGGTCTACAGTCTCTCAGAAGCTTCTCTCTATGTCCTATAGAATATCTGGCAGTCTCCTCTGTGAAGCAGGAAACTGAAGGACCATTTTACCTTATTTTGGCAAATTCAGTGGTCATTTTCCTATGGGTCCTGAATGTCCAATTTATACAACATATTATCATCAGTCAAAGCAAGAGCAGCTCTTGCCCAAATGGCTATTTTTGTCAAGAAGAAGATAAACTCCATATGGAGTGTCTTCGATGCTCATCTTCATCTTTGAAGTAAATTGGTGTTGCCAGGAGCAGATGTCTCACTGTTCAGAAAGTCCAGTTTCTTAAAATATTTTAAATGCCATATTCTGTAGGCCTTTGAAGTGTTTGAAGATTACCTACATAATTGAAATATATCTATGTATATCTAAAAAACTTAACTAACATGAGTATAAGTTTGATTATCATAGATGACTATTAATCTGTATTTTTAATGATACATTACAATTTTAAATGAGTTGTATAAACATAATACCTTAAACAAGAATAAAAATATACATACAGTATAACAAAATTAACTTTAAATTTGTTTTTTTTTTTGTTGTTGTTGTTTGATTTTTGAGACAAGGTGTCTCTGTGTAGCTTTGTGCCTTTCCTGGAACTCACTCTGTAGTCCAGGCTGGCCTCAAACTCACAGAGATCTGCCTGCTTCCACCTCCCAAGTGCTGGGATTAAAGGCATGAGCCACCACCACCACCACCACCACCACCACCACCACCACCACCACCGGGCTAACTTTAAATTTGTATCAATAAACTAAAATCCATAGGAATGTAAAACATTTCAAACAAGTTGCTGCTCATTAAAAGTAGATTCAATAATGCACCCTTTCATTCTATTATATCTATATCCTACATTCCCATATCATATCCCCCTTTCCTCTTTTAGAATAAGATCGTATTTATCATCAACCCTCTTTAAATGAATATAAACATTTATAAACCATACTTCTGGAATTTGGGTGTAGCTTCTCATACAACTTCCTGCTGGTTGAGGGCCCTGGTAATCTTATGGGGATCCTGAGAAAATTAAGAATTATAGTTAAGTCCTGACTGGAATAGTCTGTGAGGCTGGATTTTCTAAGCCAATTGCCTTGAAACCATTCTGGATGCCGGATCATCTGGATGAGCATGGTGTCACCAGAGACCTTTAAGGGCTCTAATTTTTTTAGACCTATTTTATATCCTAAATAATTAATAGAATCTCCTCTTTGTATCTTTTCAGGGAAATTTGTAATCCCCAACAAGGCAAAATTTTCTTTACTTCTTCAAACATTCTTTCTAAACTATCTGCATTTGAATCAGCTAGTGAAATACTGTCTATGCAATGATAAATTATAGATTTAGGGAATTGTTTACATGGCTTTTTTGTCAAAAATTGGGTATTCATAGGCTTCTGAATTAACGTCAGGGTCTTCAGCTTAATTCCATTGGTCTATATGTCAGTTTTTATGCCAATACCAAGCTATTTTATTACTATAGTTCTATCATAGAGCTTGAGGTCAGGGATGTTGATGCCTCTGGATGTTGCTTTATTATACAAGATTGTTTCAGCTATCCTGAGTTTATGTTTTTCTATATGAAGTTAAGTATTGCCCTTTTAGTTCTGTGAAGAATTATGTTGAGATTTTTATGGGGATTGCATTGAATCTGTAGATTGCTTTTGGTAAGACTACCATTTTTACTATGTTAATCCTACCTATCCATGAGCATGGGAGATATTTCCATTTTCTGATACCCTTCTCAATTTCTTCCTTCAGAGATTTAAAGTTCTTGTCATACAGGGTCTTTCACTTGCTTAGTTAGAGTTACCCCAAGGTATTTTATGTTGTGGCTATTAAAAAGTTTATCATTTGTATATAGGAGAGATACTGATTTATTTAAGTTAATCTTGTGTCCTGCCACATTTACTGAAGGTGTTTATCAGCTGTAAGAAATCCCTGGTAGAATTTTTGGGGTCACTTATGTAGACTATCATATCATCTGCAAATAGCGAAGGTTTAACTTCTTCCTTTCCAATTTGTATCTCCTTGATCTCCTTTGTTGTCTTATTGCTCTAGCTAGAACTTTGAGCACTATATTGAATAGATACGGTGAGAGTAGACAGCCTTGTCTTTTTCCTGATTTTAGTGGAATCACTTTGAGTTTCTTGCCATTTAGTTTGATGTTAGTTGTTGGCTTGCTGTATATTGCCTTTATTATGTTTAGGTATGTTCCTTGTATTCTTGATCTCTCCAAGACCTTTATCACGAAGGAGTGTTGGATTATGTCAAAGGCTTTGTCAGCATCTAATGAGATGATCATGTCTTTTTTTTCTTTCAGTTTGTTTATATGGTGGATTACATTGACAGATTTTCATACATTGAACCATCCTTGCTTCTCTGAGATGAAGCCTACTTGGTCATGGTGGATAATTTTTTTGACTTGTTCTTGGATTCAGTTTACCAGTATTTTATTGAGTATTTTTGCACCAATGTTCATGAGGGAGATTGGTTTGTAAATCTCTTTCTTTGTTGCATCTTTGTGTGTTTTGGGTATGGTAACAGTAGCCTCATAAAAAGAGTTTGGTAATGTTCTTTCTGTTGCTATTGTGTGAAACAATGGTAAAATTCTGCCTTGAAACCATCTGGTCCTGGGTTCGTTTTTTTTTTTTTTTTTTTTTTTTTTTTTTTTTTTTTGATTGGGAGATTTTAATGACTGTTTCTATTTCCTTCAGGGTTATAGTTCTACTTAAATTGTTTATTTGGTCTTGATTTAATTTGGGTATCTATCCAGAAAATTGTCCATATTTTTTAGATTTTTCCAATTTTGTGGATTACAGGTTTTTGAAGTATGATCTGATGATTCTCTGAATTTCCTTATTTTCTGTTGCTATATCTCCCTTTTGTTTTCTGATTTTGTTAATTTGGATGCTCTCTCTCTGCCTTTTGGTTAGTATGGATAAGGGCTTGTCTATCTTGTTGATTTTCTTAAAGAACCAACTCTTTGTTTCACTGATTCTTTGTATTGTTCTCTTTGTGTCTATTTTATTGATTTCAGCCCTGGATTTTATTTTTTCCTGGCATCTATTCCTCCTGGGTGAGTTTGCTTCTTTTTGTTCTAGAGCTTTCAGGTGTGCCATTAAGTCACTAGTGTGAGATTTCTCCAACTTCTTTATGTGGTCATTTAATGCTATGGACTTTCCTCTTAGCACTGCTTTCAGAGTATCCCATGAAGTTTTGGTATGTTGTATATTCATTTTCATTGAATTCTAGGAAGTTTTTAATTTCTTTTACCTTGACCCATTTGTGATTCATTTGCTCATTATTCAGTTTCCATGAGATTGTAGCCTTTATGTAATTTTTGTTGTTGAAATCTAGCTTTAAGCCATGGTGGTCTACTAAAATATAGGAGGTTATTCCAAAATTTTCTATCTGTCGAGATATGCTTTGTAACTCAGTGTGTGCCTGATTTTAAAGAAGGTTCCATTGGGTGCTGAGAAGAAGGTATATTCTTTTATATTATGGTGGAATGTTCTGTAGATATTTGTTAAGTCCATTTGAGTCATAACACCTATTAGATTCCTTATTTCTCTGTTAAGTTTCTGTCTAATGGTGAGTGGGTTATTGAAGTCTCCCATTATTAATGTGTGGGGTTTGATGTGTGATTTAAGCTTTAGTAATGTTTCTTTTACAAATGTGGGTGCCTTTGTATTTGGGGCATGAATGTTCAGAATTGAGACTTTATCTTGGTGTATTTTTCCTGTGATGAATATGTAATGTCCTTCCTGATCTCTTTTGATTGCTTTTGGTTTGAAGTCTATTTTGTTAGATATTAGGACAGCTATACCAGCTTGCTTCTTAAGTCCATTTGGTTGGAAATTCTTTTTTTAGCCTTTTACTCTGAGGTAGTGTCTGTCTTTGAAGTTGAGGTGTGTTTCTTGTATTCAACAGAAAGAAGGATCATGTTTTTGTTTGTTTGTTTTTTGGTTTTTCGAGACAGGGTTTCTCTGTGTAGCTTTGCGCCTTTCCTGGAACTCACTTGGTAGCCCAGGCTGGCCTCGAACTCACAGAGATCCGCCTGGCTCTGCCTCCCGAGTGTTGGGATTAAAGGCATGAGCCACCACCGCCCGGAATGATCATGTTTTTGTAACCATTCTGTTAGACTATGTCTTTTTATAGGCTAATTGAGTCCATTGATATTAAGGGATAATGATCAGTGATTGTTAATTCTTGTTATCTTTTGGTGGTAGCGTGTGTGTGTATTTCCCTTCTCTGGTATTTGCTGCTGTGGGGTTATTTATTTCCTGTGTTTTTGTGGGTGCATCTAACTTTCTTAGGTTGGAGTTTTCTTTCTAGTGCTTTCTGTAGGGCTTGATTTTGTAGATAGGTATTGTTTAAATCTGGTTTTGTCTTGGAATGTCTTGTTCACTCTGTCTATGGTGATTGAAAGTTTTTCTGGGTATGGTAGTCTGGGCTGGCATCCATGATCTCTTAGTGACTGCATTACATCTGTCCAGGACCTTCTAGCCTTCAGAGTCTCCATTTAGAAGTCGGGTGTTATTCTGATGGGTCTGCCTTTATAAGTCACTTGGCCTTATTCCTTTGCTGCTCTTAATATTCTTTCTTTATTCTGTATATTTAGTGGTTTAATTATTATGTGCCAAGGGGACATTTTTGGGGGGTCTAATCTACTTGGTGTTCTATATGCTTCTTGTATCTTCATAGGTATTTCCTTGCTTAAGTTGGGAAAGTTTTCTTCTATGATTTTGTTGAATGTATTTTCTGTGCCTTTAAGTTGGTATTCTTCTCCTATTTCTCCCTATTATTCTTAGGTTTGGCCTTTTCATGGTTTCCCATATTTCCTGGATGTTTTGTATTATGACTTTTTTGGCTTTAGTGTTTTCTTTGACTAATGAATCTATTTCCTCTATTGTATCCTTCATGCCAGAGATTCTCTCTTCCGTCTCTTGTATTCTGTTGGTTATGCTTGCATCTGTGTTTCCTGTTTGTTTACTCAGATTTTCCATTTTCAGCATTCCCTCAGTTTGTGTGGTCTTCATTTCCTCCATTTCAATTTACAGGTCTTAAACTGTTTCCTTCATGTGTTTAATTGCTTTATCTTGATTTTCTTAGCTTTCTTAAGGGATTTATTGATTTCTTCCAAATTTTTTTGTTTGTATTTTCCTCAATTTCTTTAAGGGGATTTTTATTTCCTCTTTAAAGACCTCTGTTATTTTCATAAAGTTATTTTTAAGGTCGATTTCTTCTGCTTCTTCGACGTTGTGATGTTCAAGTCTTGCTGTTGTAGAACCACTAGGTTCTTGTGGTGCCATATTGTTCTTTATGCTGTTGTATGTATTTTTGCACTGGTGTCTACCCATCTCTTCCTCCAAAAGGTGAACAAAGTGCCTGTGTCTGAGTGAGCCCTTCTTGGTCCAATCTGTGCTTGCTGTGTCTGTGTCTCAGAGGGCCACTCTTGGTCCAACCATAGCTCTTGGTCTAATTGGAGCTGGCAGATTCTGTGTCCCAGGGAGCACTCTTGGTCCAATCAGAGCTAGCCTATTCTGTGTCTCAGGAAGTTGCTGAGGTCCCAAGGGATTGGGTGGGTTTGGAGTAGGGAGTGAGTCTTGTAGATAGCAGGGTCCATTTGGGGGTGTTGGTAGGGAAGCCTCCTTGCAGGAGTCTTCCCTTCTAAACAGCAACTGGGGCAGTGATACATGGGGGTTCCTGGGTATGGGTTCTTGGAGTGCATTTTTAAGGTGGTAAATTTTGGAGAAACTTGTTTCTGTTTTATGCATAAGGACCCATGTTCATAACTTATGAAAACATAAATTTTACCTTGTAGTTTTAAATGGCATTGTCAAGGAAAATAATTGCAGTTAAAAAATAGGTTCAAACTATAGACATGTCAAACTAAAGAGGGAAAAGCCTATGTGGCCTCAACCCCACACAGAGAACTATAGGTAACTGAGGAATGCTGAGTGTTCTTCCCTAGGGAAGAGCATACAAGTTGGTTGTCTAATTCCAAATACTCAGCCTCGAAAATATACATATACATAACAGTGTATGAACTGAACAGGTTATATTTTAGAATATATACATGTATATATACATATGCATGAAATAACAATTAGTGAAAAAGAGGCCATGCAGTTGAAGGAGAGCAGGTAGGAGCATATAGGAGGGTTTGGAGGGAAGAAAAATGTAGTAATGCTATTATAATTTAAAAAATAGCCGGGCGGTGGTGGCACACGCCTTTAATCCCAGCACTCGGGAGGCAGAGCCAGGCAAATCTCTGTGAGTTCGAGGCCAGCGTGGGCTACCAAGTGAGTTCCAGGAGAGGCACAAAGCTACACAGGGAAACCCTGTCTCGAAAAATCAAAAAAAAAAAAAAAAATAAAATAAAAAAAAAAAAAACAAAAAGGAAACACACACACAAAAATGTCTCCATGTTCTCAACTAATGTATATTTCTTTGTAAATCCCATAGTTATTACCTATATGTTTATTAATGTATTAAATATAAAAATTCATTTTGTTTCCATTTTTAATTTAAAACTTAAGCTCCATTATTACTTTATTCCAAACCAACTTCACTCTGCTATCACCTCTGCAATCTTTTAATTGTGCTACCACTTCTGACTGTTCTACTAATGACAGATATCACTACTGGAAAAACACATTTATTGGGCTTACACTTTTGAAGCTGGGGAAACCAGTACAGGAGGATCTTTTCTAACATCCTTGCTAAGTAAGTTGAAGGTGTGTTTAAGTAAACAGAAGAGCTGCCCTAGTCACAGCAAACCATCATTAAATGACAATTTGTGTTTACACCAGTTACAATGCTGTTCCTTTTGCATGAGTCACTCTACTCCTTCTTGTAGATGAAAAGGGAAATGCTCCACTTCTGGTCTTGGGGACAATGTTTATAGGCTTATACAGGGATTGCTGAGGTAAGCGATGCCAAAAGGTTCCATGGGGACAAGGAACTGAAACTTACATGGTGTTAGCCAAGACCACACCTTCAGGAGCCATGGATTTACTGTAGGTGCCACTGATGTGTCCCTTCTACAAGATGTATGTGACTATTCAAAGGCTGATGCTTGCAAAAGAGCTAGACACTTGGCTATTTGGCTACCAGTTATTTGCTCAAGGTAGCCACAGTCCTAGAGAAGAGTCCAACAGCTGCCAATCAGGGAGTCCTTTTTTCTTCATAGACCAATTTTTTTCACTTATTTACAAGAATATAAACATCAGAAAGCATGCTTATAATAAGGATGCCTTGTTAACATAAATCTTGGTTTTGATAGTTGTTTAGCAATGATTTTAACAATGGTGAATTTTTTCCAGTGCCTCAGGGAGAGACAGAACCATAGTAAGTGGTCTCAATCCAGGTAAGATGCTCTGAGGCCTGAAATAAAGACTCATTTGTCCCCTGCAATAGATCATCTAAGTTGTTTTGAATACAAAAGTAGCTACTCTCACTTTCAGTTCTAAACAAAGTTTTATTTTATCACTTTATACATTACATACTTACACAGTATAAGTGCTATATCTTAGGAGATGCTTCAAAGCAGCAGCAGCACAACAACAGTGCTGATGCATTCATGATGCTCCTGGACAGTACTGATACATATGGTGCAGTGTAGTGAAATGCATCAAAATCAGTGCTCCTTTTGAAAGCCTTTAAACATTTCCCTGGAAAAAGTATCTCAGGAAACTTTATCACAAATACTTAAAGTTCAGTGGAATGCAGCATAAGACAAAAGTTAGGGCACAACATTGATACTCTTAATTTTGGGAGCCAGAGGGAACGAAACTCCAGATGACTTTACAAGATTAGGTAGTATTGCTGAATAAAATGGACTAATGTTTCTCTAATTGATTAGTTTTTCCAACAGTATATCATCTAGACAGTGAAACAAGTTCAAGCCTTTGAAGCATTTGCCTTAGTTAAGAGTGAGAAGAATAGTATTGCCATCCCATAGCTTGCAGACTGAACCACAGAAATGGGAATTAATGAGGTTCATTCCCACAGTGAACTGCCCTGAGTCTTGCAGCACTCAGAGGAAGATGGAAGTGTGTAATTTCTGCACTAAACAGGAATAACCATGGCATTTTGCTTGCTTGCATTGTGTATTTTATTTTATGTTATTTCATTATTATCATTTACATTCAATCATTCATTCTTCCTCTTTACTCATTTATTGTAGTGTACTGGATATTGTTTTAATACCCAGTTACACATTTAATATCTTAAGTAATCCAGGTTATTACGATTTCAATGAATGGCAACTATGTGTCTTCATTATAGCAAGTTATGTAGAAAATAAAACTAGAAGATGAATTATCTTATATTAAAGAAAAAAGCGAATGAATAAATATGAAAGTTTTGTGGGATATTTTTGATCACACTCTGACACTCCTAAGACTGACAATGAAGTTTACTTTAAATCAGAGGGTGGAGTTAGCTAATAGCTAACCAAAATTAGCCACAGAGGTTTTGCGGGACCAAGGACACAGAGAGAAACAAGGAGTAGGGTAGGGAGGGGCTTAGAAAGATTCTTGACCCTTTTGGATTGAGGAAGGAGAAAGTCAGGAGGTCACTGGTCCCTTCCTGCAGCTTCTCTGATCAATCAGATTTTTACCCCAATATCTGACTCCTGAGTTTTTATTGATAAAAGAATAATTAAACACTTCATCTGGCATCCAGTGTGGGGCATGAGATCATGAGGCAGTGCTCACCGTTGTTTTTGGAGTTTCCAGAGTCTTTGCCATAATTGGCTCTCCCTACCTCCTCCCAGGCCCTCTAGTGAGTCTGGGGTTTTTCCATTGCAGCCTCTCTACAGCAACCTCTAGCTGCTGCTTATTCCTGGCCCCAAACGCCACAGGCAGCTGGTCCCAAAACACTGCTGGAGTTAGCCACCCACCACTGGCTGGCTCGGTCATTGAGGCAGGCCCATGCCCTGACTTCTAGCTTTTCAGGGTGCTTGCTCTCTCTCCCGGAGGGTTTATGGGTTCCCAGGACCTCCTCCTTGGGCTGCTGCCATGCCAGGTCGGCTGTCTTGACACCTGCTAAGGCTTTTATTACTGTTGCCACCACATGCTCTCAGCCCCCAGCTACATGCAAGTAACTGCAGCTGCTCTTGGCCAGGTGTGTGTCACCCACATTCTCTGCTCACTCTCACACTTTACTGTCATTTTCAATAGATGTGTGAGACACTCGGGGATTCTTAAGGGGGGAATTAGATTTTTTAAAAAAAGTTTTTACCCACGTTAAGAATGGGGAGCAATATTATAATTCAGGGAGTTAGGTCTCTGATGGTTCCACAATGGGTGGTTTGAAAATGGCAAAATTAAATGAAGAGACAATCAACTTAGCTGAGATTGACATAATACCTATTATAACCATCATCAGTTTGGTAATTCATGTTTTATCCTCAAAAAAGTGGTTTGATATCAGTGCCAAATACAAAAATTTGACTGATAAGACACAATTTTAGAAAGACCTACTAATGAAATTAAGATAAAATGTTCACACATAGAGTTTAGAGCAGAACCTACCACATCATTGCATTATGAAACCAAAGGGAAGTGCCCCAAAGTTATTAGAAAACCAACATTAATTTATCCAGTTACCATTCAAGAAGAGCCACCAGATGATATACCCCCCAAGGCTATTTAGAAGTTATTTGGAATCCTGGAGAAATGTTAGATTTGAAGAGATTTAAGGAAGCAGTAGTTTCATATGGTATGCATGCACCTTTTGTGAAGCAGATGTTAAATTCATGGGCAACTCAGAACAGAATTACTCCACAAGACTGGAAAGATTTAGCTACAGCAATACTGGAAGTTGGTCCTCAGTTACAATGGAAAACATGGCAGAGAGAGGAAGCTAGGTTCATAGAACAACAAATTAAGGGTAGAGGTATAGAAATTTCCCAAGATCAGCCTCTTCATAAACAATTTCCTCAATCTATAATTTGTTGTGGAGTGTTTTTTTTTTTTTTTAACTAGGCAAAGATGTGTTACACTTGTTTATGCTGAGGAACATTACTTTAACTGTGTAAAGGTGTGTTATATTTTCTTTATGCTGCATTTGCTTAAAGATGCAAGGATGTGTGTTTAATTATGTAAAGATGAGTTTCATTTGTTTTACCTTGCCTGTGTAAAGTACCTGAATGGTCTAATAAAACCTGAATGGCCAATAGCTGGGCAGGAGAAGGATAGGTGGGTCTGGTGGGCAGAGAATAAATAGGAGAGCAAGAGAAGGTGGAGAGAAGATGAAGAAAGAAGAAAACAAGGAGAAAGACGGGGACATGCCTGGGGCAAGAAACCAGGCAGCTGCCAGCCTGCCAGATACCGGAGAAAGCAGGAAAAGTAAGACATACAGAAAGAAAAGTGAAAAGCTGAGGAAAGTACCTTATCAGAGATACCTCTCTACTCTCTAAGAACAGATATAAGCGTCCGACCAGACTACCCATTTGAGAAGGCCTGGCCGATGCGCCAATTAAGCTTACCTCTAGTACCAGATCTACCTTTAACTATCACCAGAGGCATCTAGCTGTACACAGGTTGCCTAGCGACTGAGCACATTTGCCCCCACCCTGCAGAAAAAAAGTCAGATAGCTTGGACAGATAGGAGCCACAGGAAAAAAAGAAGGCAGTTTTATTTTCTCCCATTGACCTAGCAAATTATAGATTCTTAACATAATACCTATTATAACCATCATCAGTTTGGTAATTCATGTTTTATCCTCAAAAAAGTGGTTTGATATCAGTGCCAAATACAAAAATTTGACTGATAAGACACAATTTTAGAAAGACCTACTAATGAAATTAAGATAAAATGTTCACACATAGAGTTTAGAGCAGAACCTACCACATCATTGCATTATGAAACCAAAGGGAAGTGCCCCAAAGTTATTAGAAAACCAACATTAATTTATCCAGTTACCATTCAAGAAGAGCCACCAGATGATATACCCCACAAGGCTATTTAGAAGTTATTTGGAATCCTGGAGAAATGTTAGATTTGAAGAGATTTAAGGAAGCAGTAGTTTCATATGGTATGCATGCACCTTTTGTGAAGCAGATGTTAAATTCATGGGCAACTCAGAACAGAATTACTCCACAAGACTGGAAAGATTTAGCTACAGCAATACTGGAAGTTGGTCCTCAGTTACAATGGAAAACATGGCAGAGAGAGGAAGCTAGGTTCATAGAACAACAAATTAAGGGTAGAGGTATAGAAATTTCCCAAGATCAGCCTCTTCATAAACAATTTCCTCAATCTATAATTTGTTGTGGAGTGTTTTTTTTTTTTAACTAGGCAAAGATGTGTTACACTTGTTTATGCTGAGGAACATTACTTTAACTGTGTAAAGGTGTGTTATATTTTCTTTATGCTGCATTTGCTTAAAGATGCAAGGATGTGTGTTTAATTATGTAAAGATGAGTTTCATTTGTTTTACCTTGCCTGTGTAAAGTACCTGAATGGTCTAATAAAACCTGAATGGCCAATAGCTGGGCAGGAGAAGGATAGGTGGGTCTGGTGGGCAGAGAATAAATAGGAGAGCAAGAGAAGGTGGAGAGAAGATGAAGAGAGAAGAAAACAAGGAGAAAGACGGGGACATGCCTGGGGCAAGAAACCAGGCAGCTGCCAGCCTGCCAGATACCGGAGAAAGCAGGAAAAGTAAGACATACAGAAAGAAAAGTGAAAAGCTGAGGAAAGTACCTTATCAGAGATACCTCTCTACTCTCTAAGAACAGATATAAGCGTCCGACCAGACTACCCATTTGAGAAGGCCTGGCCGATGCGCCAATTAAGCTTACCTCTAGTACCAGATCTACCTTTAACTATCACCAGAGGCATCTAGCTGTACACAGGTTGCCTAGCGACTGAGCACATTTGCCCCCACCCTGCAGAAAAAAAGTCAGATAGCTTGGACAGATAGGAGCCACAGGAAAAAAAGAAGGCAGTTTTATTTTCTCCCATTGACCTAGCAAATTATAGATTCTTAACATTTTCTACCAATCATGTTTAAGATTATAGTTATGCACATAAGATCCCTCTTCTTAGATATTACCAAAATTAAAATATGTGCACCATACCATAAATGCATATTCAGGATTTCAATGGGCAACTGCTTTAAGTTCTGAAAAGTCTGATTCTGTAATTACACATTTATTAGAAGTTATAGACATGGGGATACCTGTAAAAATTAAGACTGACAATGCTCCAGCATATGTCTCTAGTAAAATGACAGTTTTTCACATATTACAACATAAAGCATATTACAGGAATACCACATAATTTTGGAGGACAAACAGTTATTAAAAAATCTAATTATACTTTAAAAGATGTGCTTAGTAAACATAAAGGGGTAATAAAACCCTCAGAGATAGATTACAGTGCTTTATTAACTTTAAAATTTTAAATGCTAATGAAAAAAAAACAATAGCTGCAGAGAGACATTGGATAGTAGAAAAAACTGCTGGATTTATTCTATTCAGCCTGTATACTTTAAAGATGTGCTAACCTCTGAATGGAAGCCAAAATATATGTTACATTGGGGAAGAAGTTTGGATTTTGTTTTCACAGAAGAAGAAACACTATGGATATTATAAAGATTGATAAGGATTAGAAACCAAAGGAGAGACTTCTTGATTAAGAATGGTCATTCCTGTGTAATATTTTGATAGCTCTGACTCCTGAGACTGACAATAAAATTTGCTTTGAATCAGACTGCAGAGCTATCCACTAACTGACCAAAATTAACCATAGAGATTTTGAATGACGGAGGACAGATGGAGAGATAGGAAATAGTAGGGCAGAGGTTAGAGTGGGTCTTATCCTCTTTTAGATTGAGGAATGAGAGAGGAGGTCACTTGTCACTTTTCTGGTGCTTCTCTGATCATTCAGGTTCTTACCCCATATCTGACTCCTGAGTTTTTGTTGATAAAGAATAATTCTAAAAACACTTTAGGCCATTAACTCTAAACTGACTGATAAGACTAAAGCTTTTTGTTTGACCAGATTAACATGCCCAAAAGGGAATATTGCCAAAGTTAGGGTTGGGGTAGGGTTTTATGTTTTTCTTTCCAGGAGAATAAATGCATCCAACTAAGGAATCTGAAGACCACTAGACAAATGAGACATCTGAAAAAAAAGGATAAATTTTTCAGAGAAAATGTCCAAAGAAAAAAAGTAAATTGACCTAATGGTATAGCACATTTCCAATAAGATAAAATTTCATAAATCTTCCCAAATGTTTGTTTCTGCTATTCTCTACAGACATACAAGACAGTCTTTTTGTAGTCTCAATTCAATTAAAAATTAAAGTTGGCTCTTGTGTTAGAGTGTGTCTCTGACCTTCTCTAAATCCAAGCATGGTTATTAGTGGAAAATCCAAAATCTCTGGCTCATGTTAGAAGAGCCACCTGGTATGGAGCAGAATAAAAATCATAATTAAGGGACTACTCTATTGCCACTAATGCCATAATCCTTCGGTTTTATTTTAACTCTTTAAAATTTTTCTTAAGGTATAAATATTATCTCCAAGTTTATAAGATTAATGTATATTTAATCTTTCTGTCATCATATTAATGGTCATACAGATCACTAATTCTAGAAATAGGCTTCATCTAGCTTCCTGTATATGACTTAGGGCTTGAATCTGATGTAGGTAATTAGGAATTAAGTCCATGTGCCCTGGACGTACTTAACAAATTGTGGTCCTTTAACCTGTCTGAAATCTGCTGGATATGACATTTAAAATGTTTCAGTTTCCTGGAGTAAACTGTGGTCATTCCTAACAGTGACCTTTCTAGTCTTCAAAAGGATGATGGAGGCCCAAAACAACAATTCCATCTGGACTGTGGTAATATCATTAAGCTGACAAATACCACCCAAAGATCAACTTTGATCTAAAAACTGCTCAGGATAATTTCAAGGCAGTTAGCTAAGATGGCCCATAACAGATAACTCCAGCCAGGATTTCAGATAAGTCCTGCACTTTTCCATCATAGTGAGACTGGACAAAATCTAGCTCTTCTAGGACTTGAGCATCATCTCAGTTTTCTCAGGGCCCCTTAAAGATGCCACAAAAAAGAGGAAGCAGTCTAGAAATGAAGCCCAAATTCCCAAAAGGTGGGGTGGGTCATTTTTGGATGTTCAGTGGATTATGGGTGTTTGCCATTGTCAATTGTTTGCAAGTTGTTACTGGTCATGGTCAGGGAAAAAACTAAGTAAAAGAGTTTAGATTCAAGGATCTCTTTCTGAAAAGAAAAAGAGGAATATAGGAATGATAGGATCAAAGGGTAGATTACTGAATCTACTTTTAAAAATCAACTACTAGTCTTAAATGTTTTATATTGGTTTGGATTTTTGTATATTGATATAAATTTAAGGTTATTTTTGTTATACTGCATATATGTTTCTACTCTTATTTTAGGTATTTTTGTATATTGATATAAATTTAAGGTTACTTTTGTTATATACTGTATAAATGTTTCTATTCTTGTTTAAGGTATTATACTTATACAGCTCATTTAACAACATAATGTAAATTTCTAGTCCTTGAAAGTTATTATTATAAACTATTTAAAATAATTAAGAAATACTGGCAAATAATTAGTCATCTAATAATCAAACTTGTAGTCATGATAGGTATGTTTTTAAGGTCAGAGATATATTTTAGATAGATAGGTGGTCTTCAGACACTTCAGAGATTTACAGAATATTGCATTTATAATGTTTTAATAACATAAGACTTTTCATAACAGTGAGACATGTCTGCTCCTGGCAGCAACAATCTACATCAGAAAAGATGATGAGCATTGAAGAATGTCCATATGGAGTTTGCTTTCTTTATGACAAAAGTTAGCCAATGGGCAAGAAACTTCCCTTGCCTCGACTTCTGACAGTATGTCTTCCAAATTGGATAAGCAGAGCACAAAAGAAAGTGATTGCCAGACTTTGCCAAGACAAGGTAGGTCAGTCCTTCAAAATTCCTGATTTACAGAAAAGTCTGTCTGTATTCTAGACTTCTAGGTCAAAGGTGGATACCCCAATGTTGTAAAGGGAACTTGGGTGACTGTCCAGGAAGCCAGCTGTTTCTGTCATTTCTATAGTTTTGGAGGTTGATTGCTCTGTATTTGGGTACTATTATATCCTTCTCACATCTCTAATGGAGTTGAAGATGAGATAGTTATAGTTACATTTTTCTTTTTTTCCAAATTCAGAAAAGAATCTCCCAAAAGAGGTATAAGGTATAAAATGTATAAGGTTGAGAAACAAACAAAAAAAACCCTTAAATTATTTATCAAGAAAAAGTATTGGTCTAAATAGGTCTAAAAGGTAGTTTTTGGTTGGTAAAATAAGTTAGGATAGAACATGAATTAGGTACAAAACTTTGGACTCACCAAGATGGGATAGATAGTGGAGTGTTTTCTCTGAATTTGTCAAATGCAAATGGACTGTACATTGTGAATGTAATTCTTACCTGATAATTGTTTTTACTGTATATAGTTTTACTGTGGTAGAGTTAAAACTTTCCCTTTTTATTTAGACAAAATGGGGAAATGTTGTGGGATGTTTTGATCACACTCTGATAATCCTGAGGCTAACAGTAAAGTTTACTTTGAATCAAAGCTAGCTACTAGCTGACTAGAATTAGTCATAGAGGTTTTAGAGGATCAAGGACACATAGAGAGACATAGGAAGTAGTGGGAAGGGGCTTAGAGAGATTCTTGGCCCTTTTGGTCAAAGAACAAGAGAAAGAAGAAGTCAGTGATTTCTTTTCTCCTGAGTTTTTATTGATAAAAGAATAATTAGACAAACACCTCATGAAAGCAGTCAGAACATAAAGAAATTAGCATTACAGTAAAGAGCACTAGTTGCTGTCAGTATTTTTGTTTATAAACTTGTTCAAATTTCAAATGGTCATTATTTAGAAATTACATTTAAAGACTTTTTATAATGCTGGTATATTTATTCAACTGCAGGAATGGCCATATGCATGTATGGTTCAATTTGCTGTATCAGTTTGCAACATAATAAATAAAGTGCACTATTAGTACAACAAAAGGGATTTTGAAAAATAAAAAGTAAACTCTATATACATATTTGAAAACATGGGCTAATATTATATTTATTCAAGTATAAAGTAGTAAAGTTGACAAATGAAAGAGGTAACATAATATTTAGCAATATATATGGAGTCCTCACTATGTTCTACATAAAGTTCTGGGCATTTTAAATGCATTAAATTTAAATTTTAAGTTAATGGCTGTATAGTAAGTGTTACTATTTTTTGTTTTTATAAAAGAAGAAATTGAAAGTCAGTGAGGAGAATTTACGTAAATTTGCTTGTAGTTATTTAGCTAGTCATTAGCAACATTAGCCTTTGAGTTCTTGTTGTTTGAGCATATGGACCATCATTTTGATGATCTCTAATCTCCCCATTATAAACAATTATTTCAGCCTTGGGAAAAAGTTCAGTCCACAAATCATTTGCCATAGAAGCATGAGGATCTACTTGGGTTAGAATCCTCAGAAGCCACTAAGAGCTGAGTGTGATACTGCATATCTGTTACTCTATTTCTTCTAAGGCAAGATGAGAAGCAGACAGAGGAGACTCTGGAAGCTCTTATGCCAGCTAACCTGGTAGAGACAGCAGTGAACAACAAACCTCCTTATCTCACACAAGATGTAGTGCAGTGATTGACATCAAGGTTGTCTTCTGATATTCTCACATGTGCCTTGACAAGTGCACAGATACCAGGATGCATATACAACACACACACACACACACAAAAAAAAAAAAATTACATATTTCTATGTATCTGTTAAACATGGAAAGAAACATATTTAATCTTGTATGAATTTTTTTATTCTTATGAAGGCTGATACAGCAAATGAATATAAAAACCAAGTTAAGAGTCTACCATACATTATTAAATGAGTTTTTATGAGTTTATGGAAACAAAGTACACCCAACATATTATATATGATAATAAATAGAACATTTTTATTCTGGTATGAAGTTACAGTTTTTGTTTCTATATTTATGCATCATCTGACTGTACAATGAATATTATTTTTACCTCAAAAATAATTTCAGATCGAATGTGAAAATTAGACTGATTAGGTAAGAGTAATATTTTTATAATTAAATATTTTCTGTAGATACACTGAATATTATTCTCTGCCTAACTATTCATTTGAAAATATGCAATTAAAAACAAGATCCAGACCAAAGGGTCACAATTTATGTAGTTTATTTCAACTTCTTAGATCACATCTGAGCTAAGAATAAAATAGAATATTTTATTTTTATAGTATGCTGTAAAATAAGTTTAAGGCCAGTCAATTGAAGTTACTAATTTTTGCTGTCAACAACATTGTTGTAAAAGTCCAATTAATATTTTCTAAATCAAAATCATTGTATCCTTTCATCAGTGAAACTTTGATCTATGGTTCTAGATATTAAAAAACATTCCCGCATGAAACAAATTGGAGAGAGTTTCTTCATACCATCACCTTCTGTTATGTTAACATGATGTATTCTATATTAATACTAAGACAGCATATATAGGGAATGTGATTTAATATTGAAGCAGAGAGTTAACAAATTGTAGCTTACATTAAATGAAGCAATATATTTTGTGGGATAAACTCCACCTTTATTCCCATTGCTTTCCTTTTGTAGATTATATGTGATTTAAAACAACACATAATATTCTTGTAATGGATACCCAAAGAAAATCATGGGCAGAAGAAAAAGATGGGAACAATATGTGTCAGTCAGAAAAGCAAGCTGAAATCCAGCTTACAGAGCAAAAATTAAATGACTAAAAATATCTATTCAGCAGTAACATTTCGAGTACCAGCTGTGCACTGTGGCAGGATTTGTCTTCATCGGCAGGAGCTCTTCTATAGCTTGTCAGCCTGAGTGAATAAAGGCTACAACCAGAAATCAGGAAATACATTGCCAGTTCCAGTTTTGGCACCAAATGGAGGAACGAAGCCAAGAATATGCATGCATTTTAATGGAATCTTGATAATTGGCAGTACATCATTCATGAAGAAATACAAATGAAACATTCCTTAATTTTTATCTGTGAAAGATGATTACCTAAGCTTATCATAGATATTTATTTTTGGATCCAGTTTCTGACACCGTATGAGTTATTTAATTCCTGTGTGGCTCAGAGTTTTCATTACTAAAGGTATCTATATATTTTTTTATAGATGTAGATACTTTAATTAGTCTAAAGTTTGTAAGGAATTTGTGGTATGAATCTCCCCATACATTTAGCTGTTAGTAATATCATTTATAAATTATAATAAATGGTCCCACCCAGATTATACATTACTAAGTCAAAATTACCATTACTTTCTCTTGTGGGACTACTTTCTAGCTCATATAAATTAAAGCAGTTCTCTTAAATGGTTGATTCAGACAGAATCTAAAACAGACTTACTACATATCAAATTTAAATCTAGGGTTGTCTAAAATACAGAATTTTTCTGAGAAAGGCAGGAAAGTTCTCTTATTTCTTTGGAATTCAAAAATAAATCCAGATTAATACCTAATTTTTCAATAAAATGCAAGAATGAGAAAATTTCATGTTCTCAAAGAACTCTAGCCTCCTGTAGTTGTTCTGTGGGAGTGGAACACTGAGAAATATGGGCAAAGTTCACAGTCTAGAGGAATAGGATCCCCAATAGCCTTGGCCCTAATCATAGGACCCTGGGAAGTCCTCCCTCTCTGAATCATAGGGCTGTATAACAAATGCTCATTTTCTTCAGGTCCTTTTTACCCTATACCCAATGTGAATGCTTTAGTAAATAATAAAAGGAAACTAAGAAGCTTGAAAAGACTGAACACTTCCTAGTCAATCTCAGCACAGTTTCACCCTAATACTCAAACCAGGTAACAGCAATAAGAGAAGAACAAATTATAGACGTATGTCCTGGTCATAAATGCAAAAATTTGCAGCAAATAATAGGAGAGTGAATTCATCAGCTCAAATAATATTATAAACTATAGGAGGCTGTCATTTATGGCAAGTATGCAGAATGGTTCAACTTTTGAGAACCACCCAGTGTAGAACATTTGATTCAGTTAAAGGAGAGCAATCACATGGTTATCCAGCCAGGTTAGAAATGTGTCAGAGCAACCCAACACTTACTACAAAGAATATGCACAGAAATTAGAAACAGAAGCAACTCCTCAATTTAATGAAGGATGTGTACAAACTATCATAAAGCCAATATCATTCCTAATGGTATTTCATAAAAAGATCCAGGAATGAATACACAGAGCAGAAGAAATCCAAAGCTTTGTTTCCAAATAATAAGGCCCATGATGAAAGACTAGTATACTAAAATCATTCTTTCTAGATAGCAATAATAAAAATTTGTAGCTTTAAATTATAAATGTTACTATTTATACTCTCCAAATAAAATACTTATGTGCAGATACAACAAGATTTAAATGAGACCTACAAAATTATAATCAAAGATATAGATAAATAAATGGAGTTTCTGGATATGAAACTCATTATTGTCAGGTCATCAATTATCACCAAGTTGGCCCATAGATTCTGGGTGATCTCAGCAAATCTCAGCAAGTTTTCTGATAAGCATTGACAAACTGATGCTAAAATGTATTTGGAGGGAAAAATATCAAAAATTATCACAATTTATGAAAAAGAGACAGTCACAAAATGGATAAAACTTGATTCCAGATTTATTGTAAAATTATTGGCATATGTGGGAGATGACATTTATAAAATTGTTTATTAAAATGTTTATTTTCTCTGTGTGGGTGTTTTGCTTGCATGTATGATTCTGCGCTACTTTTGTGTCTGTGCCCTGGAAGACCAGAAGAGGGCCTCAGATCCCCTGGAACTAGGGTTACAATTCATTGTGAGTTGCCATACGGGTGCTTGGAATCAAAATCAGGTCTTCTAGAAGAGAAGTCATTGCTCACTGCTCTTAACTGATGAGTCATTGCCACAGGCCCCAAACCCCAAGACATTGTATACATGCAATAATTATTTCAAAAGCATTACATAATTTTTACTTTCATATCTATCTATCTATCTATCTATCTATCTATCTATCTATCTATCTATCTATATATCTTAAGTTTCAAATAACATGTGCTGATTGCAAACATCTCCTAATTCCTCCAAGAGATTCCCCTACCCAACCACCCAACTCTATGCCCTCTTTTTAAAGTCTAAACATCCTTGGATTTGGGGTATTAATAGTTTAACATAGCTATTTGTAGCATGAATCTTAAAAGTTCTTATTAATAAAATCAAACCTGAGGCCAGTTATTGGGGTGAATGCTGGTAGATCAGATGCAGAACAAGCCACAGCTAACCTTACCTGGCCAACTTCTCAGCTGATCTTGTTTCCTCAGACTAGAAGCCTTTGTGTCCTCATATCCGAATGGTTCTCAGCTGAACTGTGCTGCTCAAAACCTAAATGCTTAATCAGGCCAAATGCTTCTAATTTCTGGTCCTCACGCCTTATATACCTTTCTGCCTTCTACCACCACTCCCTGGGATTAAAGGCTCACTTTCTGGGATTAAAGGCATGAGTCACCACGCTTGGCTGTATCCTTGAACAGATGGATTTCTGCCTCTGGAATGCTAGGATTAAAGGCGTGTGCTACCACTGCCTATCCTAAGTATCTAGTGGCTTTTCTGTTCTCTGACCCCAGATAAGTTTATTAGGGTACACAATATTTTGGAGAACACAATACCACCACAGCTATTTCTTTCTATTGTTTTGATTTCCTCCATTTTAGTGTCAATAACATGCTATTTAGTTAGACCCAAAATCTATTTCAAGAGTCCCCACATAAATGTCTTTGTAATACATTAACTCATGTTCACTGTGAAACTATTCATTTTCCACCCTATTCCAAGGCAATGGAGTGGTGACTAATAGAGGCATGATCACTACTTCTCTGGAGAAGACAATAACTATTCAAATAGTAGGCAAGTTTATAATTGCAAGTTATGATGGTCTATGAAGAAACCATATTATTGTAGAGTGACGTATGTGTAATGAAAAATATCTAGACTTTGTAGTCATGAAAGTCTTCCTGATGAGGTGTAATAGAACTTATGTAAGTGAAGTGTATAAAAATCATGCACAGATGTGGAAGCTGAATTCAAATATTTCAGACAGACCCAGGGTGATTTGCAATGACTGCCATGGAAGGGAAAGTGAGCTCTTGAAAACACTGAGTCGAGACTGAGGCTGCTGAAACAAACAGAATGGACACACAGTTCAGAGAACACCAAACAGAATTACAAGGATCAAATCAAGGATTTTACTCTTTTTCTTAAACGTGATGATATCAGGGTCCAGATGGTCTGCAGTTCCCTCCTTAAGCACAAACCTTGGCAGAATGTGGTTGTGTGTCTGCAGAAAGCTGCAGGTGAATGATCAGGATACTTTGTACTCACTGTTTCCAGTGTGAGAAGTAACTCAGCACAGGTTTTGGTACTTCCTTAAAATTAAGGAACAGTGTCTTTCCACCTGAATTTTATTTGTAAAGACATTCTTTGAATCAACACTCTAGATATATTACCTGTCAAGGGATTTTTGTGTGTGATTTATGATAATAATGTACATTCCAGAGGTGAAACCAAATAATCTAATGATTAATTTTTCCCAACACGTTTGAAAGAGAGGAAGACAGCGGGCAGGGCAAAACCTCCTCTGTGAAGTGGGTGGGATTGTGACAGGCTCTGAAGAACAAGGCGCAACACTTGTTTGGGGAATAGCATCCAATTTAGAGCCATTGACTCAAGGGACTTTGTAATATCCAGTGAAGACTTGAGCGCTGAGACAGAGTGCTAGGAGAGACAAAAGATGTAGCTGAAGAATACAAAGTAAACAGAAGGCTTTTGAAGAAAATGAAATTTTTTTCCAAAGTGGACATTAAGTTGTAGAAGTGGCTAGTATCTGAACTTGAGGAACTCTAGTATTTAAAATAAAAGGAGAAAACCCGCTGAAGGAGGCTGAAGTCTCTGCAGATAGAAACGTTAGCTGAGAGCATTTTATCATAAAAATGTAAGGAAACAGAGTATTGCATACAATAGGGGCTTGGTCTTTAAAATGAACATTATAATCATGTTGTCAGGGAATCATCTAGAGTTTAATTATCTTTATAAATACTGCAAAGCATGATGACTTCTACTTGATTCAATGTGAGGACATCACATGGAAGCCTGACAAAAGTCATTATGTTCATTATGCTCTTCCTCATGGATGCCTTCTGACTATCACTGTATAATTATCGAAATTTCCAAGCTTAGATGTCTAGTTTATTAATCATCTTCTCCTCTAAGAGACAAAATATAAAATGCTGTGGTCATTTAACACATATTGATCATTAAATATTTTTACACAATATTTATTCAAAAAGATATTGTTTATATTTATTAAAGTGCAAAAAAATCCCTTAGTCAATAATCATGTTTTTTGTATTTATTTGTTTTCTAAAAATTTCTGTTAAACAAAGCCCAGTAAGAGCTAAGACACAAAAAGACTACCCAGAGAATATGAGAAAAAATTTAAATTGTACATCTGTGTCCATTTGTATGTGTAAGCCTGGTATCAAAAATGGGTCTGTTCCCCAATCACTCTCCACTGTAGTTTGGAGACTCAGTTTCTCACTGAACCTGGAGATCACTGATTAGACTAGACCAGCTGACCAGCAAGCTACAGAATTCTTCCTTCTGCTTTCCCAGCTGTTTTACAGGTGTGTGCTGCTGCACTCGGCTGTTTTACATGGGTGCTGAAGATCAATAGAAGCATTACACAAATCATTTCTAAGAAAATGGACATGGACTTTGTCACTGTCCCTGACTCTTTAGTTTTGTTTAACCTGTGCTCTACATAGAAAGTATGGACTGATAAGTTTTGTTTAAGAATTTGCTGATTTTTTTTCTTCAGAAGTAATCAATGGACCCTGGAAAAGAAAATAGGTTCCCTTTGAGATTAAAGAATTGGTAAATCAAGGTATCATGTTATTTTGAGCTTGAGTAGACTAAAAATGTAGCAGGAATCTTAAAAGTTCTTATTAATAAAATCAAACCCGGTGCCAGTTATTGGGGTGAATGCTGGAAGATCAGAGAAGCAGAAAAAGCCACAGCTACCTCACCCCGCCAATTCCTCAGCTGATCTATTTCCTCAGACTGGATGCCTCTGAGTCCTTATCCAGAATGAATCTCACCTGAACTGCTGCTTGAAAGCCTGAATGCTTAACCAGCCAAAATGCTCCTACTTTCTGGTCTTCACGCCTTATATATCTTTCTGTTTTCTGCCATTACTCCCTGGGATTAAAGGCTCACTTCTTGGGATTAAAGGTGTGTGCTACCATGCCTGGCTGTTTCCAATGTGGCCTTGAACTCACAGAGATCCAGAGGGATTTCTGCCTCTGGAATGCTAGGATTAAAGGTGTGAGTGCTACCATTTTCTAGCCTCTGTATCTAGTGGCTGTTTTGTGCCCTGACCCCAGATAAGTTTATTAGGGTGTAAAACATTTTGGGGAATACAATACCACCACATTAGATACATTTAACTTCCTCCATAAACTGAACAGGTAATTAAAACTTCTTAAAAAGAAACATTTTAATCATGTATCTACCATCAGGAGGTTCTGTCATAACACACATAATGGAGCAAGGACTTCTTGAAGCCATACGATACACTCTCTCACATGACTCTGTAGGTCCTACTGCTCTGATCAATGATATGCAATTCATGACTACAACAGAAGGAACAATCTGAAATTATCAAGAGAGTAGTTCAGATTTCTACATCTCGTTTGTTTGATCATGAATAGAACAGCAGTTCAAATCTGTGTTATGTGGAAAAGCCTTTCAATTCCTAGTGGCCACGTACCTTAGAGGATCTACTAATTGCACCTCATTTTATTTGCAGTGTGTTTGGAACATGAAATTTCTATTTTTTTGCTAATAGTTTTCTGATTGTTATCTCAGTGGCAGTAAGAGTGTTATGGTGGTCACACATATTTTATTTGATCGTGGACAAGGGAAACATTTGCAGGTGGTTCTATCCTATGCTAAGCCTATTTAAACAGCGGTGTGGGGCAGCCTGTCAGCTGTGGGTAGCAGAGCCATGCTTCCCTTACATCTTGCTTCCAAGCATCTCTGACTATACCTGTTTTACAATGCACATTTAACAACTGTATGCATTTTCTCTGCCATATCTGTGTATCTTTCCTCAAGTTCAGAAGAAATCTGATCATGATTGAAGAATATGTTGTAAACTTGGACCACAAAAACATGGAAGAAATAAGACAAAATTGGATTAGTTTCTCATGTCTAAAATTTACTACTTATGTCCCATTGGTCCCATTATTTCATTGTTTGATGACTCCATTGCATCCTATGTAAAGAGAAAAAACAACAATGGTATTTTTGAGTATTAGGAAATAGGAAAATAATATTTCAAGGGCAGATTATAGGTTCTCAATGCAAGTTCTGTTTTCTGTATACCTCTAATGGGACACTTAACTTCTCAAAATACAATTATTTACCTTAATTTAATTAATCTTCACTAAAGGTACCTGTTTCAAGGATGACTTAAAGAAATGAGACAGAATAAGAGGTAGTAGTTGGCACTGCAACAATCTATACAGTTTGGGTTTTCCTGAATAAATTATCAATGTGTGGCTCATTGGTTCAGTGTGCTACTGTGCTACTGAAACTCTATGCAGGTGACAGAACGGCCTTAGCTTCAAGTGTAATTGAAAGCACCAAGCTGTTTCATGGCAAAGCTGATAACTACATTGCAGGAGCTCAGTTCTCAAACACAAAGCAACTTAAAAATACAGTATTCTAATCCTCTGTGTGAGTGAACTGACTCTAGGCCAACATTGATTTAGAAGGGCAAACAAATGGCATTTTTTTCTGGGTTTCTGTTAGAAGAGCTGATAATATTGCTGGGATTGTGAGACTGAAGAAGACACAAGAGTGAGAAAAAAATTAGAACAAACAAATATTTTTACAAGTGTAGCTGTGATGCTCAGTCTTCATTACCAACATGAATGGACTCAGAATCACAGAAACACACTAATGGGTGTGTGTATCAGGATGTTTCCAGAAAGATTTTCTGGAAGGAAAGGGAAGGATGGAAGGGTTACTATGGATATGGGTAGATTGGGGTCCAGGACTGAACACAAAGGAGAAATCCAGCTGAGTGTAAAAAGTTAACCCTTTCCTGGCTGTGGATGCGCTATAATCAGCTGCCTCAGTCTTGCTGTGTGGCTTCCCCTGGATGAAGGGTTGTACCTCTAATCTGAGTCCAAATAAATATTTCCCTGTCACAGCAACAAGAATGGTAACTAATAAAGCATCATAAAATCCAAAGGTGAGTTTTAGGAAGTGTTTCAGCTCTATTCATGGTATAAAGTATGTGCTGACTTCCAAAACATCAAAGTCAAATTAGTTAAACAGACAAGATTTGATTCGAAAGGTAATGGAGTTTGAAGAAGTTTCTGTTCTGTTGAATATGACTTATTTAATGTTTTTTTTTTTGTGTGTAGTTCACTATATAAAATGGGAAATGAAAGTAGAATTATATCATGTTTGGAAATGTAGGATCTAGGAGAGATGATGCCAAATCCTTACCTGCCTTTTGACATAGTTTTACCACAAGACATCATGGTGAGCTCCCACAAGTATTGGAGTGATCTATCCTACATTCTTGTACAAGATTTGTATGGGCTAATGGGATAATAGAAGCATGAAATGGGCTCATTGTACTGCACATAGTTGTGGCATCACATTTAGCAGGGTATGCCTGAAATAACTTGCTCAGTGTGGGGAGGAGAATGAGAAATGGAAGGAGTAGAGACCAGCCCCAGCTTGATCAATAGACAGCAATGAATCTGTGCCTACATGAGCTGTCTCATACCAGATAGTTAGACTCATCTCACTGGCAGCAGACACAAGAGCAGTGAGCTCTCAGTCCTGCATGCTGCTGAGTTTTCTGGCTGGTTATTGGACAGTGTTATAACAATAAATACAAGTGTGCTCTCAAGTACTGTTTTTTTATTCCTTCCATTTCTCAAGTAGCCCTGAGGTTATTTTATAGAAATCACCTGAGCCTTTGGAAGAGCAGTTGCATGGACTAAACTCATGTCTACACCTTATATTTTCATGTATTGTATGTGGGAGAGCTGTTGTGATATTGTAAATAGATGCTTCCTGTCCCAACTGCCTGTTCCCAAATACCCAGCAGCTGCTTCCCAAATTACCACACAGAGGCTTATATTAATTATAAATGCTCGGCTTTAACTCAGGCCTGGTACTAGTTAACTCTTATGTAGCTGAAGTTTTCTCCAGTCCTGCCCAGCCCCACAGACCCCACAACTGCTTATAAAATAATCACTCAGAAGCTTATATTAATTAAACTGCTTGGCCATTAGCTCAGGCCTACCACTGACTAGCTCTTACACTTAAACTCAGCCCATTTCTATTAATCTATATGTTGCCACGAGTTCCATGCATTACCTGTTGCCTTTGCCTGCTGCTCCCTGGGCGGCAGGCTGGCGTCTCCTGACTCAGCCTTCCTGTTTCCAGAATTCTCTTATCTGCTTGTCCCACCTATACTTCCTGCCTGGCTACTGGCAAATCAGCATTTTATTCATACAGAGCGATATACACAGCACTCTTACACTTAAATTAACTCATAATTCCTATCTATGTTTAGCCTTGTGACTGATACCTTTTCTCAGTATGGCATTCTCATTTTTCTCCTCTGCATTTGCAGGCTACTCTCTGACTCTGCTCTTCCTCTTCCCAGAATTCTCCTAGTCTGGCTCTCATGCTCAATCTCTTCCTACCCACCTATCAGCCAATCAGCTTTATTATTACCAATGAGCATAATCCACAACATGATATAGTAGAAACAATTTAGGTCTAATACAGCAATAGTTATTGCTCAGCATCATTCGGAATGGAATTTCAATGGGTCTTCTTTTACTGCAAAGATATGAGGGCTGAGGCTCATTAAAATTAGGACCCCAAAAGATAAAGGATTTCCACAAAATAAAGTAATTTTAGATTTCTTGTTGTTCTGAGTCAAATTTTGACTGAATAATAAAAGATTGGTACATGTACTTCCAAGGAAGGTTTTAGTTAGCAAATAACAATGTCTATGTTTCATAAGCAATTATAGTGAAGATACAATGATCCAGGGGTTTAAACTGAAAGTATTTTACTCAACTGTTAGTTTAATTTTAGTTCTGTTATTCATGTCTGCATTACAGCATTAACATACTGATTCACAAAGCCAATAAACAGAAATTAACAGTGATTTGTATCTATTTCTATGCTTTCCCTCTTTCTTCTCTTTATCTTCCTCTCATTTCCCCGGTTCTCCTTTGTATTTCCTTTCTTTTTTATTTATGTTTTTGTTAGCTTTAATACTCTTTATATATATATATATATATATATATATATATGAGTTTCATTATGATGCTTTTATAAACATATTTATTGTAGTTTGACAGTATTTGCACACAACCCTTTTTTTGCTTCCCCTTTGCCACTGATCCCTTTCTCTTTCCAGCTAATTCCTCTTCTTCCATTATTATCTTCCCTCCTTCCCTCCCTTCCTTCTTTCCTTCATCCCCCCTCCCTTCCTCCTTTCCTCCCTCCCTTTTTCCTTTCATCCCTCCCTCCCTCCCTTCCTTCCTTCCTTCCTTCCTTCCTTCCTTCCTTCCTTCCTTCAACTCTCCCTCCCTTCCTTCCTTCTTTCCTTCATCCCTCCCTTCCTCCCTTCCTTCCTTCCTTCCTTCCTTTATCTCTCCTCCCTCCCTCCCTTCCTTCCTTCTTTCCTTCATCCCTCCCTCCCTTCCTCCTTTCCTCCCTCCCTCCCTCCCTCCCTCCCTTCCTTCATCCCTCCCTTCCTCCCTTCCTTCCTTCCTTCCTTCCTTCCTTCATCTCTCCCTCCCTCTCTTCCTTCCTTCCTTTCTTCCTTTCTCCCAGGTTGCCTACTTAGTATTACTAGGGTTACATACAGGGGCTTGAGTGAGGGATTATCTACAGGAGCATAGGCATCTTTCCAGCCTATATCATTCAAGCAAAAGTCTCTTGTTTCCATCAACCATTAACTCCATGGAAGTGCTCAGGGGATGAATGAGGCTTTTTGGTCTCCTTTCTTTTCCATGACTAGAATGTCAATGGCATCCATCCATTACAGATCTTACACTAATAATCAGAGCTGCTAGGGTCCAATAGAGCAAAAGTCATGACATGCCAGGAAGAAAGTATTCCACAATACTCAGCTTCTTCTTTCAAGGGATGACAGCCAAACAGGACAAAACAAGTTACAGTAAGACAAGGCAAAAGCGCTCATAACTGAGTCTGGACAAGGCAACCCAATAGGAAGAAAAGAGTGCCAAAAGAAGGCAAAAAGTCTATCTGTTCTCACTGTAAGGAGTCCCACAAGAACACTGAGCTAACAGCCACAACGTATATACAGAGGACCTGATGCTCACAGCTCGGTCTCTGAGAACCCGTATTTCACTGCTAATCTCACAAAATCAAGAAAACAGGCTGTTACTCTTTAGAGAAGATTCCTTGTCAGTATTCAAATGTCCAGCCTTACTTGTTGTCTTAATGAGTTTCCACTATGAAAGTATAATCTTGCCTTCTGGTTGGTTGTTTATTCATTCAGATTTCTTCTTGTGTATGTAGATTTCAATATCCTTTGTGCATACACAATTAAGAAGCTAGTGGAGGATTAGTTAAGAAAATGAGTTTGAAAGATGATTAATATCAGAACCATTTAAAAATAACAATTAATATTAATTTAGAAATGGACAAATAGAAAAAGAAACTAGAAATGCAAAGCAAGGCAATAAGACAAAGTGCATTGAAGTAAACGAGAAGTAATGTTAAAAAGTAGAAGCACTATAAATTGTTGTTGAAAAGACAAATACAATTTTTGGTGCATTAATGCACTGACATTGGATTGAACATCACTGTGGTCACTAGTGACCTTAAACAGAACAAGTGTAAAATGGCAAAACTGGGACCATTCAGGTTTCTGAGAAAATCATCAATGTTTCCTTTATTTTTTCCTTTTAATTGAAAATACTTGCCTCTATGAGTGTTCTGAATTAATTAGAAATTTGTCTCCTGTGATCAGTCAGATGCTGTGAACGTGAATTAATTAGAAAAGAGTGAACTGATACATGAAAAAGAAAAAAAATATTTAAATATGCATGACAACATCTAGTGATGCAATGTGTAGTCAGCCTTGCCAAGGCAACCATATCAAAAACTCTCACGTTCAGAATTCATCCACATTCTCTCAACTCTAACCTGATTACAAGGGGATTTTGTTGTGAGGAATAATGAATGCACCATAGTTTAATAGCACTAAGACAAATTGGAGTTAAGTAGCTTTTCTGTTCTGTAGAGGGCAACAGCAATATTGTATATTCAACAATTACTGCCTCTAGCCTGCATGCCTTTTCTTTTAATTTCGGGTCTTAGCAAGGACAGTGAGGAAGAGTTTCATGACAAAAGTAGGATTCATTAGACTGCGTAGTCAAAGTCATAAGAGTAAGTGATATCTTAAGTTTATTTGTGGTATACTGATTATAAAAGTCTTTGTTTACAATGTTTACGTTATAAAAGTTTACGTTTATAGTCTAGCTATATAGAGCGAGAGAAAATGTTAACTTCTTACTTTCTAATGACTTCAAATTGCATTTAAAAACACAGAATTGAAATAGCATTAAGTATATTTTAAACTTAATTTTATCAGTTAAAATGTTTTTACATAGGTTAATTTTGATTGGCAAAATGATTGGCTACCTAAGAGATTCATTAAGCTCTCCTCTGTTGATAAGTCTGGGGGAATTTCCAGGAATTATTGGGCAGACAATTGTTAGCATTCAGACCTGCCCTTTGGGGACTTGGCCAATAAGCAGGCAATACCTTGGCCCGCCTAGGGTCCTGGTAACCTCATCCTACATAGCCCACGTAGCTACTTCCCCTCAAAAGGTGGGGTCACTATGGCCTCCTCTCTGTCTTTTCTCAGCGCCCCCCTTTCCTCCCTCCCTCTCTCCCTCTCTCCCTCCCTCCCTCCCTTTGTGCTTGCTGGCTGCATGGCATGTTTCTCCCTCACTCACTGTGGGGCTCCTTGACTCCAACCCACCGAGGTTTCTCTCTCACCATTTTTAATACAACAACAACTAACCATAAAAGTGGCTGCAGAGATCCACAGCTAGGCCCCAGATGGAGCTCCGGGAGTCCAATTAGCGAGAAAGAGGAGGGTTTATATGAGCAAGAATTGTTGAGACCAAGGTTGGATAAAGCACAGGGACAAATAGCCAAACGAATGGAAACACATGAACTATGAACCAATGGCTGAGGGGCCCCCAACTGGATCAGGCCCTCTGAATGGGTGAGACAGTTGATTAGCTTGATCTGTTTGGGAGGCATCCAGGCAGTGGGACTGGGTCCTGTGCTCATTGCATGAGTTGGCTGTTTGAAACCTGGGGCCTATGCAGGGCCGCTTGGCTCAGCCTGGGAGGAGGGGACTGGACCTGCCTGGACTGAGTCTACCAGGTTGATCTCAGTTCTGAGGGGAGGCTTTGCCCTGGAGGAGGTGGGAATGGGGGATGGGTTGGGGGGAAGGTGAGGGGGGCTGGAGGGGGGAGAACAAGGGAATCCGTGGCTGACATGTAGAACTGAATTGTATTGTAAAATAAAATTAAATTAAATTTAAAAAAAAAAGTGGCTGCTACCGCCAGTGGCAGCATGCCTTTAATCCCAGCACTCGGGAGGTAGAGCCAGGTGGATCTCTGTGAGTACAAGGTCAGCCTGGTCTATAAAGCGAGATCCAGGACAGCCTCCAAAGCTACACAGAGAAACCCTGTCTAGAATCCCCCTGCCCCTCCCCCAAAAAGTGACTGTTACCACCCCACACGCAGAGACAAACACTGATATAAGCTGTTTTGCTCTGGCAAATCCTTTCTCCATTGTAGATTGATACCCCAGAGACTGAGAGCCAAAATACCCCCCCAACTCCTTTAAATGATTTATATCCACTCTTATTTCATCACAGTGAGTCTCACTCCTTTAATTTCACCTATAATTCTATCATAGTGAAGCAAGAGAAACAGAGTGTTTAGACTAGCTTCTAAACTATTCTTTGAGTAGCTCCAAAAAATAACTTGCATGTGAAAACAGAAAGTCTTCATGAAGCATGTTCCCTATAGTCTATAATAGTAAGTGATAAAAATGACCCAAATGAAAATTAGTATAAAATGCAAATGCTCTGACGTAGGAAATATATTTCAATAGTAACATGTATAGCATAAGAGTAAAAGAATTTCATAAATACTCACGGACTTTAACTGATTCATCTTTTTACGTGTGTGTGTGTGTGTGTGTGTGTGTGTGTGTGTGTGTGTGTGTTTGTACTGTGGACACTTGTTCAGGCCGGACAAAAACTTTCCTGATTGGTACTCTCCTTCTACTATGTAGATTTGGGGATGAAACTTGGGTTTTTACTGTTGGAAACAAATACCTTTATCCCTGGTCATCTTGTTGGCTCCTCTCTGATATATTTTATTGAATCTCACTGTGTATCTGTCTTCAGTGAACCCTAACTAACTTTTACAGAACTCTCAACATTTTGGAAATCTCACAAGAAAAATATTTTTCAATGCTGAGTTGCTTTTTTTTTTTTTTGGCTTTTAGAGACAGGGTTTCTCTGTGTCATTTTGGTGCCTGTCTGGACCTCACTCTGTAGACCAGGCTGGGCTCGGAACTCACAGAGATCCACCTGGCTCTGCCTCCTGAGTTCTGGGATTAAAAGCCTGCGCCATCACCGCCTGCTGCTAATTTGATCTTAAAAGTCATATTTAAAATACCAACCTTCAAATAAAATCCTGAACAAAATGAAACATTAAATATGTATGTAAATCATCTAAATCAAATAGGCTTTATTATTTCTACTCTTTAAAACAGAAATACTTGGGGCAAGAGAGATGACTCAGTGGTTAAGAATGTGTACTGCTCTTGCAGATGACCCTAATTCAGTTCCAAGCACCCATGTTGAGCAACTCACAATCTCCTGTAATCGAGCTCCAGAAAAATCCAGTACCTTAAGGTACCATCTGACCTCCACCAACAAAATCAAATGCACATACCCCCATATACACACACATTAAAAATTAAATTGATCTTTAAATCAAAATTAGTTTATTAAGAACAATCAAATAATTATTTGAAATTTAATACTACACAAATGATTGATGTTCTTAGAAATTCCAATTTTTGTTGCCTAATGAATTATTGAATTAATATTATTATTAAGTGTATACTTTATTTAGTTCTTGAAAACACTATTATAAAATGAAAAAAAAACATAGTCATAACAGAGCAAAGCCTGTGAAAATCTCATATGTCTCAAAGACTTAAAGACATAGTAGAATACCCTCAAACAACTTAGATGTCCCTTCATTCAAGAATAGATAAAGAAAATGTGGTACATTGACACAACAGAGGTTAAAGGTTTTGTGGCTGGGTTGGTGTCCCAATCCCTCCACTTGAGGCCTTGTTTGGTTTCAGAAGATGACTGGTTCAAGCTCCGTGTCCCCTGTTACTAGGAGTCTTTGCTGGGGTTACTTTCATAGATTCCATGGAGTTTCCATTGCACTAAATTTCCACCTCACTCTTGAAATGCCCCCCAATTCCAGTCATTTCTCCCCTCCCCCCCATCTATTCCTTCCTGTTCCTAACCCCACTCACCCCCAGTCCACCTGTGAAATCTATTCTATTTCCCCTTTTCAGGGAGATCCTTGTATCCCCGTTAAGCCCTCCTTGTTACTTATACTCTCTGAGTCTGTGGATTGTAGCATGATTATCTTTTACTTTACAGCTAATATCCACTTATAAATGAATACATACCATGCTTGTCTTTCTGAGTCTGGGTTACCTCACTCAAGATGATTTTTTTCTAATTCCATCCATTTGTGTGCAAATTTCATGATGTCATCATTTTTAACACCTGAGTCATACTCCATATGTACTCTGTGACATACGGGATTTTCACGTGCTTCGGTCCATTATACACTAGACGTGCTCTCCAAAGAGGCTCCCATCTATAAATTTCCTTTGGTTTCAGAAGAAAACTTTGAATTTGGAATTTAGAACAATGTACAGACTGTTAAGGCAATTTAAACTCACAGAAAGGGACTAAACACGTTTCTCACTTTGAGATGGATATGAGCCATTTAGGCAGTCAGGAATAAAATTGTACTTTTGAAAGTGATACTTTGTATGTCACTTTGATAAGGTGTAGAGTTCTGTTAAGTGTGATTTCTAAATTAATTGAATGAAGAAACACATGATTAGTGACACACGATTGGGGTACATCTGCTGAGTTTCTGTATTCAACCATTTTAGCTTCTTGACTCAGCATGATTTGTTTTTTTTTTTAACACAATTTTTGATTCTTTGGGAATTTCACATCAGTACCCCAATCTCACTCATTTCTCAGTCCCTCTGTATCTGCCCTTCACCTTTGTAGTGCCTTAGATCCCCCCAAAGGAAAACTAAAAAAAGAAATAATAAAAATAAGTTAACAAAAAATTAAAAATTAAAAATATAAATAAAAATATTAAAAAAAAGCAAATGAGGTGCTTACCCATGCCTACCTGCCAAGATGGATAATGTTCTCTGAATGACATGTATCGTTGTGACAACATAAATATTTACTTCCTTTTTATCAGAATTTTATCTCAGCAATGAAAAATCTAACTAATACAGACTCATTACTGAGAAGTATATACCAATGGAATATTGTAAGACACTCAGTATCATTAGTTTTCATGAAAATAAAAACTAAAATCATGAAGATGTATCACCTGAATATTCATTTTAGTGCTTAAAAATATAGAGAAAGTGCAAATAAGTGAGGATAATACAGTGGTAAGTATATTGTATAGTCATGTATTGCTGGAAAAACTGTAAATTGGTTCATTGTCTGTGGGAAATAGTAGTCCATTTTTTAAGTTAAACAAACACTTGTGTTGGACTAACAGCCCTTTTGTAGCACTAGGAAATTCTGGAGTTGATAAAACTCTGTGTCCTGACTTCCGTGAATATATAATTACTGAATGTGTTACTGAGCTATATCTCTCTTATTTGCAGTATTGTAGTAACATGGTATTTGAGCCGGGCGGTGGTGGCGCATGCCTTTAATCCCAGCACTTGGGAGGCAGAGGCAGGCGGATCTCTGTGAGTTTAAGGCCAGCCTGGTCTCCAAAGCAAGTTCCAGGAAAGGCGCAAAGCTACACAGAGAAACCCTGTCTTGAAAAAAACAAACAAACAAACAAAAAAACCCAAAAACAAACAAACAAACAAACAAAAAAAACCCATGGTTTTTATTACAATAAATGCTGTATTTAATAGTTTTATATACTTTGCCTTTATTTTATATCAGATGAGTATTTCTTACTCTTAGATCTACCAAAAGCTGATTGCTTTGCTGTGGTGTCATTAATTAACTGATTTCTTCCCTTAGGGCAAAATAAATCTTCTGGTAAGGATAAATTGTAAGAACTTCAATGACCTCTCCACCCCTCATGTTTAGGAAATAATTAAAGCTCTATAATGAAAACTTACACTCTACTGCAGTTCAATATGATGATTGCAGTTCAAACATCATCCTACTCTCCTGAGAATCATTCTTTCTATGAAGTATGAACTACTAAGTTAATTAAGGCTACAAGTAAGAATTTGTAGTTAGATTTTTTGTCATTACACATTTAGAAAAGATAAATAACAAAAGCTATTGTTTATTCAATACTTACTATGTGAAAGCTACTATGATATATATTTTATAAATGTTTATTTACTTTTATTTTAGTCCACAATGTAGAAAAACATGCTTGTGTTTAAATTACAGATGACAAAATTAATGATGAGGGATGTTGTACAACATACATAATGGCATATATTTAACACATGGGAAGCTATAAGGTACTGACTCACACTGTAGCACAGCTAAAAATACACATTTTTAAACATGTCTGTTTATTCTTTTCCCAACTTACTTATCTAATATATGAATGTATATGAAATGCTAGGCAATACATTATATCATAAGGGTGCAACACTGAAACAAAACAGAAACCATTTTGATGCATTTACAATTGACTTTAGAAGACAGATGTTATCCATGCCATAGTACACATAGAGGATAGATATCTACAATAACATTTGTAAAAAACAAACAACATGGCCTATGGAAACTTACCATGTAGATTCAAAGGTGTTCTGCTTGGTTATGGATAATAAGAGGAATTTACCTTAGGAATAGGCTGTGGAGGATGAAGAACTATAGATTAGGTAGACAAAGGATAACAGGACAAGACTCCATGTAAAGAGTATCTAAGCATGTTCAAAATCCTTACCTAGAAGCTCATCATACTACCTCTGGTATTATTCTATGGGACTTGAGATTGTCTGAAACATAGCCAAAAAACAAACAAACAAACAAACAAACAACAACAACAAAGTAAATGATGGCTGACATGGCCAGACAGGACAGAGGAAATGTTGTGGTGATTTGAGCATGGTATTAAGCATTTAAAATTTTTGTCTTAAGAACATGTGAAGCTACCCAAGATTTATGAAGTACGATTAAACACATGATTAATATTGCTGCACTGTGAAGATCTTTTAAAGGCAGGAATAGTTTGAGGAATGTTTCTGCGCTATAGATGAGAGATGATGAGTCCTTGGACTAGAAAGGAGAAAATGGAGCATGAGAAAATTAAATTGAATAAAGACATATTTAAGGTATAAAATTGAAAAAGATCCTGGTGATTGATAGACTAGTATGATAAAGAAATGAGTTATTGATGATACCTGCCAGGTTTTGCAGGGGAAAAATAAAGAAAGGTGGTATCATTCACTAAGCTAAGAAACAGAATTAAAAAAAGACAATGCTTGTCATAAACTAAGACAAGGTTTGGGCGTAGTGACTATAAGGCATGTTTGACACACCCATACTATAATGTCAAGGTGGCAATTTGGAAACTATAAATTGACATGATAGATTTTGAACTATAGATACTCATGTTCTTAGATGTGTATTACCATGTGTTGAAGAAAATAGCAAGTTTAATTTTTCTTTTTTTTAATTAATTCTTCTCTCATACAATACATCTCAAACACATCATCTGCTCCCTCCACTCCTCCCAGTCCTCCCCACCTGCCCTCTCCCCCAGGTCCATTCACCTTCCCCATTGTTTCCCTTCAGAAAAGAGCAGGTCTCCCAGGGATATCAATCAAGCATGGCACAACAATACTCAATAAGACCAGGCACAAACCTTCATATCAAGGCTGGAAGAGACAACCAAGTAGGAGGAAACAGGTCACAAGAGTAGACAAAAGAGTCAGAGACAACCCCCATTTCCACTCTTGGGAGCCCCACCAAAAAAAAAATTCAAGCTAAACAACTGTAACATATTTGAAGAGGACCTAGCACAGACCCACGCAGGCTGTGTTGTTACCACTTCAAGCTCTGTGAGCACCTATGAGCCCTGCTTAGTTGATTCCACAGGCAGTGTTTTCCTGGTGTCCTTGATCCCTCTGGCTCCTGCAGTGCTTCCTCCATTTCTTCCGAGGGACTCTCTGATCTTTGCCTAATGTTTGAGTTTGAGTCTCTGCATCTGTTCTCATTAGCTGCTGGAGGAAGCCTCTCTGATGAGATTTGGCAGGGCACCAATCTTTGACTATAGCAGAATATCAATAGGAAATATTTCATTAACTTTTTTTTTTTTTTTTTTTTTTTTTTTTTTTTTTTTTTTTTTTTTTTTTTGCCAGTCATGTTTAGTTCTACTGCAGGTCTCTGGGCTATCGGTCTCTGGTTCCTGGACCTCCAGGCAGTGTCAGGGGTGTGTTCTCTCTTCTCTCTCATGGTATGAGTCTGAAGATGGACCAGTCATTTGTTGGCTACTCCCATGAGTTCTGTGCCACCTTTACCTCAGCACATCTTGCAAGCAGTAAAAATTGAAGATCAAAGGTATTGTGACTAGGTTGGTGTCATAGTCAGATCATTGGAAGCCTTGTCTGGTTTCAGAAGATGGCCGATTCAGGCTCCATGTCCCACATTATTAGGAGTCTTTGCATGGGTCACCCTCTCAGATTCCAGGGAATTTATGTTGCACTAGGTTTCTACCTCAACTCTGAAATGCTCCCCACCCCAATTTCAGTCATCTCTCCCAGAACTCTATTCTTCTATCTCTCCCCCTCAACCTGATCCCTCCTGTTCCCATCCCCACCTGCCCCCATCCATTCATAAATTCTATTCTATTTCCTCTTACCAGGGAGATTCTTTCATACCACTCCCCCACCCCCACTCCACCACACACACCTAGCTCTCTGTTGTTACTTAGCCTAAGTCTATGGATTGTAGGATGCTGATCCTTTACTTACAGCTAATATCTGCTTACAAGTGAACACATACCATATTTGTCTTTTTGGTTCTGGGTTACCTCAAAATGATTTTTTTCTAGCTCCAACCATTTGCTTGCAAACTTCATTATGTCAATTTTTAACAGCTGAGCAATATTCCATTGTGTGATTTACCACATTTTCTTTATCCATTCTTCACTGAGGGACATCTAGGTTGTTTACAGTTTTTTTTTTTACTGTTATGAATAATGCTGCCATGAATATGGTTGAGCAGCTGTCCTTGTAGTATGATTGGACATTCTTTGGGCATATGGTCAGGAGTGGTATAGCTGATTAATGAAGTAGATTGATTCATAATTTTCTGAGAATCCCCCATAATGATTTCCAAAGTGATTGTACAAGTTTGACTCACAACAACCATGGCGGATTGTTCCCCTTGCTCCATATCCTCTTCAGCATGAGCTGTAACTTGTGTTTTGGATTATATCCATTTTGGCAGACGTAAGATGAAATCTCAAAGTAGTTTTGATTTGGATTTCCCTTGTGGCTAAGGATGTTGAACATTTATTTCAGTGTTTCTTGGTTATTTAAGATTCCTGTGTTGAGAATTCTCTGTTTAGATCTGTACCCCATTTTTATTTGATTATTTGGTTTATTTGTCTCTTTTCCTGAGTTCTTTACATATTTTGAAAATTAGCCCTTTGTCAGATGATGAGTTGGTGAAAATCTTTTCCCTTTCTGTAGACTTCCATTTTGTCCTCTGGATGGTGTCCTTTGCCTTGCAGAAGCGTTTCAGTTTCATGAGGTCTCATTTATTGATTGTTGATTTTAATGGCTCCATTGTCTATGTTAGTGGTACCCTGTGCCAATTCATTCAAGGCTATTCCCCACTTTCTTTTCTATCAGGTTCAGTGTATCTGGTTTCATGTTGAGGTCTTTGATGCACTTGGACTTTAGTTTTGTGCAGAATGATAGACATGGATCTATTCACATTCTTCTACATGTATCTAGTTTGACCAGCACCATTTGTTGAAAATATTCCTTTTTTCCAGTGTGTATTTCTGGCTTCTTTATAAAAATTCAGGTATTCATAGGTGTATGGATTTATGCCTGGGTCTTTGATTTGACTCCACTGATCAACCTGACTTAAACCTGATAAAATTCGTTTTTTATACTAATGCCATGAGGTTTTTATTTTACTACTATAGCTCTGTAGTATAGTTTGAAATCAAGGACAGTGATACCTTTGGAAGTTCTTTTACTGTACAGGATTGTCTTAACTTCTGTTTTTTTTTTTAAATTTTTTTGTTTTTCATATGAAGTTGAGAATAGTCATTTAAAGATTTATGAAGAACTGTGTGGGAATTTTGGTGGGGATTACCTTGAATCTGTAGATTGTTTTTGGTAAGATGGCTGTTTTTACTATGTTAATCCTACTGATCCATGATCATGGGAGATCTCTCAATCTTCTGATATCTTTCCAATTTCTTTCTTCAAAGACTTGAAGTTATAGTCATACAAGTCTTTAACTTGCTTGGTTAGAGTTAATTCAAAATACTTTATATTATTTGTGACTATTGGGCAGGGTGCTATTTCCATGATTTCTTTTTCAGTCCATTTACTATTTGTATGTAGGAGCGCTATTGATTTATTTGAGTTAATCTTGTGTCCAGCCACTTCATTGAAGGAGTTTATCAACTGTAGGAGTTCTCTTGTAGAATTTTTGGGGTCACTTATGTACACTATCACATCATGTGTGAATAGTCATACTTTGATTTCTTCCTTTCCAATTTGTATCCCCTTGATCTCCTTCAGTTGTCTTATTGCTCTAGTTAGAACTTCAAGTATTATATGGAATAGGTATGGAGAGAGTGGACAACATTGTCTTGTTCCTGGTTTGAGTGGAATTGCTTTCTGTTTTCTTCCATTTTATTTGATGTTGGCTATTGGTTTATTGTAAATTACCTTTATTGTGCTCAGGTATGTCCTTTGTATACCTGATCTCTCCAAGACTTTTTTTTTTTTTTTTTTTTTGTTTTGTTTTTCGAGGCAGGGTTTCTCTGTGTAGCCTTGCGCCTTTCCTGGAACTCACTTGGTAGCCCAGGCTGGCCTCGAACTCACAGAGATCCACCTGGCTCTGCCTCCCGAGTGCTGGGATTAAAGGCGTGCGCCACCACCGCCCGGCTCTCCAAGACTTTTTACATGAAGAGGTGTCGAATTTTATTAAAAGCTTTTTCAACATCTAATGAGACAATTATGTGATTTTTTTCTCTCAGTTTATATGATGGGTTACATTGACAGATTTTTATATGTTGAACCACCCCTAAATCTCTAGGATGAAGCCTACTTTAGCATGGTTGATGAACTCTTTGATGTATTCTTGGATTCTGTTTGTGAATATTTTATTGAGTATTTTTTTAGTCAGTGTTCATGGTAGAAATTGTTCTGTAATTCTCTTTGTTTAATATTTGTGTGGTTTGGGCATTATGGAGTCTGTGACCTCATAAAATTAAATTAGCAATGTTCCTTATGTTTCTTTTTTTGTACAATAATTTAAAGGGTATTGACATTATCTCTTCTTTGGAAGTCTGGTAAGGTTCTGGGCTAAAACTCTCCGGCCCTGAGATTTTTTTGGTTGGGAGACTTGTAATGACTGCTTATATCTCATTGGTGGTTATAGATCTGTTTAAAATGTTTATCTGATCTTGACTTAACTTTGGTGACTGGAATCTATAAAGAAAACTCCATTTATTTTAGATTTTCCAATTTTGTGGAATACAGGTTTTTAAGCTATGACTTAATAATACTTTGGATTTCCTTAGCGTTTATTGTTATGTCACCCTTTCTGTTTCTGATTTTGTTAATTTGGATATTCTCTCTCTGTCTTTTAGTTAGTTTGGATAACAATTTTTCTCTGCTGTTGGTTTTCTCAAAGAAACAATTTATTGTTTCATTGATTCTTTGTTTTGTTCTCTTAGTTTCTATTTTATTGATTTGAGAACTCAGTTTGATTATTTTCAGCTGTCTATTCTTGGGTATATTTGTTTCTTTTTGTTCTAGAGCTTTTGGGTGGGCTGTTAAAAGATTTCTTCATTTTCTTTATGTAGGCATTTTATACTATGAACTTTCCTCTTAGTGCTACTGTCGTTGTGCCCCATAAGTTTGGGTATGTTCTGACTTCATTTTCATTAACTCTAGGAAGTCTTCATTTCCTCTATTTCTGCCTTGACCCAATAGTCATTCAATATTGTGCTGTTCGGTTTCCAGGAGTTTGTACGATTTCAATTATTTCTGAAATATAGCTTTAATCCATAGTAGTTTGATAGAATACAGCGGATTGTTTCAATTTTCCTGTATTTGTTGAGACTTGCTTTACGAGAGACCACGTGGTCAATTTTGGAAAAAGTTTTGTGAGGTACTGAGGAAAATGTATATTCTTTTGTGCTTGGGTAAAATGTTATGTAGATATTTGTTAGGTCCATTTGGTTCATAGTATCTGTTATATCCAGTATTTCTCTGTTCAGTTTTTGTCTAGATGACCTGTCTATTGGTGAGAGTGTGTATTCAAGTATCCCACTGTTAATGTGTGATTTAAGCTTAATAATGTTTCTTTTACAAATGCTGGTGCCCTTGATTTTGGGGCAAGATGTTAAAAAGTGAAAGTCATTTTGGTAGATTTTTCCTTTGATGAGTATGAAGTATCTTTCCCTGTCTCCTTTGATTAATTTTGATGGAAGTCTACTTTGTTAGATATTAAAATGGCTACACCAACTTGCATCTTGAGTCCATTTGCTTGGAAAATCTTGCCCCAACACTTTACTCTGAGGAGATATCTATCTTTGAAGTTGAGGTGTGTTTCTTGTATGCAGTAGAAAGATGGATCCTGTTTTCACGTACATTCTGTTAGCCTGTGTCTTTTAATGGGGAATTTGAGTCCATTAAATTTGAGAGATATTAATGACATATGCTTGCTAATTACTATTATTTTATTGTTGTTGGTAGTGTGTGTATGTGTTTCCCTTCTTTTTATTTTGTTGCTGTGAGATTATTTATTTCCTCTGTTTTTGCTGGTGGTGGGTATAGTTAACTTTGGGGTCGAGTTTTTTTCTAGTACTTTCTGTAGGGCTTGATTTGTGGACTGATATTGCTTAAATTTTACTTTGTCATGGAATATCTTGTTTTCTCCATCTATGGCATTTGAAAGTTTTGCTGGATTATAGTAGTCTGGGATGGCATCTGTGGTCTCTTAAGAGTCTGCAGGACGTCTGTGCAGGCCCTTCTGGTTTTTAGAGTTTCCATTGAGAAGCAGAATGTAATTCTAATAGGTCTGCCTTTATATGTTACTTGGCTTTTTTCCCTTGCAGATTTTAATATTCTTTCATTGTTCTGCATATTTAGTGTTTTAACTATTATATGGTATGGAGACTTTCTTTTCCGGTCCAATCTATTTGGTGTTCTGTATGCTTCTTGTAGATTTATAGGCATGTTCTTCTTTAAGTTAGGAAACTATTCTTCTGTGGCTTTTTAAAAATTATTTTCTGGACCTTTGAGCTGGGATTCTTCTTCTATTCCTATTATTTTTGTGTTTGGTCTTTTCATGGCATCCCAGATTTCCTTGATGTTTTGTGTGAGGAAGTTTTTACATTTAACATTTTCTTTGATCAATATATCCATTTCTTCTATCATATCTTCAAAACTTGTGTTCTTTTCTTTCCTCTCTTGTATTCTGTTCATGATATTTGTATTGGTAATTCCTGTTTACTTACCTAGATTTTCCATTTCCAGAATTCCCTCAGTTTTTGTTTCCTTTATTACACTTATTTTCATTTTTAGGTCTTTAAAACCTTTATTCATTTCATTGAACTCTATTTTTAAGGGTTTTATTCATTTATTCCAATTTTTTCTTTTTCTTTTCCTCAATTTCCTTAAGGAATTTACTAATTTCCTCTTTAAGGACCTCTATTCCTTCATAAAGTTGGTCTTAAGGTCATTTTCTCATGCTTTAGCTGTGTTGGACTATCTAGTCTTCAACTACATCAAAGACCCCAGAAGGACATATTACTACCTAATAAAGCGGAACATGCATTGTAAGCAGCTTCCAAAGTTCTAGAAGTGACAGAGACATCTAGTTGCCTGGACAGTCACCTAAAGTTCCTCTGCAATGTTGGGGCATCCATCTTCAGCCTACAGGCCTAGAGTCTCTGGCAGACATTTTAGTGAAGTCGGAAATTTGAAGGATTGTCATGCTTATTGGCAAAATTTATCAGTTGCTGCTCCCTGTATCCTGCAGAATGTCTGGCAGTCTCCTCTGTGAAGCAGGAACATGAAGGACCATCTTGCCCTGTTTAGGCAAAGTTTAGTGGTCACTTTCCCATGGGTCCTGTATGTCTAGTCTATATAACATACTGTCAAGCAGTCCAGGCTAGAGCAGTGTTTTGCCCAAATGGCCAGTTTTGCCAAGAAGAAAATAAACTCCACACAGAGTGTCTTCGATGCCTATCTTCCTCTTTGAAGTAAATTGGTGCTGCCAGGAACAGACATGTCTCACTGTTCAGAAAAGTCTAAACTTTTAAAATATTTTCAATGCCATATTCTGTAAGTCTTTGAAGTATTTGAAGATTATCTACTTAACTGAAATATAACTACGCATACCTAGAAAACTTAACTAATATGACTATAAGTTTGATTATCATATATGACTAATTATTATTCTGTACTTCTCAATTATACATTACAAGGTTTTTGGCATTTTATCTTTTTATTATTAAGAAATTTTCTGTTCATTTCACATACCAACCACAGATCCCCCTCTCCTCCTTCTTCCTGACCCATATCCTTCCCCTCCTCCAACATACCCCCCCCATTCCTCTAAGGCAAGGTCTCCCATGGGGAGTAAGCAGAGCCTGGTACATTCAGTTGAGGCAGGTCCAAGCACCTCCTCCCTGCACCAAGGCTGTGCAAAGTTTCCCACCATAGGTAATGGACTCCAAAAAGCCGGCTCATGCACCAGGGATGGGTCCTGATCCCACTACAGGCCTGGGAACCCCCTAAACAGTTCAAGCTAAACAACTGTCTTGCCTATCCACAGGGCCTACCTTGTCCAGTACCATGGGGGCTCCACAGCTATTGGTTCACAGTTCATGCATTTCCACTAGTTTGGCTGGCCTTCTCTGTATGTTTCCCCATCATGATCTCACTATCCCTTGCTCATTGAATCCCTCTTCTCTCTTATCAATTGGACTCCTGGAGCTTGGCCTGGCATCCGGCCATGGATCTCAGCATCTGCTTCCATCAGTCACTGGATGAAGGCTCTATAATGACAGTTAGGGTATTCAGTCATCTTATCACCAGAGTAATTCAGGCACCCTCTCAACTATTGCCAGGATTCTAAGGTGGGGTCATCCTTGTTGATTCCTGGAAACTTCCCTAGCACTCTGTTTCTCCCTATTCCCCTGATGTCTTCATTTATCATGGTATCTCTTTCCTTGTTCTCCCACTCTGTCTCTGCTCCAGCTCGAACCTCCCACTTCCCTATGTTCTCATTTCCCATCCCTTGCCCTCCATCACCCCCCCCCCCCATCACCCCCAGTTTGCTCATGTAGAACTCATCTATTTCTCCTTCACTGGATGATCCATGTATCCCTCCTAGGGTCCTCCTTACTAGCTAGTCTCACTGGAGCTGTGGGTTGCAGTATGGTTATCTTTGGCTTTATATCTAGTATTTTCTTATGAATGAGTGCATACCATGTTTATCTTTCTGAGTCTGGGTTACCCCACTCAGGATGATATTTTCTAGTTCCATCCATTTGCCTGCAAATTTCAATACATTAAAATTCTAAATGAGGTACATAATACCTCAAACAAAGGTAGAAATATACATACAGTATAACAAAATTAATTTCAGATTTGTATTAATAAATTAAAATCCATAGCAATGTAAAATATTTCAAATGAGTTGTTGCTTTTTAAAAAAAGTAGATTAAATAATCTACCCTTTTATCCTATCACATCTGTATCTTACATTTCTATATTATATCCCCCTTTCTTCTTTTAGAAAGAGATTGACTATGACCAATAACAATTTGTAACAAAACTCCTAAACAAAGACAAATATCCATAATCCAGTTTTTGGTGGGGGGATGTGGGCATAGTGTTCTAGGCTACTTCCTACTGGTTAGGAGTGCTGTTAATCTTATGTGGATCCTTAAAAAATTCAAGATAATGGTCAAGTCTTGAGATGACTGGTTATAACCTTTGTTGATTGATGCTATCTGTCAAGGTTCAAGAGGTCTTAGTTGATCAGATCTGATCCATGTTAATATGGAACAAATCCACAGCCTCTCACATCTTTTGGAAACAAAAGCAGAGCCTCCTTTCTGAAGGAACATATCCTTAGATCCAAATTTTGAAGTCAAGATACCTTTAAAATATATACATACTTGTTTAACTCAGCAGCCTTCACAATCAAATGTCTCTCTCCAGTTAAAAATTCCAAAGACAACATAATCTAGACTCTCTGTATAATTTCAATCTTTACATGGCCTGTTATATTCTTTATATATATTTAGAATTTTATTTTATTTTTATGACTATATCTTTTCTCTTCTCTCTCTCAAGCCTACATACCTTTTTACATACTATGTAAACTGTTTAGAGTTTTATTCCATATCAATTTGTCTCATTGTGAATCTATAATCCTTCTCTGACAAGGAGAGATTTTAAACCGCTAAACTGCATGGCTAGGACCCACATGGCAGCCTTGACTGCTGACTCTGCCCCTAGTGGCTTCCTGACATGGCAGAGGTACCCAGGAGAGTCATACTTACCCCACTAACTCTGGGGTCTATGCTGCCACCAGGTAGTGTGCAGTTGGCTCACAAACCTTTTTTGTCTGTATGAGTAAAAGTTAAATCCACCGTGGAGTGTGCTGCACAGCTTAGAGACACCTCTGTGTACTGAGGCGGGAATCTGCCATGCTGTGTTCAAGCCCACACCCTGCATCATGTCTGTGTGGTGGCCTGCATGAGAGACACAAGTAAGAAGCTGTTTGGCTCTGTTATTGTGTATTTAGAAGCCCTTTTCAAACTCTTTCAGGCCTTATGAAAATTCGAGAGCCCCAAGTTGGTATGCCAAATGTAGTCGAAAGATTTCTTGTGTCCCATCTGGCCTGAATCTCTCTTACCCACAGTCCCACATCCTTTTATAAAATAATCACTCAGAGGCCTAATATTAATTATAAACTGTGTGGCCTATGGTGAAGAATTCTTGCTAACTAGCTCTTTCATCTTAAATTAACCCATTTCTATTAATCTATGTATTGTCACTTAGCCGTGGTATTACAGGTCTGCTGGCATGTTGCTCCTTGTGCGACAAGCCAGTGTCTCCTCTGCCTCTGCTTTTCTTCTTTCTGTCTCTCTCTTGGATTTCTTGCCTGGCTATAACCTGACCTGCCATACACCAGAGCAGCTTCTTTATTAGCCAATCATAGCAACACATATTCACAGCATGCAGAAAGACATCCCCCAGCAGCTGGGCTTTGGTGGAGACTTATTGCCCTGGTTGTTGTTGATTGTGTTCTTACACTGGTGTCTAGGCATCTGTGTTTGAGGTAATTATAGATCTGAGTTTGTCTTTACTGGATGGGTGTTTTGTTCCTCAGTTTATGTTTCCTCTTTGGTCTTTTGGTGTTTGTGGCCTATTGTTCTGGCAGCAGGTTTGAATTCTGGACCAGGAAATGGTCTCTGCCTGAATTGGGAGGTAGGGTAAGGTCATAAGGGGGAGAATGAGGATTGGGGATAGTGTCCTGTTGTGGGGGACAATAAGAGAGTAGAGGAAGTCCATAGATGGTCTTTGTATTTGGAGTTCTGGCTGCTGGACCCAGCAGTGAGTCTCCACCTGAGTTCACCTGTCTGTTCTTCTGGGTGGCATGGCCTACATGTGTTCTTCTGGGTGGCACGGTCTGTACCTGAGCAGGGGATATCTGCCCAATATGGGAGTGGGGGCATGACAGGGGAGGTGAATGGTGGGGTAAGAAGGGCTGGCATTGGGTTGTGTCTTTGGGATCCTAACTGAGGGCATGACAGGGTTCTGAGGGGATAGGAGAGTTTGGTGGCAAGTGGGTTTTTTACTTGTTCTTCTGACTTACGTGACCTGCTGAATTCTCTTTATTTTTATATCAATATTTATTTATTTATTGTGTATTTCTCTCTCTCTCTGTGTGTGTGTGTGTGTGTGTGTGTGTGTGTGTGTGTGTGTGTGCCTGTGTGTGTATGTATATACCTCAGAATTGAGAGTTGCTTCTCTCCTTCTACTCTCTGGGTCCTGGGTATCAGACTCAAATCATTAGGGTTGGAAAGGCAATTTACTCACTTATAAAACATCATCTAGGCTTTGTTTGTTTGCTTGTTTTGCTCATTGCCAGTTTTCTTTGCTTTCCATGTTATGGTGTTTGTAGCTTCTACTCACCAGGATAGTTCTTGTGCCTAAAAGGCTAGCACATATGATATCACCAGGAAGGAATAAATAATTGTGAGTGGGTGACAGATGAACTAATATAGTAAAAATTTCCAAGGAGAAGGCAAGTAGTAAAGAGAGAACACATACTGCTTAACAGGATTAGTGGTGATGATGGCAGTAGTAGCCAAATGCATAAGATGGAGATCATGAATACAGGGAGTTCCTCTTAGAAGCACCACTGCTGATAAAGAAAACACGTTTATGGCAGTAACGGGACGGAATAAAAATATTTTTCCTTTCTCTTTTCTTAAAAATAGACAAACTTTAAACATTTTAAAATGGTATTAGAAATACATAATTTAGAATGAGTGGTTGATTAAAAGAAAAAAAGTTGCATACAAAAATAATAGTGGATAGAGGATGAGAAGGAATAATTATTCAGTTAGGATTTGCAGAGGTGGAGGGGAATCTAAGGAAGAAATGGCTTTCTGAAGGGAGGGGTACCTTTGTATCTTCTGTGGCAAAGAGTGAAAGGAAAGCCAAGAGTGTTCAAGGGTTTAGAGAGTAAGGGTAAGGGTCGGTTTAGTAGCAGAAGTAATGGACGTTCCCTGCAAGGTATGAAAATATTTGGGTTTAGACAAATGTTTGAAGTGGAACTTGAAAGGGAGAGTTGTAAAGAGCAGCTTCAGAGTGTGATAGAACAGAACAAAGGGAAAAGTTTGTTCTGGTCAATGTATAGTGTGCACTACCACCTTGTCATGAATATCAGTGTAACTGGACACTAGAATATACATTTTAATCAATTAAAATAAGACAGCTTCTATTTGGAAATCTGAAACACAAAACAAATGATAATTTGGAACTCTAAAAAAAATGCTGTGTCTAACACATTATGTTAAAATAAATGCCCATACCAAATTCAATGACAAACATTGATGTGCATCAAAATGCCTATTCTCTTAGTCCAAGATCCTTATAGGTTCCTTGAAAGGTACTTATACTTGGGATATTGGATTTAAAGGATTGAATTTTTTCTAGGTGTACTAATATAGACCTGTATACCTTTAGAGGTCAATGATGCATTGATAATTTATAATTTTATCTGGAGCTGCAGTTTAACCAAATAACATGATTCAGCATCTTTTCCAAATTGTCTTGAGTGCCGGATTTAAATAAGCTGCTTCATCACTGGACTCCTCCTGCTATAACTTCCTCTCAAATTTGATCTGTTGTTTTGCAATTAGCAAAGCCCTGCAGCTTCACTACAGAATGGCTTTGTAATATATCTTGAGCCTTAACAAGAAACTTTTTGATGTATTTCAATTATGATGAAGAAAGCAGCATTTTAATTAAGGAAACATTCCATTTTGAGGCTGTTTAAAGTGCGATTAAAGTTTATGGCTGAAAGACTCCTGTTAAGATGGGTATCCCCTCTGTAGTTAGTAGATGTGATGTGGGAAGTTTATGCTGGGGCCTTGAGAAACAACTCAGATAGATGCAATGGGCTACAGCAACTGAAGACTGCTAGGAGGCAAACTATACCACAGTCAGTATTTAAGCATGGTTCCATCAGCAATATATACATACTTTATTAAGTATATATAAAGATATACCTATTTATATACAAATTATATATAAATATAGAAAGATATTTATTTATAAAGATATGTATCATTATATATAATACATACTTACACACATACATATGTATATGTATATATACATATATATATATATATTTTATTTTGCAATACAGTTCAGTTCTATATATCAGCCACGGATTCCCTTGTTCTCACACCGCCCGGCCCCCCTCACCTTCCCCCCAGCCCACCCCTTATTTCCACCTCCTCCAGGGCAAAGCCTCCCCTGCGGACTGAGATCAACCTGGTAGACTCAGTCCAGGTAGGTCCAGTCCCCTCCTCCCAGGCCGAGCCAAGTGAACCTGCATAGGCCCCAGGTTTCAAACAGCCAACTCATGCAATGAGCACAGGACCCGGTCCCACTGCCTGGATGCCTCCCAAACAGATCAAGCCAATCAACTGTCTCACCCATTCAGAGGGCCTGATCCAGTTGGGGACCCCTCAGCCATTGGTTCATAGTTCATGTGTTTCCATTCCTTTGGCTATTTGTCCCTGTGCTTTATCCAACCTTGATCATCAATCAACAATTCTCACTCATACAAACCCTCCTCTTTCTTGCTAATTGGACTCCCAGCGCTCCACCTGGGGCCTAGCCATATATCTCTGCATCCAGATCCCTTAGTCGTTGGATGAGGTTTCTAGCACAACAATTAGGGTGTTTGGCCATCCCATCACCAGAGTAGGTCAGATCGGGCTGTCTCTCAACCATTGCCAGCAGTCTGTTGTGGGGGTATCTTTGTGGATTTCTGTGGGCCTCTCTAGCACTTTGCTTCTTCCTATTCTCATGTGGTCTTCATTTACAATGGTCTCCTATTCCTTGTTCTCCCTCTCTGTTGTTGATCCAGCTGGGATCTCCTGCTCCCCCAAGCTCTCTTTCCCTCAACCCTCGCTCTTCATTACCCTCATGTCCAGGCTATTCATGTAGATCTCTTCCATTTCTCCGTCATTGGGCAATCCCTGTGTCTTTCTTTGGATCCTGTTTTCCAGGTAGCCTCCCTGGTGATGTGAGTAGCAGTCCAGTCATCCTTGTTCCACATCTAGTATCCTCCTATGAGTGAGTACATACCATGTTTGTCTTTCTGACTCTGGGTTACGTCACTCCGGATAGTTTTTTCTAGATCCATCCATTTGCCTGCAAACCTCATGATGTCATTGTTTTTCTCTGCTGAGTAGTATTCCATTGTACATATGTACCACATTTTGTTCATCCATTCTTCAGTTGAAGGGCATCTAGGTTGTTTCCATGTTCTGGCTATTACAAACAATGCTGATATGAATCCCCAAAGATACCCCCACAACATAGCTGAACAAGTGCTCTTGTGGTATGATTGAGCATTCCTTGGGTATATGCCCAAGAGTGGTATAGCTGGATCTTGGAGGAGATGGATTCCCAATTTTCTAAGAAAGAGCCATATTGATTTCCAAAGTGGTTGTACAAGCTTGCATTCCCACCAGCAGTGGAGGAGAGTTCCCCTAGCTCTACATCCTCTCCAGCATAATGTGTCTTCAGTGTTTTTGATCTTAGCCATTCTGACAGGCGTAAGGTGGTATCTCAGAGTAGTTTTGATTTGCATTTCCCTGATGATTAGGGATGTTGAGCAATTCCTTAAATGTCTTTCAGCCATTTGAGTTTCCTCTGTTGAGAATTCTCTGTTTAGTTCTATAGCCCATTTCTTAATTGGACTGTTGGGCATTTTGCTGTCTAATTTCTTGAGTTCCTTATATATTCTGAATATCAGTCTTCTGTCAGATGTGGGGTTGGTGAAGACCTTTTCCCATTCTGTAGGCTGTCGCTTTGCCTTGTTGACTGTATCCTTTGATCTACAAAAGCTTCTCAGTTTCAAGTCTATATAAAGATATAGACTTGAAATTAAATTCCCTTTGAAATTAAAGAAATTTTAGCTGGGCAGTGGTGGTGCATGCCTTTAATCCTAGCACTTGGAAGGCAGAGGCAGGTGGATCTCTGTGAGTTTGAGATTTGCCTGGTCTATAGGTTCCAGGACAGGCTCCAAAGCTACACGGAGAAACCCTGTCTCAAAAACCAAAAGAAAAAAAAAAACCTAAGGGAATTTAAATAGCAGATTTTGGTGTGATAAATGCTCACTGATATGGCAACCCTGTCAGTATGCACAAAAGAAAACTAATTCTACGTGTAGCATGCAGAACTCTAGAGAATTAAAAATTAGTTGATATGTGGTGCTAAGAGATATATATGTGTGAAATCCCCAAAAGTTTAGTCATAAAATCATATGTGTTTCTAATTTAAATGAGGATTATTTTGTTTCTCCAAATTAGTTCAATGTATTCTGAATAAAGCTTTGTGTTTTTATTCTTTATGATGATATTAATATTTATTTCATATTCCAGTTTGACAGATTAAAATGACTTTGGCAACAAAGAAAACAATTTGTTTGGAAATTAAAAGACACAGTCTTTTGGTGTTTGACTTAATGTTTTTTGTTCTCATGCATTTTATCATTCATATTCTAATCAAGTGCTATACACCCTCCAAATGATATTGTAATCACTATGTAGGTTGTGGGAAAATTTCTCTTTTATTGAGTGACATTTTTTTTAGTGCTCATATGATAAGAATCTTTGGAAATTAAAATTGAGATAACTTCATGTGGCCAAGATGTGGTCATAGGCTTATCAAGATGATAATCAAAGAACATCATCATATGTATTTCTTCATTTTCCAGAATATTAGGTTCCTTGGAAAAAATAAAACATATGCAGTGGATGAAATATGTGATTGTTAAATATAATCTCTTATGTATGGTTGAAATGTATGACCAAGTTTAACATTAGTAAGGGACAGAAAGAAGAAAATGCATTTAATATCCACAAAGTAATAAATATATGTGAGTTATATGAACACTTATGTCCTAGTTAGCAAGTTGGGGAGGAAAGTGTTTACTTGGCTTACCCTTCCACATTGCTGTTCATCACTGAATCAAGTCAGGATAGAAATTTAAACACAGTAAGATCCTGGAGGCAGGAGCTGATGCAGAGGCCATGGAAGGGTGGCTTGCTTCATAGGGCTTGCTCAGGCTGCTTTCTTATAGAACCTAGGACTATCAGCCCAGAGATAGCACCACCCACCATGGACAGAACCCTCTCTCGTTGATTACTAATTGAGAAAATGCCTTACAGCTGAATCTCATAGAGGCCTTTCCTCAAATGATGCTCCTTCTTCTCTGATGACTCCAGCTTGTGTCAAGTTGAGACACAGAACCAACTAGTACAATATATGTAGCACATTTTATGTATTTCATATTCGGTAGGTCTTAATTTGATATTTCTCACTGATACGTAATTTAGTATAATTATTCTCCTGCACTACAAATAAGCAATTCCACAGTTACAGCCCTTGGTCAGATATCATTGTCTCTTTTAGAGCAAGTATGCATTTACGTGGTACAGAAAATTTTGTCTATTAAATCAGTTATTCATGAACAACTCTGGTTCTCATAACTCTATTATTGGTGTATAAGGATAGCATATTGTAGAATATTATTTTAAGGTGTGTTACTTTTGTTTATGTTGCATTTGTTTAACTCTGTGAAGCTGTGTTACTGTGCCTGGCTAAAACACCGATGATCTAATAAAGATCTGAACAGTCGATAACGAGGCAGGAGAAAGAAGAGGTGGGACTGGCAGGCAGAGAGCTTATATAGAAGGAGAAATCTGGAGAGAAGAAGGATCAAGGAACAAGAGAGAAAGAGGAGGACTCCAGGGGCCAGCCACCCAGCCGAACAACCAGCAACAGAGTAAAAAAGTAAGGTTACACAAGTAAGAAAAGGTAAAAAAATTCCAGAAGTAAAAGGTAGATAAATTAAGTTTAGAAAAACTGGCTAGAAACAAGCCAAGGCTGGGCATTTATAATTAAGAATAAGCTTCTGTGTATAATTTATTTGGGAGTTGGGTGGCAGCCCCCCCCCCAAAGAGTAAAAAACCACCAACGATAGTGTGCAAACAATCTAACTAGTTTAGCCCTCCACCCTTTGTTCCGTATGTTAAGTATATTAACACAATCAAACTGTACTATTGCTGCCTGCTCTGGTGTCCAGGTGACTAGAGTATTTTAATTTGGCCTCAGAGATAATTGATTCATTGACTGAAATGTTCAAGATTAATTCTTATGACAGTGAACTTATATTTTGGTTCAAGTAAATTTTCTTTATGATCATCTTATAGATTATGAAAGAAAGTCCCTAACTGTACAAAGTTAGTGTCATTCCTTCAATGCAGTTGAACTTTATAATTTGCTCACTCTCAAAATGTAATCTTCTAAGATTTTATCTGACTTTCCCCATGTTAAACTTAACATAATTTTTTAAAATATAAAACGTTTTTCTATCCAAACTTTTATAAAAGTTATTGTGCTGACTAGTCTTATATCAACTTGAAACATAAGCTAGAGTTATCTGAAAGGGGGGAACCTCAGTTGAGGAAAAAAAAAACCTCAATTTTTCAATTCAAATGGCTGTAGAGCATTTTCTTAATTAGTGATTGGTAGGAGAGGGCCCAGCCCATTGTGGATAGTTCCATCCCTAGGCCAGTGGTCCTGGGTTGTATAAGAAAATAGCCTGAGCAAGTCATAGGGAGCAAGACAGTAAGCAGATCCCCTTCACAGCCTCTGCATCAGCTCCTGCCTCCAGGTTCCTGCCCTGTTTGAGTTCCTGTCCTGACTTCCTTTAATTATGATCAGTGATATGGAAGTATAACACAAATAAACCCTTTCCTCCCCATCTGGCTTTTTGATCATGATGTTTTGATGCAGTAATAGAAGCCCTAAGTAAGACAGTTATAAAGAAGAAACAGAAGCAGAAGCAGAAGCAGAGGAGGAGGAGGAGGAGGAGGAGGAGGAGGAGGAGGAGGAGGAGGAGGACATCCTAAGTATGTCCAATGTGCCACATGCCTTTCCTAGAGCCTAATCTAAAAGTGTGCAACATTGCATGACTTGGAGGCAAGCCTGTGAGCAGCCACAAACATTGTCACAGCTGTTTTCCTCAGTAAACCATTGGTCTGATTAGACAAAACATTAATCTGGGGTATTTAAAAATATTGGTAGTATTCTAGTCAGCTTTCTGGAACATTAATGAGATACCCAATGTAGCTGGAGAGCTTCTCTCCAGGTCCCAACAAGCCCCTCAGTCCCACAATCCACGTATAAAATAATCACTCAGACGCTTATACTACTTATAAACTGTATGGCCATGGCAGGCTTCTTGTTATCTACTTCTTCTATCTTGAATTAACCCATTTCTATTAATCTATAAGTTGCCACGTGGCTCATGGCTTACCGGTACCTTACATCTTGCTTGTCATGGCAGTGGCTGGCAGGTCTCTCCCTCTCAGCCTTCCACTTCCCAGAATTCTCCTCTCTCTTTGTCCCGCCTATACTTCCTGCATGGCCACTGGCCAATCAGTGTTTTATTTATATAGAGCGATATCCACAGCAACCCAAAATAATTAACCTTTAAGGAGAAAAGGTGACATTTGGTTCTGGCACTTTCAATCACATCCAGTGGCCAGTGCTACTGGGGATCTGCTACTGCAGTGTATTCTGTCGGTACTGAGACTGACCACTTGCACTAGGAGCCATGAAGCACAGTAAAGAAACAAGCCAGTGTCACCAAATCTATTTTAAGGCTCCAATCACAATGACCTAAAGCCTTTAATGCATGGGCCACTGGGGGATCTAATGGAGTTTGATATGCATTTATACTTCTAAGATTCTTTGGTGATACAGTGGGAGATGATTTTTCATTGTAGTCATCAGACACCTTATCACACAAAAGATATGACATTGAATAAATAACGTAATAAGTTACCTATTTCTCTCTGAAAGAATCAGGATAAATAGTAGTTGACATTTATATGTTGATGACCCTTATAAAGTATCTAAGAATGTTTAATTATAATTATACTATATACTCTGCTAGGTAAACTTCTTGATACAAGAATTAATATGAGCTGGGCAGTGGTGGTGAACACCTTTAATCTCAGCACTCAGAGGCAGAGGCAGGCACAGTCTATAGAGTGAGTTCCAGGACATTCAGGGCTATACAAAGAAACCTTGTCTCACAAAAACAAAAACAGCAAAAAAAAAAAAAAAAAAAAAAGAATTAATATGATTTTTTGAAACCTAAGGCAAAGAGACCAGGTAATCTACAGGAGTTAATTTTGTCAAATGACTCCAACTGGTAAAATGCAATACAGGTTAGAGTTCACTGAGTTTCCTCATTATGCTTCTGTAAGATGTGTTTGAATGTTAGAAAGAAAACTAACAATTAAATATGATCTAATTTCTTTTTTTTTTAAATTTTTATTTTGCAATACAATTCAATTCTACATATCAGCCACAGATTCCCTTGTTCTCCCCCCTCCCGCCCCCCTCCCCTCCCCCCCCCCCCAGCCTGCCCCCCATTCCCATCTCCTCCAGGGCAAAGCCTTCCCCGCAGACTGAGATCAACCTGGTAGACTCAGTCCAGGTAGGTCCAGTCCCCTCCTCCCAGGCCGAGCCAAGCGACTCTGCATAGGCCCCAGGTTCCAAACAGCCAACTTAAGCAATGAGCACAGGACCTGGTCCCACTGCCTGGATGCCTCCTAAACAGATCAGGCCAATCAACTGTCTCATCCACTCAGAGGGCCTGATCCAGTTGGTGACCCCTCAGCCATTGGTTCATATTTCATATGTTTCCGTTCCTTTGGCTATTTGTCTCTGTGCTTTATCCAACCTTGGTCTCAACAATTCTCGCTCATATAAACCCTCCTCTTTCTCGCTAATTGGACTCCCAGAGATCCACCCGGGGCCTAGTCATGGATCTCTGCATCCAGATCCCTCAGTAGTTGGATGAGGTTTCTAGCACAACAATTAGGGTGTTTGGCCATCCCATCACCAGAGTAGGTCAGTTCTGGCTGTCTCTCGACCATTGCCAGCAGTCTATTGTAGGGGCATCTTTGTGGATTTCTATGGGCCTCTCTAGCACTTTGCTTCTTCCTATTCTCATGTGGTTTTCATTTACCATGGTCTCCTATTCCTTGTTCTCCCTCTCTGTTGTTGATCCAGCTGGGATCTTCTGCTCCCCCAAGCTCTCTTTCCCTCGACCCTCGTCCTTCACTACCTCCACTCATGTCCAGACTGTTCATGTAGATCTCATTCCATTTCTCTGTTATTGGGCGATCCCTGTGTCTTTCTTGGGGTCCTGTTTTCCAGGTAGCCTCCCTGGTGATGTGAGTAGCAGTCCAGTCATCCTTATTCCACATCTAGTATCCTCCTATGAGTGAGTACATACCATGTTTGTCTTTCTGAGTCTGGGTTACCTCACTCAGGATGATTTTTTCTAGATGATCTAATTTCTGACCTAACAAACCTTATCATTTTCATAACAGCTAGGATGCAAATGTCATGTTGACAGTCTTCAAGTTGATGTACTTCACACTCATTCTATGTCTAGAATGTTGTAACTCATACGTTTGCTTTTTTCTTTACTTCTTCCCTCTTTTTCTGTTTCCTCCTTTCTTTATCTTTCTATTTCTTAGACATAAAATTTTGATATGGCCTTGGCTTTCAGCCACTTTAAACTCTATTACAATTACTATCATTATGAAAAATTACTTGCTCCCCAAGGTTTATGTAACAGGCTATTAGGGAAGAAAGATACAGAAAAAATCATTCTACATTGGTATTAGCTTGACTGTGCTCAAGGCTAATCTCTGTTTGAACATTTAAAAAAAAAGTTGCATTTTGACCTGTTGAGTTTGATTTTTTTTTTACAAAACTCAACTCAACTAATAATGTAGTGCAAAGTGTTGTCACATGCAATAACTCAGTAAGTAAAAATCAAAGAACTTTGGAGAATGATGAATTCATTTTTTTTTGTTTTAGAAACATGATTGTCATTGACTGAGGTGCTCAGCTACATCAACTGAATACTGTAATGGATTAATTCTTCTCATTAAGTATGCAGAGGAAATGAGAATTATTTGCATAGTTACCAGTACATATTGATTTTTAATGCATGTCAAGACTATTATAAATCATATGTTAGGTGTATTGTATTCTAATTCATATCATTATATAAAATTAATTAAAATACATATCCACATGTACATATATATGACTTATATAATTGTAGGGATAAATAATTAGATTGTAAAGAAAGCCAAAAGTTATTGATAATACTTTCAGTAAAACTCTTATTCTGAAAACTTCAGATTTTTCTATTTCACTAGTTGATTTAGACCTACTCATATTACTAAACTTTGTTATGGAAATTCTATCAATTTTTAGAATTTATAATTCAAAATCTAAATATTAATGCTTACCGTATCATGAAGTACCTATATGGCAACTGAAATTCTGTGATGTATAGTAAAGTATAATGCAAATTATGTCATATAATAAAAGGATTAGAAAATGAAGCAAACAAATAATGCTATGGGTATTTGGTATACACAGTTAACTACACACAAATACATTCCCTTGAGAACCAAGAGTCTATAACTTTCAGAACTCCAGAGTGTAAGCACGGGAAAGCCCTCTGCTTGGTTCCAGATACTGCCACTTGATAAAACAGACATATTTGAGGAAATAGCTTAATTCGAAGACTGTGTATGATAAATGTGCAAGATGAAGGTAGACCATCTTACTATACCCCAAACTAAAGTTGTTTGAAACAGCCCCTCTATAGCACAACTGTATGATATGAACAACTGCAGTGATGGGTGTGTATCACAGAGGCAGATTAGTTTAACTGAAAGAAACAGACCAAACACACCAACCCCTCCAAAAATGATGGGTGTTGGTGACAGAGAGAGTTAATGGAGAATTTCCAATAGTCAAAGTTGCAACAAGTTTTACATTACAATGACTTTATAAATGGTTGTTACTGTTGTTACAGAACAAATTGTAACTCAGTACTGGAAAAATACATTTCTGTTTAAAATAATTGAGAAGAGAATGTACATATTCTTCAACAGGCATTCCAAACTGTTTTCATGGATAGTCCTTACTCAACTGAAGTAAAATATAGCATATATTAATAAGGGAGCTAAGTGAAGAATTATGAACTATATTAATATTTTTATAAATCAATACTCGTGTCAAAATGAAAGTTGTTACACAAATAAAATTTGGAAGACAAAATTATGTACAAATAGAAGAAAGAAATTACTAATGATAAAAAGCCTAATTAAATCTTATCTGGTTTATCATATATGGAAGTATTTATTTACATGAGTAAAATTACTATCTTGTAAACTTTAAAATACCTGCTCTAAATAAATATAATATAGAGCTACTTGTAATAGAATAAAATTATAGGTTGGTAATCTGATAATTGAACATTCCTGATGCTCAAAAAGACCAACATATTTTTACAATCTTTTATATGTATTATCAAAATTTTTTCAATGAGAAGAAATATTGGGTATAGATGGTTCTGAGCTTAATCCCAATTTCAACTATACAGAATCACAGAACTTTTTTTTTTTTTTTTTTTTTTTTTTGGTTTTTCGAGACAGGGTTTCTCTGTGTAGCTTTGCGCCTTTCCTGGAACTCACTTGGTAGCCCAGGCTGGCCTCAAACTCACAGAGATCCTCCTGGCTCTGCCTCCCGAGTGCTGGGATTAAAGGCTTGTGCCACCACCGCCCGGCAAGAATCACAGAACTTTAATAAAACCTGAAATCTTTGTTACACTCTAGCTATGACTTCTACTATAATGAATAGGTATGTAGAAAGTAAATATCCTTGTCTTGTTCCTGATTTTAGTGAAATTTTGCTTTGAGTTTCTCTGTTTAAGCTTTAGATAACTTAAAAACTGTCTGAATGCTACCTCTCTCAGCTTCCTCAATTTTTTTCTACTAATGCAATTGAATTTCTAATTCATGACATCATATAGTGTTACAAATTATTGCTAAAGTGTAAAATGTGTGGTTCTTCCAGGCAAATCATATTAAGCAATATGATTCTCTTGTGGGTATTGTCAAATGCATGTTCTCTTCAGAAATTCTTTCCTGAAATCCCAGTTCTTCATTTTTCTCTAGTTCACAGATGTTGTCTAAACTATTGATTCAGTAACTCATGTTTCATAACAAAAACCTCAAGCTTTGTCACCAAAGAACATCTCCTGAGAGTTTATTTATTCTTTTCTTTGAATATCAATGCTTTAGTTCAACCCATAATCACTCAAATTAAAATTAATGGGTTCAATCCTAGGCATAAAAATTTATTTAAAAATCATCACAGTTCTTTTTCACTTTTAGGCAATCTTGAAAACGGCAGCTCTATAGTGTGTGAGCCAGGAATGAGACATCTTTGGAATAAGATGGCAATGGCAGCAGGATACATGCACCCGGATCTACAATGTATCCAGAAAAATTTTAAAACAGTGTGCTAATTGGGATCCTGGCTTAATTTTGAACAGAGACTGACAGCATGGCAATCATAATGAATTATAGTAACTTGCATGGAAGCATTGTGATAATGTGGCAATTAACCAGGCAAATCATTACATTCATTTTCACTCAAGACTGCACGTAGCATTTGAATACACTTTCCAGGGGTGAACAATGGATGTGTGAGCCCATTTGGTTCATACACCATGTGAGTTCATCTATTTTTCCTATCAGTGCTTTTGAGATGAAATAAACTCAGATGACTAAAAATAGAAATTGTTTCTTTTTCATTACACTTATTTATTTTATGTGAATGTGTGTATATGGTGGGCACGTGGCTAGAGGTCAGAGGGCATGTTGCAAAAATCACTTCTCTCTGTCTACCATGTGGGTCCTGAAAAGAGATTCAGGTCAGCAGCTTTGTGTCAGCCACTCTTCCCTACTGAGCCAACTCACCAGTCTCCTATAAATTATCTCCTAAGGGTTTAAATTTATTTTTTTGAAATCACTTTGTACCAAATGATAGTTTTTTTTTCTTTCAGAAAAATCCTAAGTCCAAAACAATGACTACCAATAATAACTACTTTGTATTGATTATATGCCAGGTTTTGAGCTATGTGTGTAATTTTATCATCAGCAATTACATGAGGAGCAGATTGGAATTAGGAAAAACCAAATGCGTTATCTGAGTATTCACATCTACCATTTACAGGACACAATATTTAACCAATTTATCTGCATTCAACGTTTATTCTTTCACCTCTGCATTCATGGGCTAGAGAGTGATTGTTACTATTAACTAGTTAATGCTCCAGTACACAGAGTGTTCACAGCAGACAATTTAGAAGCTGGGTGCAGTTAGAACTACAACGTAGATTTTCAAAGTGTGTGTGGTCTCTACCAACTTCATTAATGTTTTTGTTACAAGAGTTGGAAGTCTAGGTGTATGAGACAGAGCTGTGCATTCACTCCAGGAACATAGTGACCTCTGCTTTTTTTTGCTAGTGATGCAGACAGTTGTGATTCAAGTTTCCCGTTTGCCAATAATGTTGTTTTCTAGTTTCATGTCATCCTGAAACTTGTTTTAGAATGTAATTATTTTCATAAAAACAAAAAAGAATGCAACCTTGGACTGTTACTATATATACAAATATGCATATACCACATATATAGAATGTATATGAATATTATTTATATTATATATAAAAATAGATTTAAATTATTTAAACATTTAAGCTGAATGTCTGAAATCATATATAAAATACGTATTTAAAAAAAATACGTATTTTTACTTTCCATTTCTTATTATTACTACTTTAAGTACACAAATATTTGTTAAGAATATGATAAATCCTTGTGTATTGCTTACCTTATTATATAAACTAATTTTATTTCATCCATTTAAGCTGCTGTGTTCACAACTAATTATTTTATTTATTCCTAGATTCCTCAATAGGACAATACCTTATGTCTATATACCTAAATCTCAGGAATTTCTCAAAATATTCTGATCATCACACAAAAATAACAACTTGGATTATCATTAGTTTTTTGTATCTATGTCTTTTCAGATTCACAGTTTCCACATCTTTTGCTGTTGCTGTTAAATACTGAAATAGATTTTCCCATGCAGCCTCCTATAGATTGTAATTTTAGATTTTGATAGGCTATTCTTGTGTGACTTTAATTTAAATATTAAAGGGATAATACAGTTTAGGAAATTGCATCAGATGTCCTCATAAGGAAATGTATATTTTGAAGTGCATTTAAAAACTCTTGGTGAATATTGCCTAAAGCTAAGAACTAAGGAGTTCAGGTAACTACCTTTTCCTTTCTTCATTTATCTTCTAGAGTAAAACACATGGCATGTCCTTATCATAGTGTTGACGCACGAAAGAAAACTCAGTGATGAAAAAAATTATTTTATAATTTCCAAAATTAAAACCTAATCCATCAGTATCATTAAATTGCCTATACATTTTACTTATTTAAATATTATTATGAGTCCAGAAGGATAAGCATTTTTACTTACTTTAATTTAGTACAACTTTGAAGCCTGTTTTGTTTAGATGCTAATATTTCTTTTCTCATGGTCATATGGAAGCAATGTTTTTTTGCATTCTCCCTTGAGAAATATCTAGTTTACCTAGGTGCAGTGTTGGTAGGATTTCTTAAGGAATAGACATGACAAATATATTTATATAATATGTGTGTGGGTATAAATTTATTTCAACATATTTGAGTATTTGAATACTAAAACTCATAAGTTTATTATTCTATCTAATATGTGTTTATATTTAACTCTATAACTCTATAACTCTAACAAATATCTAATATGTGTTTATATTTAAACAGATATATTTATGTTTAAAAGATAAAATAAAATTCAGTATGATGGGGCTTCAAAGAATATTATAGATTTCAGACCTCTCCATTACTCTTGAAAATCTCAGCTCTAAAGATGAAGTAAAAATGACCATTGATATCATTACAGACAATAGTTAATAAATTGTCTATTTTTCTCTCATTTGCAACTCATTAGAATTACAAACTTAAGTTACAGATTATTAGAGACATTTCAGGTATATAGATAAGAGTACCAAATAGTTAACTGCCACAATTTCTTTAACTATTTTGCTTAGTTTTCAATTTTAACGTGTTGACATTTAAATTAAGAAAAACAAATGTATTTAAAATCAAGTCTGGAATACAACACATATCATAATAATTCCACCTTCTATTCCCATCTCTTTTATTCATGTTTACTTTGCTCTTGGAGGAGGCAACGAATATGATCCAAATATATTTAAATTTAAAAATTGTTTAAATGATAGTAAAAATGCCTGGACGTATCATCACGAGACAAGGAACCACCAAATATGCCATTGAATTCATTTTGCGTTGATTGAATACTGCTGAATATGGGGCCTACACTTAAGGGTGTCAGTCACTCGGCAACACAGATCTCCTGTGCTGCCACCTGGGGCCATGTTTGTGTCTGTTACTCCATAGCGGCCAGAGTCTAAGTTGGCTCCTGTTGCCACCAAGGGCTGTATGGATGCCCAGGGACAGGTCAGCAACCTGAGTCCATGATGGTGCCTGAGGGCCATGATGTAGCCTGGGCCATACAGATCTGCACTGCTATCCCATGCCACGGTGACATCTGGGCCAGTGCTGAAGCTGAAGGCCATGTGTGGGTCCGTGGCGCTACTATAGCCAGCATTTGTGTTGATGTCTGAGGCTTCTGCTACCATTGAAGGCCATGTAGACACTTGAGGTCTAGGGCCATGTTAGTGTCCGACGGCCGTGCTACCACTGGGGTCATGCCCATCTGAGTGGCATGCACTGCCATCTGGGGCAATAGTGACTTGGCTGGGGTCTGTATTGAAGTCCGAGGTCTGTGTAGCCACCAGAAGTCATACAGAAGGCTGGTGTTGGGGCCTTGTTGGTGTCTGGGAGCCATGTGGTTGCCAGAGCCATCCTGATCTGAGTGTCTAGTGCTTCCACCTGGAGCCAGGATGTTGTCTTGGCCAAGCTGCTGCGAGGGCCATGTCTGGGTTCATGGTCCAGCTGCAGCTGGGGTCTGTGTTGATGTCTGTGGTCTGTGTCACCTCAGGAGGCCATAGGAACCATGCATGGTGAAATCAGAGGGCTACACTGAGCTGGCCCCACCTATCAAAATATATTTCATGAAGAAGCTTTTTTCAATAAAAAAGAATGTCGTAATTCAAAAACCATTATATCAAATGCTATTGCTAAATTATGCACAATGTAGCCTTTGCTTGCAAAAATTACAGGTAGATTATTTCGTTTAATTTTGAATTTCACTATAGAAGAGTAGGGATTATAAACAATATATAGCAAATCTAAATTATTTAATACTATGTCATGGGGAGGTGATTATAAATTAAGAAATGGTTTAGAAACCAGGTTTGAAAAAATAGGCAGAAACCTAAAGCATTTTTGGGTTTATGTTGCAGGAATTAGAGACTAGGTTATACCACAGTTCTCTGCCCAGCGTTTTTCTCCAGCCCCTTTGCTGTGATCAATATGGATAGTGAGCATGCATTCTGCTTTGTGTTTCTTTATCTGGGTAGAATATCCTAGCCCTGCCTCTGATTTGTCCATACACACATGTTCCCTTTGGGATATTGTTACATGCAGGGCTAGAGAAAAGACCTGTCTCCACTGTTTTTTTTGTAAGAAGAAGTATCCTAAAGAAATGCTTCCAGGATACCACGGTCTCTAAGAAACCTGCCAAATAGCAATTTGAATGCCACAAAGAAAAATGGAAAATGACACAAAACCTAGGAAATATCAAAATATTGTGTAAGTAGAATATCTGTTTTGCCAACAAAGAATCTGAAGCCTACAGAAACTGAAGCAAATTGCCTAATGTGAGCCAGCAAGTAAACCTAAATCTTGAGATGCAACAAATACAATATATAAATACATTGTAAATATATGTAAAATTTATATTCATATCTAATATGATGAAGTGAATTTAATTTTAGAGCCTATGTTTTGACACTTCATGTTACTTTTCATGTGTTAACTCACTGATGTGCAAACAGTTTCAAAACTAAGTGTCATTTGTAACAACATTGGATTAGGATATTTAAATGAAATAAATTTAAACATGTTACACATTAATTATTCTAATTATTAACACCCTGGCAGTGTGAGAAGGTACCTTTTCATGTTACCAGTTCATATAATAATTTTAGAAATATAAAGAAAACAGTTTGAAATGAGCTTAGATACAAACAGATGAGGTTTAGATTAGCTTTACTACAAAATACTGTATCCCTGAAGACATTTATAGATTCTATATAAAGCTTATCACTTTATTTATGAACTGTTTAGTATCTAGGGGTATATAAGATATAAATGAATAATATTAACCTGTAATCATAATACGAAATAGCTAATATTTGCAAGAAATTGTACAAATTTGCAGTTTATTTTATTTTCCATTTGCAAAATTATTAATGAAAATAAAAATAACTTTAATGCTCATATATAAAGAAGATTAGAATTATTTTTCATTTTTTTTAAACTTTTTTTGGTCAGGAAACATTTACAGTTTCTGTTTGATAGTGTGGCAACTGTTACATTAGTAGAATAATATATCATTTAAATGTTTCAAAATTAGAAATAGAATTCAAATTCTAGGGATGTTTGTGCAAATAAAAGGCATTTTAACTCTTAGATTTAAGAACAAGACAGCATTTACCTAGAAGTCAATTGCTAAAATGTCTTCAAGGGATAATTGGGGTTGTTATAAACTCATGGAATGCTTAAGAGGACTTTTATGTGAAAAGGAAAACAGAGCTAAAAGTATTCATCATTTGAGGCAAGGAATAAAAGTACCATTGAAGGTCAACATTTACCTGTTAGCTGTCTTTCTAGGTCTTCTCTGGTGAAAATGTTTACTAAAGTTGACATTCTGTAATCACCTCCATTACTTATCCTTGGGCAATGAAAATAGAATGTTCAATTTTTAAAGCTTCACTTTAGTCATTGAAAGTAATAATAGTAATAAATTGTCAAGCTTGAATTATGATCTCCTCCCTAAATGAAAGCAATCATCAGCCTCAAGAGAGAATGGATCTTCCTAATCTTCAGTAACAAAGCATTCCAAGGAAGTTCACATCACTTAGTTTTAAAAGCAGAGACACCTTCAAGGCAAAATGGCTCTTACTACTCCCTGGAAAGCCTCAATTCTGGACCTCATCTATTTGATATAATCTTCTGGGGTCTGGAGATTTAGAGTGTACTGTGGAACTGTTGTTTTTCTTGGACTAGAAAATTGGCTAAATAGACAACATGTTCAGGTGTCAGTAATGAAGAGAGATTGGATTTTTAAAAGAGATAAACTGGTTTCTGAGAAAAAGTAATGGTTCTATTCTCAGAGATGGAGGTGGCTGATATTGTTCTTGTCAGTGGAATAACTGGAGTAAATTCTTAGAACTAGGTTTTCCAGTGAGCACCATCACTATGAATTTAGAAGTTACAAACTTGCTTCGGAGTGTTTATTCTACTTTGCATGTAAGGTAGATAGTTTATATTTAATGAGAAGGATAAAAGGGAGACTTTAAATTTCCTATATATTTTTAATATTTTCAAATACTGCATTGCTATATAAAAATTAAGGATATATATATATATATATATATATATATATATATATATATCACCCATTGTTCCCATTGTTGCATATTTCAAAAATAAAACATTACGTGTTATAATATCTGTGCTTGTTAATTCATTTTCCTAAAAATGAGATTATATTTCTATGGTCACTTTTTTATATGGTAGTGATGACTTATCTATATGAAAACAAATGCAATTGTTTGTAGTAGCTAATTTAAATTCTATAGAAAAATATACTCTTTCTTGCTCATCATGCCTTACACAGAGATCAGTCTCAACAAAAATAACTTACGCTGTAAAATTTACTACAACATAAAACATTTGTCTGTCTCCCCTGATATGGTCCACACAAAATGACCCACGTAGTGAGATCTACTTACTTGCTAAGAAGGAATACCCACACTTTCTCATAGATATAATCTCCATTTTAGGAACATGCCTGAAGTTTCTTTCAGTAAATTTCAATATATTCCATTTTTGTTCATTTATTGGTAAGTTCTAGAAATATTTTCTACATCACCAATCTTTCAAACACTGTTTTGAGTGGAAGTAATTTGTTGAACCAAGCAAGCACTTTTTGGTGAATATTGAGTTGTCTGTTTTTCAAATTTCTTTATTATATCTCTTTTAACAACCATCAAAATAAGTTTTTGTAAGCATTTTCCTGAGTTACCTGAGAAGATATTCAATGATATAATATTATATATTAACAATCTGGACATACTAGCAAGTAATCATGTGGAAGTCTGAGGCAATCATTTGATTTTATCTTTTGAAATTATAATTGAAAATATGTATTGTCATTGTAAACTCTTTAATGAATAGAAAAGATGAACGTATTTTACTATTTGCATCTCTGTACTCACTAATTAGTAATTTGTTATCTTTGCCTATTCTTCTATTGAGTATTCATTTTTCTCTTGCAGTTTTGCAAGAAATTCTGACTGGCTAATGATAGGACTATTTGTTTAATTCTCATTTTCAAACGTTTTCTTTGATTCCATATTTGTCGACTATTCTTGTCTTTATAAGTTCTTCTGTTGGAAAATTCCTACCAGCTTATTTCCATGCTGTTATTACTATCACCTAAAAAAAGCAATTGTGCATCTCATTGTTTTTTACTTGATTGCAGGGTACTCATGTATTCAGTTAAAAAAATAATGGACAAATCTTTGGGGGTGTTTCCAGGCGAATTGAGTTTCTAAATTGGTAAGTTCAATAAAACCAGTTCCCTCCCCCAAATGCTTGAGCTCACTTTCTAACTGTATTAACAGAACAAGAAGAGAAACACTAGACCCCCACTACAATTGGATGGGTTGGAACACTTATCACTTATCCTTTGACAGATACTACTGCCCTCTCCCATCTAATTCTTGAGGCTTTGAAGTTACGCTGAGATACACCACTTTGTTTGGGATTCATACAGTAGAGATAAGATCAAGGGAATTTTCATCCTCCAGGAGGACATGGTTGATTCTTTACTATGTAACAAGAATTCCTCACATTTTAAATTATGTAAGTGAGTCTACCAGGATTTTGCCTCATTTCCAATGGAAATTGCCTCCTCAGTGGAAGTGGTTCCCCATCTCCAGTGACAGATGGTTCCCCACTCCCAATGGGAATATTTCCACCTACTTGTGAGAGTCTAAGGACCAGGCTATCTGATACAAAATATAGTGATTTCCATATATGATAGGGAAGTTGCACCCACAAAAAGCTCAACAGTATGCTTGGCCAAAACAAGACCTGCATAATGACAACAATTGAGATGGCAACCCAGATGGGGAAATCCTACAAGAACCCACCACTACAAGAGGAGCTGAAAGAGGGAGAATCAGTCTTCTCCAAGGAGAAGCCTCCTGAGAGGTTATCTGCTCTGAAGTGGTTATCCTTAAACACATACACATGTGGGCAGCACTGAATGGACACAGTGGGCATGTATACATATGTGTATGTATGCAAAAAATAATTAAAGAAGAGGTCATGAATTTGAAAGAGAATGAGAGGATGAGGGAAGAATGGGACTGGATATGGGGGGGTAGAAGTAATGTAAGTCAATTATACATGTTGAAAATTATGAAACTATTATCGATCACAAAAGAAATAATTTCGGAATGGAGTGGGAAGGGCCTAATACCTAAGAGAGAAGTTATTAACAATTGATGGTTTATTGGGAGGGTAGTCGCTACTGGTAGGCACTCTACACCCTTGTGTAAAGAACAGTAATTGGGTTTAGTAAGTTATTTTCTTTTAAATTTGTGAATTTGTAAGTAGATGTCCTTGGCAGGGCAGGGAGGGGAAGTTGGAGATAGGGAGTGGAGGTAGATATGATTAAAATGCATTACCTAAATGTATAAAATTTTCAAATACAAAATAATAAAACTATCAATACTAAATTATATTGGGACATAGAGAAAAAATGGCTCTGCATGATCTAAGCTAACTTCCCTGCTTTGGATATATGATCCACAGTCTTTGACTTTAAAGGTTTAGAAGTCAGACAGGTTGTTTGGAGCCAATATGAGGCCCCCCATAGAAGAACTTCAACACAAGCCATTGTTATTTTGCAGCAAAATTCATTCATCTTCCACACAAACAAAGAAAAGCATGACTCCCTTTTAGAGACACAGCTGAGTTGTCAGTTCACACTTAAGGGGTGAACATGCCTGACATTCACCTTCTTTAATTTCTTCTACTTGTGTTTAAATATTTCAGCCTAGAGAGCATGGCATTGTTAGATTTATTCCTAGATACTTGATAATTTTTACTCCATCATAAATGTTACTGTTTCTCATGTTACTTTTCTTCTGAATTTATAAAAACATAATTTTTACATAAGTACATTGTAATTATCATTATATCCATGAATGATCCCATGCTTCTGTTGTAGACTGCTTTATTAGCACATACAGCCATCATACTTAGGAACTTGGAAAGTTCCTATTATGTTTCTATAATAAAAGTTAGGTGTTCTGCATCCCAAGACTATGTCAAAATACATGTCACCAAGGAGGAAACAAATAAATAACTGCAGAAAAAATAATTCTCTATAACATGATCAATCACAATACTTGATTATATTATTCTCAAAGACAAAATCTGGAGCTATTTGTAATTAATTTATATGTAGGTAATACCAAGTATGCTATTACTGGGAATTAAGCATTAAATGCAAAATGCAACACATGCTGATTATTTGATCTATTATTGAATCCTGAGAAAACCTTATAAAAAAGACAATAAAATGAAGAAAAATACATTTTGAATAATACAACATTAAAACATTGGAGATATGTTCTCTAATATGGAGTTATAGTATTTAAATATTGTTCTCCCAATAGGTCAGTAGAATTAGATTTTATTCTTCTAGAACATTTCATAATATTTAATCTTCACATTTAAAATGTTTAAAAAACCCAAATGTATTTCTGATGTTTCTTTTGCTATGTATGCTCTAAAACCATTAGCACGTTTTTCTATGGCAAATAACATGCACAAATGCCACCCTTATTGCCTCTTCCAGTGGCAGACATCCCCAAATAATCAAAGCACTATATATCTCTAAACCAAAATACAACAGTATGTTCATCTTCATTAGAAATCTCAGAAATTGGTACCAATTTATCAAATTGAAATGCTAAAAAAAAGCTTAATTTTTCTGACTGAAGTAGAATGCATAACCTTCAGTGACACTATTATGTATTCAGCTTTATTTATAAATTTTTAAATAATATTTTTGCAAGGCTTCAATTTTTGGGTTTGTTTTCATATTTCGTATTTTTTGTGCCCTTTTCCACTTGATATGTTGGTAAAAGGTTTGTCGTGATATTGATGTTTTAATTTGTTCTAATTAGACTATCAAGCATAGAAAATCACTTGTGGATTCCATTTAAGTTTAAAAAGAGTCTCGGAAAAAATGACCCTGTTTTTGGACTTCGACACCATTTCTTTAACTATATTAGTTAAAGGTATATTTATATACATTTTTGCTGGTTGCTGTGAGATGCCGTTCTATATGCTGTGAATATCTGTTGCTCTGATTGGTTGATAAACAAAATGCTGATTGGCCAGTAGCCGGGCAGGAAGTCTAGGTGGGGTAAGCAGACAAGAAGAATTCTGGGAAGAGGAAGGACAGAGTCAGGAGTCACCAGCAAGACACAGGGGAAGCAAAATGACAAGGAAGAACTGAGAAAAGGTACCAACCCACGTGGCTAAACATAGATAAGAATTATGGGTTAATTCAAGTGAAAGAACAAGTCAGTAATAAGCCTGTGCTAATTGCCAAGCAATTATAATTAATTTAGGCTTGTGTGTGTTTACTTGGGTGGTGCGATTGGGAGAGATTTGGCTTGACTGCTGGCCGACTGGGACACAGGGAAACTTCCAACTACATTTGGCTTAACGATGTGGGGCTCTCAAATTTCCATAAGGCCTAAAACAATTTACAAAGGGCTTCTAAACACACAATAATTGTGCGAAAAAACAGCTTTCTACTTCATGTCTTGTGCAGGTCGAGATATAGAGATGCCAAGGTAGAAAGACACCATGGTGTGTGGACTTGAGCTATAGTATGGTGGGCTCACAGTGTATGTATGGGCTTGAGTGCAGCATGGCAGATTCCTGCTGCCATACACAGTGGCATCTGCAAGCCATGCAGCATGGTGCATGGTAGATTTAGCTTTTGCTAGTAAAGAAGAAGAAGAAGAAGAAGAAGAAGAAGAAGAAGAAGAAGAAGAAGAAGAAGAAGAAGAAAAAGATTTTTGAGTTACATGCTGCTGGATGGAAGCATAGACCCACTGCTTTACAGAGTCAGCAATGAGCATGGTTCCCCCAGAGCTGGCGGTAAACATAGTTCTGCCATGTTGGGAAGTTGAGGTAGGCGGAGCCAGCAGCCAAAGCTGCCCTTTCAGTCCTAGTCATGCTACAGTTTAAAGCAATAGATTCACAATAAGACAGATTCAAATGGGATAAACCCTAAACAGTTTACAATGTGTATAAAAATGTACATAGGCTTGGAAGAGAAAGGAAAAGGAATATAGACAGTTATATAAAGAAATAGAAAGTTTTAAAAAATAAAGTCTTTAAAGAGACAGTAAAAGTAATACAAAAAATGAGCCATGTAAAGATGGAAATCACACAGAGAGTCTGGATTATATTGTCTTTGGGATTTTTAACTTCAGAAAGACATTTAACTATAAGGCTGCTCAGTTAAGCTGATATGTATATTTTAAAGGTATCTTGACTTCAAAATTCAGGTCTAAGGATATGTTGCTTTGGAAAGGAGACTCTGCTTTTATTTCCACAGGAAGCAAGAGGCTATGTATTTGTTTCAGGTTAAGGTGGATCAGATTTGATCAAGCCAGACATCCTGAACCTTAACAGATGGTACCTATCAACAAAGGTTATAGCCGGTCTTCTCAGGACTTGACCATTGTCTTGAATTTTCTCAGTATCTGCATAAGACTACCAGTAGCTCCTATCAGCATGAAGTAGCCTAGAACACTATGCCCATATTCCCGAAAAATAGATTATGGATGTTTATCTTTGTTCAGGTCATTGATTACAAATTGTTATTGGTCATAGTCAATCACTTTCTAAATGAAGAAAGGGGAATATTATACAGAAATATAGGCTACAGATGTGATAGGGTAAAAGGGTAGATTATTGAATCTACTTTTAAAGAGCAACAACTTGCTTAAAATATTTTACTTTACTATGGATTTTAGTTTATTGGTACAAATTTAAAGTTAATTTTGTTATACTGTATATATATTTCTACTCTTGTTTAAGGTATTATGTTTATGTAACTCATTTAAATTGTAATGGATAATTCAGAAATACAGATCAATAATTAGTCTTCTGTTATAGCCATGTTAGTTAAGTTTTCTAGGTATACATAGATATATTTCAATTAGCTAGGTAATCTTCAAACACTTCAAAGACCTACAGAATATGGCATTTAAAATGTTTTAAAAACTTAGATATTTGTGGACAATGAGACACATTTGGTCCTGGCAGCACTGATTTCCTTCAAGGAGAGTGATGGGCATTGAATAATTGTCATAGAGTTTGCTTTCTTTGTGGCAAAAGTTAGCCACTGGGCAATAAAGTGTCCTTGTATTAACTGATGACAGTATGTTATATAAACTGGACATACAGGACTCATAGGTGACCACTGAACTTTGCAAAGTGACATGGTCCTTCAGGTTCCTGTTTCACAGAGGAAGCTGCCAGACATTCTACAGGACACAGAGAGAAGTGACTGAGAGACTCTAGGCCTATAGGCTGAAAAAGGATGCCCCATTATTATAGAGGAACTTTGGGTGACTGTCCAGGCAGCCAGCTCTCTCTGTCATTCTAGATTTTTGGAAGTTGCTTACAATCCACTTCTTGTTTACTTCAGTAGTATTATATCCTTCTGAGGTCTTTGATGTAGTTGAAAACTAGATAGTTATTATTTTCCTTGGTTATGATAAAAGATAAATTAGATATGAAACCTTAGACTCACAAATGTAGGATAGATAGAATATTTTCTTTAAATTTCCCAGATATAAATAGACCAGATATTGTAACTGTAATTCTTGCTTGATAATTGTTTTGTTATATGTAATTTTCTATGTCAATGTCAAAACCTTCCTTTTTAATTAGACAGAAAAGGGAAAGTGCTATGAGATGTCGTTCTGTATGCTGTGAATATGTGTTGCTCTGATTGGTTGATAAATAAAACGCTGATGGGCCAGTAACCAGACAGAAAGTCTAGGTAGGGTAAGCAGACAAGAAGAATTCTGGGAAGAGGAAGGACAGAGTCAGGAGTCATAAGCAAGACACAGGAGAAGCAAGATGACAAGGCAGAACTGAGAAAATGTACCATGCCATGTGGCTAAACATAGGTAAGAATTATGGGTTAATTTAAATGAAAGAACAAGTCAGTAATAAGCCTGTGCTAATTGCCAAGCAATTATAATTAATTTAGGCTTGTGTGTGTTTACTTGGGTGGTGCGATTGGGAGAGATTTGGCCTGACTGCTGGCTGGCTGGGACACAGGGAAACTTCCAACTACAGCTGGTTGCTTCATATTGTTTGTGTATCACTGCCTGCTGGCTTAAGCTATCAGCAAAGCTCCAGTAGTGTGCTGCAGGGTGGATTAAGATTTTTGCTCATATAGACAAAGGGTTAAAGATACACAATAAAAACAGATTCAGACAAAAAGGCCTCTAGATGGGTCACAGAATGTTTGAAAAATGTGCATAGGCTTAAGAAAGACAAAAGGGTACAGTGATAAAAAATGAATAGTTTAAAAATAAAGACTTTAAAGAGAGGAGTAAAGTAATAAAAAACAGAAGGCTGAGCTGTGGTGACACACGCCTTTAATTCTAGCACTTAGGAGGCAGAGGCAGGTGGATCTCTGTGAGTATGAGGCCAGCCTGGTCTGCAAATCGAGTTCCAGGACCACCAGGGCTGTTACACAGAGAAACCTTATGTTGAAAAACAAAAACAAAAACAACCAAACAAACAAAAGGTCATGTAGAGATGGGAAATACATAGGGAGTCTGGGTTTTGTATAGTATTGTGTTGATTTTTAATTTTTTGAATACTGTCAAGCAAACAACAGCTACTGAGAGACAAGGAATTAAAAGAAGGGCTAATGAAATACACCAGCCTAGATATTGTAAGAATGTCTTAACTTTAAAAAAACAGTCAAATATATGTTTGTAAAATGGAACTTAAAGATACATTGCTTTGGAAAAGCAGTTTTGCTTTTGTTTCCATAGGAAACAAGAGGCTGTGAATTTGTTCCAGGTTAAGATGGATCAGGTTTGATCAAACAGATCTCCAGAGCCTTGATAGGTGATATCTATCAACAAAGGTTATAGCTGGTTTTCCCAGGGTCAGGACATCATCTCAAATTTACTCAGGGTCCCTATAAGATTACTGGCACCTGCAATCAACAGGAAGTAGTCTAGAGAACTACATCCAGATTCCCAAAATACTGTTTATGAAAGTTTCTTTTCATTTAAGGGGGTTTGGTTATAAATTGCTAATGGTCATAGTCAATCTCTTTCTAAGGAACAATGGAGGATATGATATACAAATGATAGAAAAAAGGGTAGATTATTGAATCTACTTTAATCCAAAAAAAACCTATTAATGTTACATATTTTACATTGGTATGGATTTTGGTTTATTGACACAAATTTAAAGTCAATTTTGTTAAACTGTATGTATATTTCTATCCTTGTTTAGGTTATTATGTTTATGCAGATCATTTAAAAATGTAATATATAATTAAGAAATACAGATTAATAGTCATCTATAATAGCAAATTTATAGTTATGTTAGGTTTTCAAGGTCATACAAAGATATATTTCAGATAGATAATCTTCAAACACTTCAAAGACCTATAGAATATGGTATTCAAATTGTTTTAAGAACATAGACTTTTCTTGACAGTGAGACATGTCTGTTCTTGGCAGCACCAATCTACTTCAGGGAAGTTAATGGACATTGAAGAAATTCATTATGGAGTTTGCTTTCTTTGTGGCAAGGCTAGTAATTTGGGCAAGAAACTGCCTAAGCTTCTTGACAGTATGCTGTATAAACTGGACATGCAGGATCCATAAAAAGTGACTGCTTAACTTTGCCAAAACAAGGTGGGATAGTCCTTCAGGTTCCTGCTTAACAGAAGAAACTGCAAGACATTCTGCAGGACACAGAGGAAAGTGACTGACTAACTTTGCTTATAGATGGGACAGTCCTTAAAATTTTCTGCTTCCCTGAAAAGTCTGCCAGATACTCTAGGCCTGTTGCCTCAAGATGGATGCCCCAACATTGCAGAGGAACTTTGAGTGACTGTCCAGGCAACCAGATGTCTCTGTCATTTCGAGAGTTTTGGAAGTTGCTTGCAATGCAACTTCCTGTTTACTTATTTAGTATTATTTTCCTTCTTAGGTCTTTGAGGGAGTTAAAGACTAATTATAATTATAATTATAATTATAGTTTTCCTTAGTTATGATAAAAGGAAAATTAGATATGAAACTTTAAACTCACAAAGATAAGATAGATGATAGAGTATTTTCTTTAATTTTGCCAAATACAAATAGACTAGATATTGTAACCAATTCTTACTTGATAACTGTTATTGTTATATATAATTTTACTGTGATGAAGTTAAAACATTCTGTTTTGATTAGACAGAAAGAGGGGAATGCTGTGGGATATCCTTCTGTATGCTGTGAATATGTGTTTGATAATAAGTTGTTTTGGCTTATAGCCAGGCAGAATAAGGCTGTGCAGGAAAGCTACACAGAAAGACAAGGATAAGAGGGGTGGGGTCTAGGAGACACCAGTCTGCTGCCAAGGAAGTAAGACATATAAAAACTGAGGTAACAAACCATGAACCACATAGCCAAACATAGATAAGAATTATGGGTTAATTTAAATGTAAGAGCTAGTTAGTAATAAGCCTGAGCTACTGGCTGAGTATTTATGATTAATATAAGCCTCTGTGTGGTAATCATGTCATGCTGGCCATTCTTTTATGTATACTTCATAATGTGACATATAATATATCTCAGGCTAAGGATTAATGTGTACTTTGATGGATTTGTTAATTTCTACCTAGAAAATTACTCCAAAATTCAGAATCTTAAGGTCAATATTTAGCTACATTCCCCACAGATCAACAATCTTGGAAATGCTTAACATAGGACCTAACTCAAATGTTCTCATATTAGATGTAGCTCAAATTTTGCCCCAAGGGTTGACCATGATAGATTGGTATTCAAGGTTTGGCTGACATTTAGCCAAACACTTCAATTGTTTATACAATTATATCCTCTTCTGAGCTATGCAACATGGATTTTGGCAGAGAGCTAGTAGAGAAAACAAGCTAGGGGGAAGAAGGAGGGAAGGAAGGGAAACCAGAGGAGAGGGAGAGAGAATCTTCAAAGCGACATACTTTTATTCCTGTGTCTGTCTGCTCCTCTGTTCCATTGTCCTGACCTAGAGAGCTTTAGTTAACTACTTCCCAAAAGCTTGGACAGTGAGAGAGGCAGCTCACTGGCTTCTTAGAGGCTACTTCTTTCTCTTAGAAAATGGGATAAGTTTGTATTTATTTTAATTAACTTACATTCAGTGAGCAAACAAAATAAAGTGCTTCATCATTACATACATATAATTTCCATCACCATAGGTCTATGTTGATATCCAGTCCTTCACTGTCTGGTCTTAGGCTACTATCTAAAAATTTGACTTTCACAGTGAAAGTCAAAATCTTAACTATATTAATCTCATAAACAAGTTGCTAAGTGTAAAAATTATATATTACTAAATTTACTCATGCAAAATGAAAAAGTTTCCTCACATTCTCAATCCTGAATCCAAATTCTCCTAATGTTTAGTTACTATATTGTGTGCATTATTACTGCAATTTGAGACCTATGAAACAGTTTCTTTCATAAAGAAAAATAGTTATTTTAATTATATACACTTTTGAAGTAATATAAAACTTCAAGGACAATTATAAAAAAGGGTTCAGAATGCTATTAAAAGGGGATGAGAGCAGATCTTTTACATGCTAAATACCAGCAAAAGTCAATCAAATTATTTCTCAATGACATTTGAACACTAAATTTTTTTACACAAAGTATTTTCTTATTTAAAATTATTATTTTCTTTTATTGAAAATAGATTTTTATTATGTAATATATCCTGATCATTTCCTCTCCCACTACTTCTCACAGTTCCTCCCCATTTCCCCTTCCATCCTGAACAACCCCTTTTCTGTCTCTTGTTAGAAGTCAAAGAGGATTCTAAAGAATAATTAAAATAAATAAAGTAAAATAAAATAAAACCTAGTGCATTGGAATTGGACAAAAGAGAATCAGAAGGAAAAGAGCAGAGGAGAATGCATAAGAAATAGAGTTAGCTGCAAAGACCCAAGTTTTTGAACATGCAGTAATCCCATAAAAACACTAAACTAGACCTAAAGGGTCAAAAGAGAGAATAACAAATTATATAAATAAAATAAATTAAAATTAAAATAAGATATTTTTTTAAAAAGTCCTTAACGTTATGAGACAAGTAACCTTTAAAGATCCAGTTGAGTTCATTTTCTGTTTACCATCCAGCGCTGGGCATGCAGCCTACCCTAAGAATCATTTATTTCCCATGTGACACTCCCTTGGAGAACACTAAGTTTTCATTTGCATGTGGTTATCAATTGGAGATAGTTTCTGAGTCAGGGATGGGGGCATGTGTTTGTTTTTCCCTTCAGCTCTAGGACACCATCTGGAGTGGATCCACACAAGTCCTGTGAATGTTGCCTCAGTCTCTGTGAGTTCATATGTACATATATCCTGTTGCTAGAGAGGGCCATGTTTCCTTATTGTCTTCCACCCCCTCTGGCAATTACATCCTTTCTACATCATCTTCTGCAGGGTTCTCGGAGTTTTTAGGGAAGATTTGATAAATACACCCCTTTTAAGGTTGAGTGTTTCAAGATCTCCCATCTCTATTTGTGAGTCTCTCTATTTGTTCCCATCTTTTGCAGAAGGAATCTTCTCTGATGATGGCTGAGGAGGGCATTGACCTGTGACTATGGCAAGAAGTCATTTACTGTTAGATTCTTTTAGTTTAATGCTAGTATTTGATTTTACCTTAAGTTTTTGGCCTATTTAATCTCAGGTTCTTGGTCACCCATGAAGTGTCTGGTATGAGTTTTATCTCATGGAATGGGTTTTAAGTCACATCAGATATTGGTTGGCTCCTTCCACAGATTTTTGCCACCATTTCACTAGCATATCTTTCAAGTAGGACACCACTGTAGATTGAGGGTTTTGTAGCTGGGTTGGTGTTTATGTTTTCCCTTTGGTAGCGTGTACAATACTTTTCTGTAGCAAAGATGCTAGCATGTGGGGTGCACATTCTATGTAGGTAACAGCTCACTTTCTCCATGTTCAATAAGATGTGCAGCTGTTGCCTTCAATGATTGGGCCTTGCTGTTAATTTGTTGAGAGCAACCTATAGTCTTGGCCTTAACCATGGTTATTTGGGATTTCCATGAGACCCATTTTGTCAACACTCAATTAGATGTAACTCATTGCCAATACTGTAGGCTTCTTTTAGTGACAAGGCTCAGGTTCTATCTCCTCCATTACTTAAAGATTTTTATTTAGATTGCTTTCACATATGTATGTATTTTAGGAAGCTTCTACTGTATTAGGTTTTCATACTACCCCTCAAAATGGCCCTGAATTTTAGTTGTCTCTCCCCCTTATCTCCTTTCTCACTACTCCACAATATTATGTATCAGTTAAGTGCCATTTTATCTAATTCCAGAAAAATACCATAATTGTGGGGTCTTGTTCTCTGTATTAAATCACATTTGTAAATGCTTCACTGAACAATATTTTTCAAATATAACCTACATATAGTAATCATATTTAAAAAATAATTTTTCATAGTTATGAACCATCTGTTCAATACTGATAAGAAGTTCAATAAAATAGGCTGTAAAAATCAAAGCTGTTAAATATTTGTTAATTATCTAACACATTGCTTAGCTTATTGAGTGCATTTAATACTCCAATACATATTTCAAGGTATATATGGAAATTTTGCACTTACATTTAAAAACACATTTTAAGAATTCTTTCAGTTATGTTCTTCTAATCTAAATTTATGAGCAAAACATTTATTGCACTGAGTCTGATCTTTCATCATGAATACAGTTTCTGTAAAAGTAAGACAGACAATTTCTATCTGAAAAAATATCTTAAAAGAACATTGTACATTAAAAATCACTGAAGCATTCCTAGCTAAGCTGTTCATGGACTAGTTTAACGTTTTATAAAATTATCCGTAAATTTAAGAGCCGTTCTAATTTTCTCAGCCATTATTTTAAACTCTAGTAAGACCAGGAACACATCTAACTAGTCAGTGAGGCATAAAGCATTCAGGTCAAGCAGATCAGAACAAAAATGTTTTCCGATTCTTTGTGTCCTCACTTCAGGATGGCCTGTTCTGTGAACACTGCCTCTGCTTTGCTTCTAGTGATAATTCTCCTTGTCAGCTACATACACATGTTTTAAAATGGTAAAATTGGCAAAGAAATAATGGGAGAACAGAACCCAAAGGGTTAATACCTGTCTCTCTGTAACTTAAATTTTATTTTATGACTCTCAATTAATTTCCCTGAATCTAAAATACCCTGGCATCAGACATACTTAATAGAACGAATTGACAGCTAACCAAATGTCTTAAATGTGGGAACATTAAAAAACGCACATTTTGTTTCATGAACCACATGGGCATAATGTTAAACTCAGGAGGTAAAAAGCAAGCATGCTTTGGGTTAGTCTATGAAAACAGGTGTGATTTGAACTTATTGTCTGTCTTGTGACTATACCATCAATAACATTGTATGTTGTGATATAAAAAGCATTAGATATAATTGTATACATTACCATTCCAATTTTTAAAGTCTAAAATTTTGTATTCAGGCATTAGTTCTTTTGTATATTAAACCTTACAAAGAGGCTAAATTTTTCCCCATAGAATTATTGAGGTTTCTTACTTACCTCTTGTTTCCAGGCCATATTGCTAGTTTTTTTTCAATTTAATTTTTTTTTTATTGATTCTCTGTGGATTTCACATCCTGCATCCTGATCTCACTCATCCTCCCATCCCTTCCATTCCACCTTCTACCTTTGCAACCTCCCCCGCTGCCCAGGATAAAACAAAATAAAATTAGAAAGAAAAATCTTGTGGAAGCTGTAGTGTGACACAGTGACTCACACAGTATACACTTTAGTCCATATACCATTACATGCAAATGTTCATTGAAATGAGTCATTGGTCTGGTTGGAGGCCTCTGGGTTTTGCTTTACCATAGATGCTGTGACCTCCCTAGAACTCTTCTTGGATATCCTGTTGTTGTCCTCTGTCATGTAGATCCTGCAACTTTTGGCCTGCAGGGTTGGCCCTTTTTTGTGCTCCACCAAGTCATAAGATGGGGTGAATAATGAGATGGGCCAACTCATAGCCCTGGTTCGGGGTCTAGGTGGTTGCTGGGTTGGTCAGCTCACCAGCTCTCCCTCATTCTCAACACCAGGGTGAGCTCTCCAGCTCTCCCTGCAAGCTCACCCTATGTTGTAAGCAGAAAAGGGTGTGGCCAGTTCTTCTGCTCTCATGTCCTTCAGGCTAGCTCACCTATGCCCCTGTTGACAGGGTCAGCTCTACTGTGTTGCCCAGGCAAGGTACAGGACTCAGCATCTGGTGAGGGACAGGGTCAGCTCTTTTGCCTGTTGCAGGTGACAAGGGACTAGGGGGTAGGGCATTTTTTTCCCTTGCCCTCACTGCCACATGGCAGATGAGTGGTTCTGAGCTTTCCCACTCTCAGAACCTCAGAGCAGGCCCACCTATGCCCCCACCAGCAGGGTCAGCACTGCTGTTCTGCCTAGGCAAGGTGCAGGGCTTTATTTTCCCAAAAACTGCAGCAGGTGAGGGGCAGGGACAACTCTTCCACTCTCATGATCTCAAGGCCAGCTCTCCCACCTGCTACAGGTAGTGAGGTGTGGGGTGGGGTAGGGTGGGATAGGGAGGGCATCTCCCCCTCAGTCTCACTATTGTATGGTAGATGAAGTATGGTGCTCACATTCTTGGGACTGGCTCACCTACTCCCTGTCAATGGGGTCAGCATTACTGTGTTGCCCAGGCAAAGTGCAGGGCCTGCTCTCCCTAGTGCTGCATCTGGTGAGCAGTAGGGTCAGCTCTCTCCTCTGCCACAGGTGGCAAGGCGTGATGCAGAGGAAAGCTTAATTTCCCTAATTTTACATTGGATCATTTCTTTTCCAGAATAAGACTGTTTTGTCATACTATTGAAGAATGAAATAGTAGTTTCCTATAAGAGCTGGAGAGATGGCTCAGCAGTTAGGAGTAACTTACTGCTCTTGCTGAAGGTCTCAATTTTGGCTCCCAGTACACACATGGCAGCTCACCATTATTTATAACAGTCACACAGGTGGTGTATATACACACACATTGGCAGTACACTCATACATGTAGAATACAGTTCTTTAAGTCTCTGTTATTAAATGTGCATGGTCTTCATATTCTTCCTCCAACCGCTTTTGACAGGTTCACCTCCATGTGCCCTCTGCTGTCCCCCATTTATCCATGCATCCTGTATTTGTTACTTATTCATTCATGTCTTTAGTACTTGGCATAAATGTCATAAATTCTGACTAGTTGTCCAGAAACTGCTGTCCTAATATATTTTATTCTCTCTCTACTGATGAGATCTGCTCATTGAACCATTCCAGTGCTAAAATGGATCATTTAGGAGATTAAAAATGGAAAATTTCAGTCAAATCTATTTATATTTGATTGCAATCTCATAGTTGTCTCTACTCTTCTGTGTATGACTGTATGCACATGAATGTGAATGTTTATATATGTACATTTGAGATTTGTTAATATTAAACGTATTAAATCTTGGACAATTGAATATTACTTAAAAATCTGTCCATTTTCATAAGGAGCTTTTTTAAAAATCCAACCTTTTTTGAGAAAGAATACTACTATTAATTGTCTTGGTAAACTAAATAATTGAGATGAAGAGAAAATTTATCTTGACTGGTTAAAATAAGTAAAACAAGAAAAAACCAGAAATGTCATTTAAATAGAAGTTATTTTGTGAACACATTACTTTTATTTACTTATATTCAAATCAAATGAAGCACAATCTTTTTTCTATTTCCTATATAGTTACAGCAAAGAAAATTAAAAATTGTAACAGGATGCTTAAAGCTTGGTTTGATATATTACTGATGGATGTGTAGGCTAAAATGATAAATGAATCTCATTCTAAATTCTGTCAAAGAAATAAATCACTAATGCCATCAATGACATTAGAATATTAACATTCCACTCATCCAATATACTTTCTACTTGTCTTTCACTAGAAAGCCTGTTCATTTTAGTCACACACGTCTTAAGCTTTACAAGACTGGCAAACTATTATTAATTGTGGTCACTTTACCTATGAAAATTCTTTGGTAGGCACCACTTGTTGCCTACCAAATTTGCTAGAAGAATGCATAGCTCTTCATTCTCCAGTTGATGAAAACATAATTCCTCTGCAAATTGGACACAGTACCTATAACGTGTGTGCCACTAAGAAGAGTTACTTTCTCCAGATGGAGTATCTAGAATGGATTATGATTTGAAAATGCCATCATCACCCCTTTGTGGAATTTTAATTGGTATTGCAGCAGGGTTGCTCAGTGTGATATGTAAATGGAAGGTTAGTTATGAGTATACCATCCATTATCCCAGGAGTGAGCTGGAAATGCAAAGTGTAAGCATCTGGCAAAAAGAGATCTGCTTAGATTTTCTCTATGATATCACAGTCCTCAGTTTCCATGCAGTGGGGACAAAATACTTGACAAAACCACTTATGGCAAAGTTTGTATTTTAACTCATTGTTTATAGGTACAAACCACCATGGCAGGGAAGCTCTGGTAGCTAGAATTTGAAGCTACGTGAAGGTCTACCATGTATATGTTGTCTAGCCTTTTATTCTCATTTATCAGTTGAAAAGAGAGTAATGATATCATGGACATGGAACTATTGGTCCTAAAAAGGGGATGAGGAAGGGTAAACAGAGAGAGATGGAAAATTAAAGGCTATTTGAGGAGTATTATGGAAACCTAAATCAGTAGAATCTTTCTAAAGTATATACGTATGTGAAGGCATTCTAAATGAAATTACCAAATAATGGGGAAGACAAAGCTGCTTGATATCCCTTGTCACCAAATGAAAGCATCCAGTCCGGGATTGTATTACATCTAATTGAGTTGTTGGTGTCCATGGGAACCACTGAACAAACCTGGCTATTTCCAAGACTATAGGTTGCTCTCTACCAGCTGACTGCAAGGCACCATTTCTGAAGACAACAACTATACAACACATAGAACATAGAGAAAACAAGCTGGTGCCTACATAGGGCCTTTTCCCCTATATTATAGCATCTTTGGTACAGGAATGTATGCTCTCAGCTACCAGAAGAAAAACATTAACACCAATCCAGCAATGAACCCTTTGACCTACAGTGTTTTTTTGTTTTTGTTTTTTGCCTGCAAGATATGCTAATGCAATGGTGGTACAAAGCTTTTGGAAGTAAGCAACCAATATTCAATTTGACGTAAGAACCTTTCCAGGAGATGGAGCCCATAACCAACACTGCTTGGGTGATCAAGAATGTGAGAAAAGAAATTCCAGGATATATAAGGTATAACCAAATACTTCTGGGTTTTTTTTTTGTTTGTTTGTTTTTAATGACTCTTAACAACATTCTGCTGTACTCATAGGTCAGTTCCTTGTTCAGCCATCATCAGAGCGGCTTCCTCTTGCATCAGATATGAACAAATACAGAGCCAATCAACCAGACATCATCCAGAGAATAAGAGACTTTGGAACATTCAACCCTAAATGGGATATCCAAATCAAATCCCTCAGCTCAGGGCTCAGCAAACCCTGTGGAAGAAGAGGCAGAAAGACTGAAAAAGGCAGAAGGGATGGAGGACGACATAAAAACCACAAAGCCCTCTAAAACAACTGAGCAAAAATCATACTAACTCACAAAGACTGAGGCAGTATGCAGAGAGCCCTCAAGGATCTTCACCAGGGCCTTTGCCTACTTACTATGGCTTCCAGTTTAGTGATTTTATGTGATTCCTGAATGTGTGAAAAAGTGGGTCTCCTTCTTGTGGTCTCTTTATTCTGTTTGTTTTATCTTTTGATCGTTTATATTATTTTATTATTATCCCTCAGTAGCTTGTTTGTCTCCTAATGAGAGACAGAAGGGAATGGATCCAGGTGAGAGGGGAGGTGAAAAGGACCCGGAGGAGGAGAGGGAGGGGAAACTGTAATCTGGGTATGCTATGTGGTAAAATGATCTATGTTCAACAAATGAAAAGAAATAGGCATTTACCTCTCATTAGGATTCAAATTTGCTTTCATAATTTATAATGACAAAATTATATACATAATAATTGCTCTAAAACAAATGTTTTCATGATTTATTTTCAGTACATGTTTGACTTGTATATTTTATAAAACTGTATTTTGGAGGTCAGCTGAAACTTTCTACAGTATATAGTGGTGAGAAGTAGAAAAAATATTTTTAAAAGATGATTCTGCTTTCCACATGCCTTTGGAAACCACATGGCATTTGCTGTCATTTGGTTTATTTTATGTTTTAAAATACTTCCTTTAAGAATTTCACACATGCACATGTGTACATTGCATAGTGATTAAAATCAGCCACTTTTACCACCTACCACTCCCCATGAACATCCCCCACCACACACACACACATACACACACAAACACACATTCACACACACACACACACACACACACACACACACACACACACACACACACATCACCCTTCTCACTTCTAATTTCATGCGTCCTCCTGCTTTTTTAAAATACCTATTTCCAAAAATTTTGACTATATTCCATTTGGTTGCCTGACAATACCCATTTTGGCATGGGAGGTTAAAATGGAATCTCAAAACAGTTTTAACATTTATTTTCCCAGGGTTAATACTGTTGATATAAAATATATGTTGTCTATTTGTATGTCTTCTTTTGACATCCCTTCTGTTCACTGGACCATATTTTTGAATGGATGGGTTTATTTTCTAGTATTTATGTTTTTCCTTTCGTTGTTTATTCCAGATGGTAATGGCTGAAAACTGTGTAGCTAGCAAACTTATGCTGCTCTTAATTTCTTTGCTTGTTTTATCCATATTGTAAGATATCTCTTCACTTTTGTAATTATTTGGTTGGCTATTTAGGAACTTTTTATCCTGTTTAATCCCACTTGGTTTGTTGATTTTTAGGATTATTTTCTGTGCCATTAGATTCTTTTCAAGAAAAATTTTATCTATACCTATTTCTGGAAGAGTTTTACCAGGGTATTACATCAGCCACTCAGAACTTTCTAGGTTTGAATCCAGGACTTTAATCTATCTTTTACCATGCAATAGTTCATAATTGTGATATTACTTTAAAAACATCCTGCTCTTTCCCAAAACTGTTAAATATCTTATGAACTATCTATCCTATTTGTCACTCGAGCTAAAAACACCACAAACAGCTACTTGTCATTAGTAATATTATTGTAATATTGGCATGGAAGATAATGAAGGACAGGCAGGTAGTACAGAGCATTTTTACTGTCAGAATGAGTGGCATCATACCAAATAAACAGTGTGATTAATATGTAGCTATTAAACATAGTGGCCCCTCAAATTAAAGTAAATAAAGAGTATATAAAATACTTAAGTATCTTAATATGAAATAACCAGATCTATAAATGTATTTGCTATTATGTGAAGTCATGATGAAATAAAGCTAGTATAAGAAATCAATCCTATCTTACAATATCTGCAAAGATAAAAGTGATGAGACACCAGAAATCCATGGATCTGATAATACAAATTTGGTTTCATTCCCTTAATTGTGTCATGAACTGAGATGGATGATCATTTCAACTCCAGAGACAATGGTTGTTGTCAGGGTGTTTTACAGCATTAAAATTTTTGTTTTAATATGAAGTGTTTTTATATTAACTTTTCTATAACATTTCATAGAGAGGTGTAACGGTAAGTTGCTTGACAGGGCATCTTGAAGATGAATGGTTGTTTGGAATGGTTAAAACAGTGGAAGAAGTTTATGCAAAAGACTCATTCAAAGACTCTAAAGTTGGTGAATTTTAAATACCACAGCCTATTGAATCATTAAAATGATAGATTGACTTTACTGTTTTCAAATAACACACAGATTCTTTCTGAAATAGTGAATTTGTTACATTATAATTGGTAGCATGGAAAAAAACTAATCATGTTAACTTCAGTAAAGAAATGTATCACTTTTGCTATCAGAGAATATTCTGAATATAGTATAAGAAAATTAGATCAGATTGTAATTGAATATTACTGGATATTTTGGTAGATTGCATTATACTCTTATTTCTGTGACTACTAAAATGCTATTTTAACTTTTCCTTAAACACCTTCTATTCAGTCAGCCACCAATATGCAGACATTATTTTACACTTCTATTTTAAAAAACTATTCCTGATGAAAGTTGCTTTCTACATGTGGTAATGTGTTGAATACTGCTGATTTTGACATCATTTGCTTGTAAAAATTATTATTTAGCTTGTAGTGATTGTTTAAAGAAACTGGAAAATAATTGAATGGATTCAATAGAGTTTTCAAATTTTGTTTTTTTTTCCAGAACTGTAAAAAACAATCTTTTAGCAATAAATTGAAGACTTCTGGAGCTGGATAAGTGAAAATAACCTTCCATTTGCAGAGAAATAATTTACAACCCACTGGAGTGGAGATAAACAGACTTTTAAAAAATTGGGTTGTTATTTCTACTAGATCTGACTTATTCATATAAAATGATAACTTGTACCATTTATTTACTGGGAAAGCACGCAGTCTTAGTTACAATTATGCCACAGGAATCTTGAACATTTGTATTAATTTTTTCTTGGTCTTGCTTCTCTAACATTATGTTTCATTTTTGTTGATAAGTTTGCATTCACAGAAAACAAACAATACTTCAAGAGTCTACCATATTAATGTTAGGTTCTTCATTATTTTGTTGTGAGTATACTATCACAATGTATAATATTTACTGCCACTTTTGTAAATTTTGTATTAGATACTTACACAAATATATATATTTACTGCATTTTCAATGAAAATGAGAACCTTATCACTACCACATCAAATAAATGACCTGATTTTAAGTTGGCATCTGTTCAACAAACCCAATTAATTATAAAATCATAGTTCAGGAAATATCATTGATTTATAATTTCCATATAATACAGCATAGTTCTTAAAATAAAATTCATATAGTTAATGTATACACAGTATTTTGCACGTACAGGCTAAATTTGCTGCTGAGTTGTACAATCACTGTATGTATGTTTATCTATGTGAAGAGAGTAACTGAAAAAATTGAATGTTCACTATAAAATAGAATTGAAATTCTAAAGCAGATGTCAAGAAATAATGACTAGGGTAGAAATGGGTGAAGTAGAGACTATAAGATTAATAAATACAGTTAGTTCTTTAAAAAGACCAAAATTGATAATCTCCAACTAACTTACCAAAAGACAGAATTAAGATATAAATCAGTAAAATTAGATGTGAAAAGATGTTACAATATTGTCCAATGAAATTCAGGTGATCTAGCTCTTCTACTTAAATTAATCCATAATTCTTGTCTATGTTTAGCCACATGGCTTGGTACCTTTTCTCAGTCTGACATTCTCATCTAGCTTCCTCTGCATCTGACTGACTGGTGACTCCTGACTCTGCCCTTCCTCTCCCAAGAATACTCTTACTCTCCTTGCCCTGCCTATACTTTCTGCCTGGCTACTGAAAATTAGCGTCTTATTAAACCAGGTCCAGAGACAAATCTTTAAAGTGTACAAGAGCATTATCCCAAAGCATTTTCCCCTTTTTGTCTCATTAAAAAAAGTTTAACCTTAATATGGTAAAACCATATGCAACAAAAACAGCTATTAAATAAGAATTATAGTGACAATATCCAATACATCTGCATTTGACAAAATTAGAGAAAAAACTTATTTCTATATTATCTTGATGAGTTTTTTATTTAATTTACTTTCTATTATAACTAAGGAAAACTATAATTATAACTATTTAGTCTTCAACTCCATCAAAGATCCCAGAAGGTTGAAATGTTACTTAATGACAAGATCAGACTGCTTGGACAGTCAACCAAAGTTCCTGTGCAATCCATCTTTGGCCTACAGGCCTAGAATATCTGACAGAGTTTTCTAGGAAGCAAGACTTTTGAAGGGCTGTCCTACCTTGTCTTGGCAAGGTTTGGCAGTCACTTTCTTTTGTGTTCTGCTTGTCCAATTTGGACAGCATACTGTCAGCTGTTGAGGCAAGGGCATCCACATGGCTAGCTTTTGCCATAAAGAAAACAAACTCTGTATAGAGTTTCTTCAATGTCCAACATCTTCTTTGAATTAATTATTACTGCCAGGAGCATACATGTCTCATTGTCATGAAAAGTTATTTTTTTAATGAATGGATGAATGAATGAACGAATGAATGAAAACTTAGCCACTAAGGTAAAAGATAACAACTGAAATTTTGTTTATACCTGTTGAAAGAGGAAAAATCGGTTTTCTCTAATAGAGTGACATTGAGTCCATAAACCACTCCAGGACATGCCTCTTGTTTAGGAGTAGGTATCCAACACATAATGCACTCCACAGATTTTGTGTGTGTGTGCTTTTATTTGGCTACAGTTTAGTGGGTTTTTTTCATTCTCTTTGCGTGTGGTTTCATTTTGTTTCCTTGGTTTTGTTGTTATATTGGTTTGTTGTGTGTTTTGTGAAAAAGAGCTTATAGTTGGGAGGGTAGGCAGGGCAAAGGATCTGGAAGGACTTAAAGGAGCAAAGGAATTTGATTAAAATACATTTAAATTTAAACATTGTTTTCAATAATACAAAATAAAACATAAAAAGCTAAAACAACAACAATGACATCACTAGAAAATACTTCTTTTACAATATCTAAAATGAAAATTTACTTCTATTTTTTAAAATGTTAATGGTATTGCTTAAGTATTAATTTTGATGTAAAATATTACACAGAACTAAGCATAAAATAATTTTAGCATAACCTGAGAAATCTAATATATAGGGGAAACATACAGCACTCTTCCATGTATCCATTTCTAAACCCTAACACAGTCATAGCTGTAAAGAACTTCCCTAAACTGTGGCAGAGACAACTTTAAGAGATTAAGGGTAACAAGACAAACTTTCCAAAAATTACCTTACCATAGTAATTTGAACTTTTGAAACAAATGATTGCTTATGTAACATTTAACAAAATGATAGACCTTTGTTAACACTAGATTTATCTTTAGTTCTGAAATGGGGTTATGATGTCATGGTTGTTTATATGTAGTAAAAGTAAATGACAAATTCTCTTTTAAAAAGTACAAAAGATACATATATATGTGTGTATATATATATATGTATATATGTATGGGCATATTCACATTATCTTCTCAATACATGAAAAAGAACTTCAAGAGTGCCCAGTCTACCTTCATGGTAAAAGTTCTGCAAACTCTACGAATGGAAAGAATGCATTTCAACATTATAATGGCCATATGTAAAACTTACATGCAGCATTATACTAAATAAAGAAATAACTGAAAGCATTTCTTCTAAAATCAGGACTTGGACAAGGGTAAACATACTTCCCACTATAAATATTATGTGAAGCCTTAGCTAGAGTAATAAGAAAACATTAAGCAGTAATTGGGGACAACTAGGAAAATAGTGAAGTCAAAGAATCTTTATTTTGTAAAAAAAAAAATAATCCTATAATTTAAAGACCCTAAAAAATCTCTACTACAAAATTGGTAGACCTTAAAAATATCTTTTAGCAAGACAGAAGTATAGAAAAAACATTTAAAATATCTGTAGTTTTGCTATATACTAATAACAAATTATCTGAGAAAGAACTATGAAAGAAATACTTTTCACAATAGTATAAAAATAAAAATTCATAAAAATGCATGTATATGCATATATACATATGTATGTCTATATATCCTGTCTTTGTGTGTATATACATTCCCTATCTGTGTGTATATGCTTTTCCCAGATGGTGAAAGTCCTTTAGAGTAAAGACCTTTAATATACTGAAAGGATAATTTAAAGCAGATGCCAATAGTTGAAAAGGTCTCCCCTGATTATGCACTGAGTAAATTAAAACTGTAAGAATGGCTTACTTAATATGATCTGGAGAATCAAAGCAATCCCCATAAAATTGCCTTGACATTCTTTACAGAACTAGAAACAATATTCCTAACATTCATACCAAAGCTTAAAAGACTTAAATAACCAGTTCATTCCTGAGCAGAAAGAGAGTAGTCACAACACTGTATCTTGTAATATAATTTAAAGCCATATTAACAATACTATACAGTACTGTCATAGAAATCAGGCATGTAGACAAATGTAAAGAACAGAAAATTGAGAAATTATCCTATGTGGCTCCAATTGTCCAATATTTGACTGGAATGTCAAAAGAATACAATAGAAAAAAAGTATTTCTTCAACAAATGGTTCTTGAAAAAAGTGAAGAATGAACTAGGTCTATGTATTTTATTCTTCACACAAATCATTTTAACAGTTTAGAGTAAAACGTGTAAGTCAAACTGCTTGAGGGAAACCTAGGCAAAACACCTAAAAATATAAGCATAAGAAGATTTTCTATAAAGGACTCCAATAGCATTAGAGGTAATCTTTAAACCTGACAGATTATGTTACATGAAATCAAGGACTTCTGTACAGCAAAGAGAAAAAAAAAATATCACCAAGGTTAAGAAAGCCCACAGAATTGTAAAAACAAAATGTATAGATCTTTGACATGGGATTAATATGTAGAAAATATATACAACTCTGCAAAACTTAAGTATTCAAAGCCCAAAGAATTCAATCAATGAACCAATCAATGAATGGTTCAGTGAACTGAATAGAAAGTTCTCAATCAAAGAAATGTATGGACACAATTTTCTTTGTCAATTGTCACCATAGTTGACATACATAGTTACCTTGGCAATGGTAACTAAAACAGAGTGACTTGTAAAGTTACTAGAAGATAGTGAAAGTGTAACTCAAGCTCCTGTTCATTGCAGGATCATTGCACAGTACATGAAGAAAATCCAGACACAAAACACTAAAGATTATAATACCATGCAAATCATCAGAGTTGAATTTCATAAAGGGGCCAGGAGCTAAATCCTAGCCAGGTTTAGGAATGCCTCAAAAATGATGAAGCTGACCACAGCATTTTGTCATCATTGACTTTTCAGAAGATGGCTAAGTTGAGACCAAATGCCTAAAACATTTTATAATTTGTGGCATATTACCCCAATGCTAATAGTTATAAAATAATAAAGTTAGTACCAAACTTGACCATTGAAACAGGCTCATAGATTTAGCATTTTAGTGGATTTAAATGGTCATTTAAATTCATTAAACACACATATTTAAGGTGAATACTGCCTTTTAAGTGCCCTCTTTTAAATTCTAACTATGTTCCAAATGATACCTATATTGTACAAAGCTCAGATTTAGATAAAAAATTTCATGAATTTCAAAAATTGGCTAAATTTTGTCCTGTCAGCAGCAGAAAACATCTGTCTTGTTTGGGGACTTGACACAAGAATTTGAAAAAGAAACTTCAAGATATCTTAAAAGAAACAATATTTTAACTCTATTTTCAATACACACGAATATGCTATCTGCGATTCTGAAAATAGAATATACATTTTACAATCTGACATTCAGCTTAAACAAATAAAAAAATTAATCATATCTCCTTACTATGTGTTTGTGGATCTTTTCCCCCAGTGACAAATATCCCTTGCTTGACAATCACAGTTTATCTGTGCCATCACTTTTTGGTAAAATCAGCATTTAGAAACAACTTTTTCGAGAATGAGGTGCACTAGTACTAATTAGAGCTGTAATATACAGTGAGCACCCAGGGAATTCAGAAAATTTCAACCCTATCAATTTTGCTGGGTGTTGGGGGATGAGGGTTTTAAAGATGATGCCAAATATCCTCCTAGTTTTAGGATGCCCTCTTTCAAAGTAAACCATTTAAAACTTAGTGGTGTTATCAGTGACATATGTTCATTTTCATCATTGGTAATTATAAAGTATAGACCTGCTTGATAATTAAAAAAAAAAGTTCTCCAATCATGGTACTACACAATTAGGATCATCATGTGAGAATAAGTTTGCTTATATGTGGGTGTAGACACCATGAAAATAATATACGAATCTTTTTTGTTATGCACTCTCTTTGCTGTTTGTATTTAACATGTTCAAGGATAACATTCAGTAAGATCCAGAGAATCCGAAATGTTAGATATTCATGAACCCAGCTATTTTCTACAATATCTCTTCACTACCTTGTCACAACTTTATTTATTTTGTGTTCCTTGTGTATTTAATATACTTTAATAAATTTTAAATTTTAGCCTATTTTTAATTTCATTATGATTTTTCTTTCACTCATTTTTATTCACATTATTCTCACCATTTTCCCTTCTTGTGGTATTATTTTTTGAGTATAATGTGATATTTCTTCTTCACAAGAAATTATTCTTACTTCAAACATACTAAGTGTGAAAATCATTTCAAAAGTTTGTAACCCCATGGTAAACTATTTGTCTATTCATCATTTGTAATAATATTTTAAAATCCTTATTTTCTTAAATTGTTCTATAAGTCTTAATCACATATTTATTTTTCAACTTATTCTTTGAAAATTACATAGGTGTATACTGATGATATTTATCCTCTACTTCCTCTTCCAGCAATACCCGTAACCCATACCCATACCCATACCCATCCATACCCATAACCCTAATTTCTCCTTCTTTTCCTTTTTTTCTTCCTCTTCTTCCTTTCCTCCTCCTCTTCTTCCCACTGACTCTAATCAGTGCTGCAATATGCATATGGGTGTGGGGTCATCAACTGGGCAAGGGCAGTTTACCATTGGGCACCCACCACCAACGTGACTCTCACTTAGCAGCAATCCACTACAAATAGCTCCTCCATGAGGGGGTGTGGACATAGGAATCCTTCCCTGTTTCACATTGGAATGTTTGCAGACATTGCTTGACATGTCTGCAAGCAATCACAGCTTCTTTGAGCTCATTTGTGCAGCGGACCTGTCATGCCCAGAGGACAACATTCCATAGCTCTCTTCTCTATCCTTTCATTGTTGGTGAGCATTTTTAGTGCTGGAAAATCTTATGAAGACTCCTGGAAAAAACTCAGATATTCTTAGCCAGTACTGGTCCCTGTGTGCTACATTACCAGCATGCCAGTCAAGATATACCCAATGACACAGTAGTGGCAAGACAGTTTATAAGAGTAACCAACCACTTTCTTGACTTAGTGTGAGGTCTGCTCCACAATAATGACATCATGCCTGGTACAGTAAACATGGCCAGAACCCATAGATAGACATGTTGATTTTGCTTTGATAAGTGATTTTGTTCTCGATATATTTTCTAAATATTTATGCTTGTATTCACAGATTTTGCTACTCTTAACCTTTACCAGAAGAATTGTATAGTGAGTAGTAGATATGCAAAGACCCATAATTTTTCAAAGTATGAGAATAATTGTCTGTGAGTGCTTAGCCATAGATAAGACATATATCTCAATTCTTTTCCCAAAGCTCAGGAAACATCTCAGAAGAGGTTTGTTTCCTTTAAAACTATTTCTAACAGAAATTAAAGACTGACTTAGTTTTTAAATAAAAAATATATACTACGTACTATATGCTGTTTTATTTCTCAAAATGATCCCAAAAATAAATGGAAAAGCTTTAACTTGCATCCAAGTTTTACCAATCTTTAAGAACTAGTCTTAGTTCCACAATACTCCAAGCCACCTTGAGTGAAATATTTTTTAATATATTTTTGAATTGAGTTTTTTATTTTTTTCAAAATTAGCTTAATTTTGGGGAACAGTGCAGTAGTGTACTCTGGAATACAGATGCTCAAAGATTTCTGATAACAGGCAAGGAATCTGCCTAACCAAAATAAAAGATGTGGAGATAGAAAAAGAGTTAGATGGAATAGAGGCCTGCTAGAAAATAGTACTGAATAGCCATTCCTGAAGACAAAGCATTTAAGAGCATAAAATAGTGCAACAAATGTAAGTCATAATTTTATAGTCACTAGACACCAGAATGAAAGAAAAATTCAAAAGTTATCTAATTCGACCATCCCTTCTTGTTCTCACAGTTTTCCCTTAGATATTAGTCTCACTCATGCTTAACTCTTTTCAATAATTCTTCCATTTTCAGCTTTTCCATAGAGAGATTAAATCTGTCAGCCCATATTTTGCATAAGAAAATTAGAAAACAGTAGGATAAAGGAATCAATATTGTTACCAATTGGAGGAGCTCCATAGAATAGATTGCTGTGTAGAACAGACAGAAGACAGATGGTATGGGATTGAGACTCAAAAGAATAGACTGTAATACTTATCACTACATTTCTAAGTACCAATAATATTACAGGAGAATTTAAGGAGTTCTAATTGCCTAATAAGTTTATTTATTCATTCATGGACAAGAAAATGTAATGAAGAGCAAGGTGCCTTAAGAAAGGTTAATTGGTCAATAAAATGTTGGTAGGAATGAAGAAATAAAGCCAAGAGAAAAAGAAGTTAATGTAATAAGACCTTACATAAATCCAAGACTGTGAACAAGTTTAAATAATGGAGAAGATAGAATGGATCCTAAAATCAGAGTAGGCTTAAATCCTGCAGGTTAACAACTGATTAAACAGACAAAGCCAGGACACATATACAAAGGAAAAGAAGGACTCTGACCAGCGAGGAAAGTAGGCTAGCTCTTCAGTTGTCATTTCTCTCCTCCAAATCCAGTCCAACAATCTCACCCCCAGCTTTGCAGCAGACTATCTGCTTTGGCCTCCCTGCACCCCTGCCCCCTGCCCCTTGCACCCTTGTCCCCTTGCCCCTCTGCCCCTGCTCCCCTACCCCCTGCTCCCTTCCCTCTTGCTCCCTAGCCCCCTGCTCCCCTGTACCCCCTGCCCCATCTCCAGTGGTTCACCTATATTTTGCCCTCCAAACTTCCTTCTCCACTCATGCCTTTATCCCAGGCCCCAACCCCAGCTATTATTCCCTGGGAATCTGCAAGCCTCTCCTTCCAGGCCCAAAGTAGGCTAACTGTATGTAGATCTTCATCTCTCCCTCCATTTCTCCAAATCTAATCCCCCAATCTCATTCCAGGTCTAGAGCACACCTTCTGCTATGGCCGTTCATCACTCTCTGCCCACATTCCTGAGGGACTAAAAAGATCCTGGAGTAACACCTCACTTTCCTCCCTCTTGTGGACCCCATCATCCTACCCTATTAGCCTATCTCTATTCCTAAATGTCAGTTCCCAATAACTAAAAATACATTTTACCTAGAACCTCCAGTGACCATACCTATCAGGATTCCAGAAGAATTTCCTACAAGGGAACACCACAGCCACACAACACTCTTCTAAAAGCCAGAGAGGGTGACAGAAATCTAGAAACAAAATACCCATGTGACAAAGACAAGACCAGATCCATATACCACTCCTAAAGCCCTCCTTGTTACTTAGCCTCTCTGGGTCTGTGGATTGTAGCATGGTTATCTTTTACATTCTAGTTAATGTCCATTTGTAAGTAAGTACCAACCATGTTTGGCTTTCTGTGTCTGGTCTGGGTTACTTCACTCAGGATGAATTTTCTAGTTCCATCCACTTGCCTACAAATTTCATGGTGTCATTTTTTTTCTAACAGCTGAGTAATACTCTGTTGTGTAAACATACCACATATTCTTTATATATTCTTTGGTTGAAGGACATTTAGATTGTTTCCAATGTCTCACTATTGTCAATAAAACTGCAAGGGATATGGTTGACCAAGTATCCTTGTGGTAGGATGGAGTGTCTTTGGGTATATGCCCAAGACTGCTATCACTGGGTCTTGAACTAGATTGATTCCTAGTTTCTGAGAAACTGCCATATTGAATTCCAGAATGGCTGTACAAGTTTGTACTCCCAACAGCAATGGAGGAGTGTTTCCCTTGTTCTATATCCTTGCAAGCATGAGTTGTCACTTATGTTATTGATCTTAGCCTTTCTGACAGGTATAAGATGGAATCTCAAAGTAGTTTTGATTTGCATTTCCCTGATGACTAAGAATGTTGAACATTTCTTTAAGTGTTTATCAGCCATTTGAGATCCTCTATTGAGAATTTTCTGTTTAGATCTGTACCCCATTTTTGAATTAGATTGTTTGGTTTGTTGATGTCTAGTTTCTTGAGTTCTTTATATATTTTGGATATTAGTCCTCTATTGAATATGGAATGGTGAAGAACCTTTTTCCATTCTATTTTGTCCTTTGACTTACAGAAGCTTTTCAGTTTCATGAGGTCTCATTTATTAATTGTCAATCTTAGTTCCTGTGCTATTAGTGTTCTGTTTAGGAAGTTATCTTTTGTTACAGTGTGTTCAAGGCTATTCTCTACTTCCTCCTCTATTAGATTCAGTGTGTCTGATTTAATATTGAAGTATTTGATACACTTGGATTTGAGTTTTGTGCAGGGTGATGCAGATGGATCTGTTTATATTCTTCTACATGCAGACCAGCACCATTTGTTGAAGATGAGGCATTGAGGGAGAAACAAATGGAACAGAGGTCCATTTAGGAAATAATGCAGAAAACCTAATTCAATGGAAACTTCCTGGAACCTATGAGGGTGACCCTAGTGAGGACTTCTAGTAATATGGAGCCTGAAGCAGCCATCTTCTGTAACCGTCAAGGTTCCCAGGGCTGAGAATGGGACACTACCCCGCCACAAAACCTTCAGCTCACACTGGTCCTTCCTGAAAGATATGCTGCGGCAATGGTGCCTCAGAGCTTTTGGGAGTAGCCAAACAATGGCTGGTCTAACTTGAGGCCACCCATGCCACTAGAAGGAGCCCAAGCCTGACACTGCCTGGATGGCCCTGAGAACCAAATATGACTGACGAAAACTTGATATTCCATGCGTTGTTGATACCCATGGGAGGCCCACTCCTTTCTGAACAGAAACAGAGGTAGAGTGGATGATGGGTGGGGCATAGGGCAGGTGAGGGGAGGGAATGGGAGGAGAGGAGGGAGGGGAGACCACAGTCTGGGTGTGAAATAAATAAATTAAAGAGAGGAAAAATATTTTTAATGACATTCTGCTATACTCATAGGTCAGTGCCTCGGAAAACCATTGTCAGAGAGACTTCTACTGGCAGTTGATCAGAACAGATGCAGAGACCCACAGACAAACATTAAGCAGGAGGAAAATTGTAGTGGCCAGAAAGATGGAGGACGCTAGGGAAACATGCTCCACAGAATCAATTAAACAGGTCTCATAGGGGCTTACAAAGATTTAAGCAGCAATCATGGAGCCTGCATGGGTCTGCACTAGGACCTCAGCATACATGTTCTGGTTGTTTACCTTGGTGTTCTTGTGGGACTCCTAACAGTGGGAGCAGGCATGTCTCTGAATGTTTTGCCTGCTCTTGGGATCCTTTTCCTCCTATTGAATTGCTTCATCCAGGCTTGATATGAAGGTTTGTGTCTAGTCTTATTGCATCTTGCTATGCTGTGTTTGTCTGATATCCCTGGGAGACCTGCTCTTTTCTAAAGGGAAACAGAAGAGCAGTGGGTCTGGGGGAGAGGAGAAGCAGGGAGGGATTGGAAGAGTGGAGGGAAGGGAGCTACAGTCAGGATGGATTCTATGAAAGAAGAACAATTAAAAAGAAAAAAAAGTTTGTAGGAGCTAGAGGGGATAGAGGACACCAAGGAAACACAAGCCTCTAAATCAACAAGAACAAAGTTCGTATGAATTCACAGAGATTGAGGCAGTATTCACAGGGCCTGCAAGGTCTGTACCAAGTGTTCTGTGTACATATTATGGCTTCCACTCTAGTGTTTTTTAATGGGATTCTTGAATGTGTAAACAAGTGTGTCCGATTCTTCTGCCTCCTCTTGGGCTCTTTTACTTCTGTTTGTATTGTCCAATTCCCATATGCTAGTTTTTGTTTAATCTTAGTATGTTTTTATTATATTTAATTTCACTATTATCCATTCTTTAAAAAACAAGGCTCCAAGTTTTAATTTTTTTGGGGGTATCGTAGGTTGCGGATATGGATTGAGCATGAATCACCAATAGTACATTTCTCTATAAAGGCTGTAATGATAAATGGACATGTTGATTTCAGAAGGAATGCTCTGCTGAGGTAAAGAGAAGGAAGAAAGAGACAGAGATCTGAAGGTCACCAGTGTGGAAGTGAAACAGAAACCTTCAAAATGTACCCAGCTTTCGGGAACCAGGTAAGTCAGCTCCACAGAGGTAAAAAACAGAAGGTGAGAGGCAGCATCTCCCACTATTTCTTTAAACAAAATTGTTACTTTCCTTAATTGTTCACAAGCATGTTTCCAGTAGCCCGAGAACATGTGCCAAGTCTTGCAAACATGTATAAAAAGAAATACTTTATAATAACAGAGTTACTCATGCTAAAATAGTACATAAATATATAGGTTATTTTAAAAGCATGTAGCCATGTTCTTAAGATTTCAAGAGAAATTTTAGCAAACACTCAAAAGCAATTTCTTTTAAGCCTAAGTAACCTAGCACCTGTTTTTATTTCCTTGATTTTGCCTTCATGCTGTTTATTTTTAATTATGATTTTTTAATCTATAGGAAACCTATTTGAAGTTCACTTGTTTGTGGGGGTACTTATAATAACCAATGTATTTGCAAAAAAAAGTATATTATAAAACAAAATTGAATATTGTAATTCGGGGTTCAAGGCTCTAACTTCAGAAAGTTTTCTTGATTCTTGAGTAAATTCTTGAGTAATTTCTTCCCAATTTTGAAATCACATGACGCCTTCTGTTGCTTCTCCCTTACTCCTCTCCTTCGTTACTAGTTCCATATCTGTTTTCTTAGATCTCTCAAAGTTCTATAGTATCCTGGATATATTTCTCAACTGCTCAGCCAACTACAATCATAAGGACTTATTCAAAAGTAAAAGGGAAAAAAAACCCATGAAATATCTTTAACTTAGACAATTTATATGTCTTTGTTTTACAATGCACACCCAGGTGCATCTTAAATAAATATTCAGAATCAAAATCTTTGATATCAGTGAGACATCAGTCCTGAGCAAAGTAATTAAAATTGCACACACAGTAGTTGATAATTTTATGGTGAAATTTAAAGGCAATGCAGTATTTTTTTAAAAGTGTAACATTTAGATAAATAAAGATTTGGGAAATTTGCCAGTGTGTGGTTCCTTGCAACCACTTAACAGATTAGGCAAGAATCTGAAGCTGAAGTAGACTATTTCTGGCTTTTTATTTCTGTTTTTATTCTAGCAACTCCAGTGGGAAAAGAGCACTGGGAATTCCTAGGGTTTGGTGTGGAGTTAACAGTTCAATAGCAATTTAAGAAATATTTGTTACTTTTTGAGGTCAACAGTGAAATGTTTGGTTATGCTTCTCAGGGGAAGTTCATAAGAGAATTGTTTGCTTGCTAAATTATTTAATAAATATTTATTGCATAAGTTTCTATATCAGATGCTGTCCTGATTATATAAACTAAGGGATGAAACAATATCCCTATAAGCAGTAAATCTCTAGCACAGGTAAAGATGGAAATCCTAAAGAAAATCAGCACAAAACCCTAAAATATGTAAGAATAAGAGCAGCATAAAAGAGCTTGGGGGAAGTTTCAACTTTGCAGTGATAGTTATGGGATGGCTACAAATAACAACAAAAAAGATCATAGTGAGTTTAGTGAATAAGATATATGGATGTTGGGGCAGTAATAAATAGACAGGATGATGGTGCGTACAATTTCCTGTGCCAAGAAATATCTGCTATGGTGACAGGAGAGAAAAGTGTACAGTAGCTGGTCCTATGTTGTTTAGGAAAGACAGAAAAAAACTTATTAAAAAAGGCAAAGGTGTCCTTTGCTCTGCAAAAGCTTCTCAGTTTCAGGAGGTCCTATTTATTAATTGTCGCTCTCCGTGTCTGTGCTACTGGTGTTATATTCAGGAAGTGGTCTCCTGTGCCAATTCATTCCAGACTACTTCCTCCTTTCTCTTCTATCAAGTTCAGTGTAACTGGATTTATGTTGAAGTCTTTGATCCATTTGGGCTTGAGTTTTGTGCATGGCGACAGATATGGATCTATTTGCAATCTTCTGCATGTTGACATCCAGTTATGCCAGCACCATTTGTTGAAAATGCTTTCTTTTTCCATGGTACAGTTTTGGCTTATTTGTCGAAAATCATATGTTCATATGTGTGTGGATTAATGTCAAGGTCTTCAATTCGATTCCATTGGTCCACATGTCGGTTTTTATGCTAGTACCAAGCTGTTTTTATTACTATAGCTCTATAATAGAGCTTGAGGTCAGGGATCATGATGCCTCCAGAGGTTGCTTTATTATACAGGATTCTTTTAGCTATCCTAGGTTTTTTGTTTTTTCATATAAAGTCAAGTGGTCCAGAGGGTGCCTGGACCAGTGTACTCTAGTGACCAGCCTAGCAAATAACCTAGCTGTCATTGTAGAGCCTTTGTCCAGTAACTGATGGAGGCAGATACAGAAATCCATGGCCAGGCACCAGGCTGAGCTCTGGGAATCCAACTGATGAGAGAGAGGAGAGATATTGCAGGTGAGGGATGTCGAGATCATGATGGGAAGACATGCAGTGATGACTGGCTACACTATTGGAGACCCATAAACTGTGGACTGGTGGCTGTGGAGGCCCCATGGGACTGGACTAGGCCCTCTGGATATGGAAGACGGTTGTTTGGCTCGAACTGTTTGGGGGGCACCCAGGCAGGGGGATCGAGATGTGTTCCTGGTGCATGGGCAGGCTTCTGGACCCTGATGCCTGTGAGTGACACCTTGCATAACCTTGGTGCAGTGGGAAGGGGCTTGGACCTGCCTAGGCTCAGTGTGCTGGGCTCTGCTGACTCTCCATGGGAGACCTCCATTTGGGAGATGTGGGGATGTGGGATGGCTTGGGAAAGAGGGCTGGGGGGTGGGCGGAGGGAGGAGGGAGGAGGGAGGATCTGTGGATAGTATGCAGAGTGAGTAGAAAATTTCTTAATAAAGAAAAATGAAAAAAAAAGGTGATTGTTGTGGGATGGTCTGTTTGTCAAGCGTGTTGCTGATTGGTCAGTAAATAAATCACTTATTGGCCAGTGGACAGGCAGGAAGTATAGGCGGGACAAGGAGGAGAATAAAGCTGGGAAGTGGAAGGCTGAGTCAAAGAGACCCTGCCAGCCGCCAAGATGACAAATAGCATGTGAAGATGCTGGTAAGCCACGAGCCATGTGGCAAGGTATAGATTTATAGAAATGGATTAATTTAAGCTGTAAGAACAGTTAGCAAGAAGCCTGCCATGGCCATACAGTTTGTAAGCAATATAAGTCTCTGTGTTTACTTGGTCGTGTCTGAGTGGCTGTGGGACTGGCAAGTGAGAGAGATTTATCCTGACTGTGGGCCAGGCAGGAAAACTCTAGCTACAGGTGATGGTCTTCATTTACTGTTAAAATGCTTCTCTGATGAGGGATGATGGATCCATTTACAGTTATAACAATGATATTTAGAATGTAATTAGCTTTTGTGCTGGTCTAGCACAGCAGTAGTAGTGGATTCTCTTCAAGGATCTATGCCTTATCAGCCCTAGGAAGCTGTGTAGGTTTCTAATATCAGGCATGATTTCCTTCATGTTAGGTGAACCTTAAGTCCAATTAGAGAGATGTTGGTTCCCTCCACATGTATCACTTACTGCACCTTAACGGGTATCTGGCCATGCTGTTTACCATGGTAATTCATAGGTGTTACTTCTAGTTAGGACTATTAATTGCTTCCTTCCTGTCTTAGTTGGAGTTTCTATTACTTTTCTGAAGCACCATGGCCGAAAAGCAAGTTGGGGAAGAAAGGGTTTGTTCAGCTTAAGCTTCCACATCACAGTTCATTATCAAAGGAAATCTGGGCAGGAGTTCAAACAGAGCAGGAACCTAGAGGCAGAAGCAGATGCAGAGTCCATGGAGGAGACCTGCTTACTGGCTTGCTCAGCATCCTTTTTTATAGAACCCAGGACCACCAACCCAAAGAATAACACCACATATAATGGGCTGGACCCTGACCTATCAGTCACTAATTAAAAAAAAAATCCTACATCTAGATCTTATGAAGGCCTTTTCTAGATTAAGGCTCCCTCCTCTTTGATGACCCTAAATCATCTTTTCTAAACCTGTGTGCTGTTACCCTTTTGGGGGTCAAATTACATTTTCATAGGGGTCACCTAAGATCATCAGAAAACACAGATATTTACGTTACAATCCATTACAGTAGCAAAATTACAGTTATGAAGTAGCCACAACAATAACTTTTGGTTGGGGGATCACCACAACATGAGGAAATGTATTAAAGGGCTGCAGCATCAGGAAGGTTGAGACCCACTGCTCTAGCATGTGTCAAGTTGACAGAAAACTATCCTGTCCACTTCTATCAGCAGTTTGCATAGTATTTTCTGGTACTGTGAAAACTGAGCTACATGAAGAAGGTTTCCAGGTTAGATCTGGCTCAAATCATTTGAGTCTTGTGTACTAAGTGTATGGTGTCTTCAGCAGTAGGGGCTCACTTTCACCCTCTGAACAGAAACCAAGGGTGACAACAATAAGTAGTCTATAATGTTTTGGGGTCACTTGGAATACTTTCACCAACTATTTGAAAGGAGATTTTTTTTTTTTTGTGGCTAGTACTGAGGATTTCGTTAATATGGTTCTTGTGGGGGAAAACTGGCATTCCAAGTAGCATGACTTCCTAAAAGATATATATATATATATATATATATATATATATATATATATATATGTATATATATCCATTCACTTATATGTACATGCATAATTTTAGGCAAATACATAATAATAAAATACCTTGAAACTTTCTCAAACAACTTTGGTGTTATTGGACCCTCTTCCCTCCTTCATCTTTTGTATTGGCTTTCCTTCCCTTCCCCAAATGTAGCCCACTTTCACATTTTCCATTGCCTACTTCATACCACCTGTATCTTGCTGTTCCCATCGCAAGGTCCCTGCCAATGACCCCTTTATCCTTTCCTAGTTTTTGCAGTTACTCCTTGTTGTATACTTATATCTGCTCTTCCTATCTTCAAATCAACAGATGTATGTATACAACAGGGAATAACTGCAAAAACTAGGAAAGAATAAAGGGGTCATGATTTGTTTTCTTTACAGATGAACACTATTGCAAACTGTATATGTACTGTATTTTCATTATCCATTAGTTAGTTAAAGGATAGTTAGGTTGATTCCATTTCTTAGTTATTGGGAACAGCCACAGTGAGTAGGACGTCCAGTCCTTTAGGCATATGTGAAGGAATGGTTTAGTTAGGTCAGATGGTAGAATTATTTTAGCCTTTTGAGGATTCTTTGTAATGATTTCCAGAGTAGCTGCACCAGTTTGCAATCCCATCAACAGTTAATGAGATTTTCCCTACATCCTTTCCAAAGAACTGCAAATAACTAATAAACGCGAGAGAGGGAAAATTAGCCAGTCCCAGGGATCAACTCTCTAATGGTTATCCAATATAAACTGGTCAATGATGAACACACAACACTAAAGGATGCAGTAGTGTGTGTGTGTGTGTGTGTGTGTGTGTGTGTGTGTGTGTGTGCGTGTGTGTGTAATATGTGTGCATGTATCTAATAACAATAACAATAATGTAAAAGAGGTTCCCAGCCTGAGAGTTGGTCAGATGGAAGAAAATGGAGGGTGGGGACATGAGGAAGCCTGGAGGGAGGAAAGGCAAATAGGAAAGTTATATAATTATTTTTTAATTAAAAATGTATTTTTTAAGATACAAGTAAGTTGGGCTGCAGAGACTGCTATAAGCCCTGGTAGTGTGTGGGAAAGATTCTGGCTAATTAAAAATAAACCACTGAAGTAATAAAATATCAAGTATTATTCAATATGTGGAATAGCCATTTGAGCTGACTACCTCCAGTGGATATGCCAATATGATAGACATTTGAATCTGATATCTGATCAAGGTCTAAACTAAACTTATAAAATTAGAAGTAGTTGGAATAATATTTACAACCATGTAATTCATTAATTTATCAATACAGTAAATGTACAGAAGAAAATTATTATATAGTATGTCAACACTAAGAAGCTGAGGTGAACAAGAATTGATAAGGAAGGCTGGGCCCGTAAAGCAAGAGGCACGTCAAGAGAGTGTATTGTCATGGGAGCTGGTGACAAAATTGATGCACGTAGGCAAGAGTAACTAACATCCTTATATGATGGAAAGGAGTCAAATACTCATTTACTTTAGAAATGTGGTAAACCTGGTAGAAGCAAATCCAGCGAGATGGGTCCGTAGACACCTGTGAGTGTTAACCAACAACAAAAACTTAAAACAATTGGAAATGAGAAACAGATATGGTACATTTGAGGATTTTCACTATAAGACAACAAATGTCTTAATAGCTGACTGAAGAAGCAAACTCATTAGAAAGCTTTCATTTTTTTTTTTAGAAAAAATAAGAGTAGCAATATAATTATGTATTTATAGCATGAATATATAAAAGATAAAAATGTGGGTAACAATAGGAGACAATTATAGACACGGTATTCTGAGTAGTCAGAAAGTTAGGCACGAATCTAAGTTTCAGGAAAATGAGCACATAATCTGAGAATTGCATGGAGGCACAGAAGGATACATGGTTGTACCAAGTCAACCAGGTAAGCCCACCCTTCGGAGTCCCGCTCGGCTTTTATTCCTAATGCAAATGGATCCTACACCCACATATTTTAGATAGAAGTGCAGTTTTACCATACAGATACAAGAAAGGCAGGGATTCGAGGAAAATGCACCAGAAAAGAACCTGGTCCATTTCAATTCTCCTTCTCAAATAATAAGAGCAGATAGGAATCAATTACATAAAACAACATTTTTACCAATAGTTTTAGGCATATTACATGCCAAATATCTGAATCTCTTTGTATTAAAATCAATGAAAAAGATGGTAAATAACTTATTTTCAATATTGCTTACAGCACAGGTGATTCAGTTAAAAAATTACGTTGGCAAAATTTCAGAGAAGTGCATTGTTTTTAATTAGATGTGAGACACACACATGAACAACACTAAATGAAATAAATGAACTTTGTATTTCTGTTTGTGTTTTGTTTTATTTCAACTGTTTTTGTCTTACAGGTCCATTTGTTTGTTTTGATTTTAATATATTGGATAATCTGTTTTGCTTTGAGAGAGAGTGAAAGAGAGAAAGAACGTGAAGTTGAGTAGGAAGGGAGGAAAGAAGGATCTGGAAGGATCTGGGGAGAAGAAAGAATGTTATCAAAACACAATAAATAAAATTTTAGTAAAGTTATAAATATTAATAATTGAGCAGGAGATAAATTTAAAATTCTGAAAAAAAGTCTAAGATGTTTCAGAAATAAAAGACATGTGTAGTGGGTAGCCATTCCAGCTTTGATCTGGAATTTCCAACCATCATTGAGGCTTCCGTAACTGTCATGCCTACAAGGCGGGGCTAAGAGAGGACCCTAAAGACCGGAGATCCAGATGTGCCATGCTCTCTTGTAGCTAAAGTTTTCCTGCCTGGCTCTTAGTCAGGACAAATCTCTCGCACCCGCCAGTCTCACAGCTGCTCAGACCCAACCAAGTAAACACAGAGACTTATATTGCTTACAAACTGTATGGCCGTGGCAGGCTTCTTGCTAACTGTTCTTACAGCTTAAATTAATCCATTTCTATAAATCTATACCTTGCCACATGCCTAGTGGCTTACCAGCATCTTCACATGCTGTTTGTCATCTTGGCGGCTGGCAGTGTCTCTCTGACTCAGCCTTCCACCTCCCAGCTTTATTCTCCTCCTACTTCCTGCCTAGCCACTGGCCAATCAGTGATTTATTTACTGTACAATCAGCAACACACTTGACATACAGACCATCCCACAGCACTCTCTTGTTCCCTGGACCCGGTACGATGGAGGGAGACTGAGCAGAGTTCTCCAGAGAATACCACCGGACTGCGCTATACCTTTCCCAGCCCCTGTAACCTATCTATCCACTTGTGAGCTTCCCCACAAAATAAATCTCCCTTTTAACTATGTGGAGTTGCCTTAATAATTTCACCAATAGACATGTATAAGCCTAAGTAATTAAAATGTCATAATGTAATCACAAAAAATGAGCAAATAAATTGATGTAAAGGTAAAACATACATATAAACATGTTTATGTATATATATGTACACATATAAATACTCATGGACATATCATACATGCATGTAAACACAAATTTACATATTCCATAGTTATATATGCTCATGTGTATCTACTTAATCTAGATTATCTTGAAATTAAATTGAAATTTATCTTCCTTGAGTAACATCTATTTCATGTGAATTAGAAAAAAAGACATTGTTCCAAGCATGGATGTGTCTACTTTAATCCCAGTACTTGGGAGACTGGTACAGAAATCAGAAACTTTCCAACAAAGAAAACACTCAAATCACTTCACTAGTGAATTTATGAAACATTTAAATAATGATTACCTTATTCTCTAATTAAAAGAAAAATCAGGAAAGAGGAACACTTTAACATTCTTTGTATCTGGGTAATGCTAGCCACCCTGTTGTCAAAACCACACAAACATATTACAAAAGAGAAAAACATGTTACCAATTCTTTTTTTAAATAGTAATGAACTGAATGTAGAAAGGGGATCACACCTTACAATAAAAAAGAATTTGTCCTTGGAATATAAAATCACATAATCTACTACATTAATATAAAAAGATGGAAAAACCACAGGATCATTTCAATAGGTGTAGTAAAATGTACAAAATTGAACAACTTATCCAAATTAAAGCTCTTCTAAATATAAGAACCAAAGGAAAACATCTGAATTTTGTAAAAAGCTGCAGCTGAAAGCCTACACAGGATATGATTGACACCTAGCTATAACAAGCTACAGTCACAACCCCAACAAAAATGCAGGAGTATCACATCCTACTAATCTATTAAAAATGGCACTAGATCTTTTCATTCATTTTTATAGCACTCATTCTCAACTTTCATCACAAGGAGAATACACAGGACCGTCAGCAAAGCGTATATATTGGGAGGAAACTTGATGTCAGGAAGATGGAGAGCTTCATAATGGTGGACAGGAACTCGGTACTTTTCTCTGTGCGTTTCCACTTGATTCTCCAACAGTAAAGCTCGGCTGCGAGCATCTCAGGATTAGATAGACCACTTCTGTACATGCCAAAATGGTGCCCTTCTGGTGTGTTGAATTTGAGCTGTAACATCGCTGAGGGTACCAGAGATTAGCATTTCAGAGTTTTGGGGTGCAATTCCGAAAATATCTTTAAGTTCCTGAATAAAGTACTCCATTGTTGGAACACTGAGAGTGTCTTTTTAGTAACTGTCAGAGGTTAACCGAGATTCCAGGTTACCTTGCAGGGCCCTCTGGAACTTCCCTGGGAATTTCACTTGAATGCCAAGTTTGGTTGTTAAGTTTGTGGCTTCCTCAAACCAAAACTCATGATAAACTTCGATATTTTTGAACCAGCAGGTCTTTGGGAAATGAATTTTGTGAGAGAAATACATTTTACAATGTGTTACGATGGAGTACCCCATTGACTTGACTCGTAGAAGTTGTAGGTGCTTCAAATCTGTGGAAGCAGCCCTGCGAAGGCAAAGGCATGAGGATCACAGTTTTAGGTCAGCTCAGCTTATATAGTGAGACCCTGTTTAAAAAAACCAGGGGCTGGGGCGTGGCTTAGGGATGGAGCACTTGCCTAGCGTGTACAAGCGCTAGGCTCATGCCTCAGGACTGCAAAAGCCAAGCAACAAAATCCAACTGTGTGGTGGGTGGATGGTCACAGGAATTCCGGAAATTTTTGAGCTCAGCGAGTAGATTTTGGTGTAGATTCTGTCAGGATGGAAGGACCTCAAAGAAACAAGGTGCTGTTGCTCCCCATTTGACTGGTGCTGTTTACATTCCTTTGATGAGGCCACATTTTCACAGGCTTTTTCTCAGATAAATTCACGTGTGCTGCATGGTGAAGACAGACCAGAAGCCATACATGCAGGCAACTGACTTGTCTTTTTTTTCTTCTGTCTTTTGACATGATATTATGTCTACTACCTCATCTTAGCTTACAAGCAAAACCTACAAAAATAAATGCTTTATGATTTATCTTTAAAAAAAGTACAAAAAATGTTGTTACTTTTGGTGAATAAAATCATTTTTCATAGTTTATTTCAATCTAAATAAAATGTGATTTTTGTTTAAAAATGATACTAGATAACCTAGCAAGTATAGAAAAACGGGGACAGGGATAATTATCCATATGTGAAAATTTCACATGGCCTTACACACAGAAATCTCTAAACATACCATTAAAATATTTATGGAACAAATCTGTGAATTTAGTAAAGTTGCAACACAGAATCAACATGTATAATCCTCTTCTTTCTTTCTTTACTTATTTTTCTTTGCTTTGCACTAAGAAATACTTGAATAACAAATTTGAACAAATTCAAATTCCAATAACACCAGAATGTATAAAATACCCAAGAATAAATTTATTCTTGAATCAGTATATGAAAAACTGAAAAAATATTAATTAAGACATAAACAGATATTCATTCTATCTTCATGGATCAAAAGGTCTCACATTGTTTTAAGGTCTATATTGCGAGTTATCAACAAATTCAAGACATTCTACACACACACACACACACACACACACACACACACACACACACAGAAGATATATTTAATCCCTATGAACCTATGAAATACCATGGAGTCAAATTAGGGGCTAGAGGCAACATATCTCATCATTTAGAAATATTTCCAAAGGCTATACTAAAAAAGCTATTTGGTACTAGTGTAAAGAAAAGTACATACACCAAGGAAACAAACAAAAAAAGAAAACCTAAAATCACATGCATGTACAGTGAACAGATTTTCAACAATATTCCAATAATACACAAGGGGTAAATAGTCACTTCAGCTGTGTTGGGACAACTCAATATAAAAAATGTAGAAGATTAAAATTGAACCCTTTTTCATACCATATACCAAGCAACTCAAAATTTATTAAAAATAGAAATATAACACTTCACACTGAAAAACTAGAAGAAATCAAGGCGGAAAGCTTCATGTTGTTGATCTTGGCAACAGTTTCATGAATATGATGCCAAAAGCACAGATCACCAAAGCAAAAATATACAAGTGAGACTACATTAAAATAAACAGTATAATCTCTACCTGGGAACACAGACACCATACTGGGCTGGAACTCAGGGGGGAATACTCAGAAAAAAAAAAAGAAAGAAACTTGTGAATAGGAACAAAATCACTACAAATCCTATGTGACATAACATACTAATTTCCAAAATATAGAAGACATTCTAGAACTCCTCAGCAAAAGAACTAATAGTCCAATTAAAGTGGGCTGGGTAGATGGAGCTATGGTTCAGGAGGAGAATTAATGGCCAGAAAATGTGGCAGGCCCTGATTTTGATGCTCTACATCTCATAGAACCACCAAAAATGGACTAAAGTATGAAAATAACATGTAAGTGGACATCTGTGAAATGGAAGAAGTTCATCTCATCATGGAAAAGAAATTTGAAACCATATAAGGTATCACCTCAAAATAAATCTATTGAGATAATAATTATGAAACACAACAGAGAAAACAGACAAAATGGTAAATGTTGGTGAAAATGAGAACTTTTTCACTCTGTAGACAGGAATGCAAAATTGTGCAGTCATTGCAAAACTTTATAGAAAAGAGCATATGGGTTGCAGAGATATTCAAAAAATGGGCACTGCTCTATGATTTAGAAGTCCCAGTTCCATATGTTGACAAGAAATGTAGCAATTGGGATTTTGAATGGATTTGAATGAACACATTTTTATTACAACACTGTTTATAATACCCAAAGTGTGGAAAGAACCTAATAGTCCATGGATGTACTAATAGTGAAAAACAGTCCTTCATACAGTTATCTCGAAAAAAATTTAATTTTTAGAAAATTGGTATGCAATACAGACCACTATGGATGAACTTTGAAGTCATTATACCAAGTGATTGACCCTACCACACAGGCACATACTGTTAAATTTCTTTTACTTAAGGTAAAATGTAATGTAGAATCATCATATTCCTATAACCAAGCATAGGTGGATAGTGGTTGTCAAAGGCTGGAGGAAGTGTTGAATGGGACATATTGATGAATTGAAATAAATCATCAAAGGAAGTGAATAATTTTTAGAGATCTGTCACAGCATCATATCCATAAGTAATAGTATATTATCCACTTAAAAGCTTAAGATTAGATACCTTATTAAGATTCCTTATTAAAATAAAATTTCTCCTGGAATAAAAACCTAATTTTAATAAAGAAAACTATCAATCTGTATTTTTCTCTTATATACCCCTCCCACACACCTGGTGAGGTAGCTTCCTGCCACTTCAGTGGCGTTTATTGAAGTTGTAATTTAATACACCAATTTTCCCTTTGTTTTCTTCTTTTGGATTATCCTCTTTGGTATAGCATTTAATCTTGGGCTTCTCTGTAGCCTGTCTTTGGTGATACTGTCACATCCCATCCCTTAGATTCCATGTCCACTCAAATATCATCAAACATCTATTAACAAAACAGATCTCTCTGAACACTGAATTCACGTATCTAGTGATCCACAGAGACTAGCCACATGAAGATTCTCAAAAAGCTCCCACTAGACTATTTTTCCACACACAAATATATACCAACAACAGTCTTCTACATTTTAGTTGACTTGTTACGCCATTAAAATATTTTGAGCCATTCACGTGTCTTTTGTTCAAAGTTCAAATTAATCTACCAGTAAATACTATTGATTTTTAAAGGTATTCATAATCTAAAATTTCTTAGGATGATAGTGCCTATGCTGAGACACTTTGCTCAGCCTTGGTGCAGGGAGGAAGGGCTTGGACCTGCCTCACCTGAATATACCAGGCTCTGCTGACTCCCCAAGAGAGACCTTGCTTTGGAGGAGGTGGAGGTCGGAATTGGGGGTGGGTTGGGGGAGAAGGGTGGGAGGAGGAGGGAGGACAGGGGAATCCATGGTTGATATGTAAAATGAATAGAAAATCTCTTAATAAAAAAAATAAATAAAAAGAAAAAAAACCAAAACATTTCTTAGGATGAAAAGAAAAATAATTATTTAAAATATAAATTCCACCTTTGCATAGAAGAATACAGAAAAATGTGCTCTTGAAAAGAGAAAAATTTCATGAGTGAATGAATATTTTCATTTTTATTTGGGTTTCTTAATAGCAGTTAAAAGTGCCAGGATGTACTTAATATTAATACCATGTGGAACAGCAGGGAGCATTGCACTTTAACAGCTTCCAATAGCAAATATTGTGCTACAATTACATATTTGTGGGCTTGTTATTTTAGTTAATTATATACTCGATTAGACACCGTGGAAGAATCTGTCAGTTATGGCTACAAATAAATGTTTATTTTTGTAGCTCAAGATTTTATAACATAATAAATGAACAGGAACTAAGAAAATTTAACCATTAGCCTTCGTGCGTCATCTAATGCTATATCTTTTAATAGTATTTTTTGCTTGGCAGGTTTAATAAACATGGTGGTTCAAGTACTTCAAAATTCACAAGACCCAGATATTCAGATTTTTATTAAAGTAATTATGTAGGAGTGTTAACTTCCATCTGACAAATGCTTTGAGCGTAATTACCTTAAAAATAAAATTCTCACATAAGAATAAAAATGAATTGAAAAATAACTTTCAGAACTAACAATAATTGGAGGAAAGTCAATATAGATCCTTTCATATACAGCCAGAAGTTTAAAAAACCATAGAATGAATATTCATTATAAGACTATGATAGAACAGTAAATATTAGAAAAAGGGAATGTGTAATAGAAACACTAGTCAATTTTAAATATTTGAATGCCCAGCGTAATTTCTTCATGCAGTATATACTCAAGTATACACCTGTGTGAGTTTTTTATCTCACTTCTTTTAACATAAGAGAAGTGGGACAAAAATGACTTTTAATGAACTAACTGCAATATTAGTTCCAATAGAATTTTGCGAAGTCACTGTCTTCCCAAATGCCACCATGAAAGGACAATCATCTCTTCTTTGTCACCCAGGACAAGTTGCCAAACGGAGGCTGCTGGTTGAAACTTACTTCCTGGCACTGTAAAAAGCAGCCAGTGTTATTTCTCTGTGTTTTCCACTAAAGTATGTGGTGTCCTCAACACGAGAGGCTTACCGCTTATTCTGGTATACAACAAACGAATGGCCAAAGCTTGTATTGTTTGAGGAGCTTGTGGCACTCACTGATTACCAACTCATCAAGTAGTAAGCCACACCTGGCACTGGGAACTTGTTTGGTAAAGTGGCTATAGGTGTTTATAAAATGCTTAGCTTCACAAAATTTAAAATTCATTCACAATAAGGGTTTTTTTTATTTTACATTTTTGTCTTATCTGCTGAGCAGTGGTAGCACACCTGTTTAATCCCAGCACTTGGGAGTTAGAGGTCAGTATAACTCTGAGTTCAGGTGTAGCCTGGTCTACAGATCTAATTGCATGGGCAGCCAGGGCTAACATAGTGAGACTCTGTCTCAAAGAAAGCACTAAAATTTACTGTCTAAAGCCAGGAAGGTAGTAGCCCATGCCTTTATTCCCAGCACTTGGGTAGTTGGCAAAGGCAGTCTGGTCTCTGAATTCAAGGCCAGCCTGGTCTACAGAGGGAGTTTCAGGACAGCCAGGGTTACTCAGAGATACCCTGTCTCAAAAAAACAAAAACAAAAACAAAAACAAAAAAACAAAAAACAAAAAACAACAACAACAAAAAAACCAAAACCAAAATTATCTTATAAACTAGGAAAAGAACAGAATGTTCTCACTCTGATAAACACAATTGTACTTGAACTTACATGGATTTCTAGAATTGTCAATTCACATGAAGTTAGTAAATATTCATTTTGAAATCTCTCAAATTAAAAGTCGAAGGAGTTTGTGTTCTCTTATTTACATTTTAATTATGCCTATACTGAATTGATCTTCCTGTTCCAGATCCCCGCCATGGAATCATAACTATCTGTTCTATTTCCCTTTCCTAATTCCTATCTGTTCCTCCTAGTCCCTTACTGTATACCTAACCTCTGTGGTTCTATGAAATGCAGTTTTATTTCATTAACTAATCATCTACTATCCACATATAAGCAAATACATAACATATTTATCTTTCTGGGTCTAAGACACTTCACTCAGGATGATTTTTATTCTAGTTCTAACCACTTACCTGCAAATTGTATGATTTAACTTTTTAATGCCTAATATTATGTTGTGTATATTTCATTATCCATTCACCTGTGGTGGGACATGTAAGTTGTTTCTAAATGATTACTATTATTAATAAAGTATCAGTGAATATGTTGAGCAAGTGCCTTTATGGTAGGATGAAGCTTCCTTGGAGTTTATGTTCAAGAGTGATTTGCTGCATCTTGAGGTAGATTAATTCCCATCTTCCTGAGGAACTCCTATGCTTATTTCCATTATGGCTATACAAGTTTTCATGTGCATCATCAATGGACAAGAAGTGTTCCTCTTGCTCCACATCCTCACAATAAACTTACTTGTTTTATTGACCTTAGCCATTCTGGCAAGTGTAAAATGAAATCCCAAGTATTTTTGATTTGCATTTCCCTGTTTACTAAGGATATTGAGCATTTCTTTAAGTGTTTCTGAGCCATTTGACTTTCTTCTTTTGAGAATTTTGTGTAGAATTATACCACATTTCTTTTTCTTTTTATTAAGAGATTTTTCTATTCGTTTTACATATCAACCACGGATTCCCCTGTCCTCCCTCCTCCCACCCCCAATTCTTTACCCCCCAACCCACTCCCCATTCCCACCTTCTCCAAGGCAAGGTCTCCCTTAGGGGGTCAGCAGAGCCTGGTACATTCATTTAAGGCAGGTCCGATCCCCTCCTTCTGCACCAAGACTGAGCAAAGTGTCTCAGCATAGGCACCAGGTTCCACATTTTTAAATTAGGTTGTTTTCTTGATATCTAATTCTTTTCAGTTCTTTATATATTTTGGATATTAGCCCTATGTTGGGTATATAGTTAGTAAAAATCTTTTTCCATTGTATATGCTGCAATTTTATCCAAATGACAGTGTCCTATGTTGTATAGAAGCTTTGGGATGTTTTATGAGGTCCCATTTATTAATTGTTAATCTTAGTACCTATAGTAATGGTGTGCTGTTCAGAAAGTCTTTTCCTGTGCCAATGAGTTCATGGCTACTTACTACTTTTACTTCTATCAGATTCAGGTGTATCTGGTTTGATGTTGAGGCCTTTGGTATATTTAGAGTTCAGTTTCGTGCAGTGTTGTAAGTGTGGACCTACTTGAAATCTTTTACATAAAGCAATATAGTTTGACTAACACAATATGTTGAAGATGCTGTCTTTTTTTCAAGCATTCATTTCTGGATTCTTTATCAATAAACAGGTATCTATAGGTGTATGGATTTATGTATGCATCTTCAATTGAATTCCCTTGATCAACACATCTGTTTTTGTGATATACCATTCTGTTTTTATTATTATAGCTCTGTGGTACAGCTTGAAATCTAAGGTAGTGATGGCTCTCATAGTTCTTTATGTAAGATTGTTTTATCTATCCTGGGTTTTCTGTTTATTTGACTGATTGATTTTTTTTCCATATGATGCTTAAAAGTGCACTTTCAAGATCCATGAAGCATGGTATTGGAATTAATGTTGGAATTCTGATATGGATTACAATGAATCTGTAGATAGCTTTTGGTAGGATGGCCATTTGTGCTATATTAATCCTGCCAATCCATGATCATGGGAGATCTTCCTATCTTCTAATGTCTTTTTCATTTTCTTTCTTCAGTGTCTTAAAGTTTTATCATACAAACTTTTCACTTGCTGGGTTAGAATTACTCCAAGATATTTAATATTATTTGAGACTATTGCGAATGATGTTGTTTCCTTGATTTCATTCTTAGTCCACTTGTCATTTGCTTATAGGAGAACTATTGGTTTTTCTGAACTAATTTACGATCAAGCTCCAGTGTTGAAAGTGTTTAACTAGCTTTAGGGGCTTCCCAGTGGGTTTTTAGTGTTGCTTTTGTATACTATTATATCATCTTCAAGTAAAGACATTTTGACAGCCTCCTTTCCAATTTCTATGCCCCTGATCTTCAATTGTCTTATTGTTCTAGCTAATATTTCAACAGATATAGGGAAAGTGGACAACCTTGTTTTGTTCCTAATTTTAGTAGATTTGCTTTGTGTTTCTCTCCCTCTAAGTTTATGTTGGCTATGGCTTGTCTTTATTATGTTTAGATATATCCCCTTTATACTTAACCTTTCTGGGATTTCTTCTGCCCATAAGTGTGGGAGATGGTGGTGGCTGCATCTCCCTTAACATCTCTGAGGTTTGGGGAGATGTACTCCATCTAGAAATAGGCAAAATATTCTGTTACTGAGAACTTGAGGCATGCTGGAGAGTGTAATCATGCAGAAGGGCAAAGACTGTACTTCTGTATACTAATAAAATGAGCCTCTGCTCTGTTTGATTGCTGGTCAGCCCCAAATCCACATACTGTGTTCTTGTAAGTCCAGACATGATAAAGCGGGTTCTTTGGGAAGTAATTCCATAATGAGGGTGGCACCCTCATGAACAGGATAAATGCTCTGATGAAAGGACTCCTTGAGCTAGGAGGCAGCCAACATCAGACTTGAAAACTGCCAGGATCTTGAACTTGGACATCAAGCCTTCAATTCTACGAGAAAATAATTTCTGTTTATGAGAAGCCACTGGCTTGGGTTTTCTTGTTATAGCAGACCACAGAGGCTGAGATAGTCCCAATGATGAGGCTCTTTGGAGACATTTGGTGAATCCCAGGGAAGGAACATTAAAGGAAAGCACTACTCCAGTAGCTGTTCAAGCAGAGTACCAGGCCTCTGTGCCCCCACAGCCGTGTGCTTCAGTCCCTTTTGGAAGCATCTGATCCTGTAAAGGCAGGAGGCAGGATGTCAGGTGGCAAACTTTAATGTTTTTGAAGTATCTTATAGATCCATTGTGAGATTTCTGCCTGCACACACACACACACACACACACACACACACACACACACACACACACACACACACACACTGTATGGTTTGATCACCAGAGCAGTTGCATTTAAAGGGGAGCATTTGGGGAGATGTTCATGATTTTATCCCCATAGAGGACTGATTTCATTAGAACAAGGGCCTATTGGATTGAATTTGCCCACTTTTCCTGTGTACCAACATCAATCTAGTCTTAAATTCTCTCTACTCCCTGATGGGGATTTAGTAAAGCCTATGAAAAATATAACTTTACAACCTAGACAAGTAAGGCTGCATATGGCAGGGAAAAGGAGTTCATTTCCCAATTCCTCCCCAGGCTCATGAGCTGTGCTTGGTTATTTCCAATGCACTTAACCAATCTATTTAAAACTCTAGAAAGAGAGACACCTTTGTATGTATAGTGTTTACATATTATCTTAAGAGGCAAGAATAGAACTATAGCTACTTGAATCCAGACTAAAAGAGGTATTATGTATCACATGGAATCTTCATTACCTTTAAACTTGCTTATTTTCCCCATTAAGTTGTCTGTTACAAGTATTATAGCACAAAAAAAATAAACCTATGGAATAGATTTATTTACCCCATAGGGCCATAAAATACTAAATGCTTATCATAATCTTCTCATTCAATTAGTAAATCAGGGAAGGACCTGTTGTTAACAATTATATGGAATTTACCCCTAACTAACAATTAGTTTTTAAGAGCATTATAGAACTCTATGGATTTTTAAATTTCATTCACAGATTACCATGGAAGAATAGGAAATCATTATCCAGATGGTAAGCTGTGGGATTTTCTTACAGGCACTATATTTGTGATTACAAAAATCCAGCCTTCTCTCATTCCACAAGCAGATACTTATTTTACCAATGGTGTGTCTAATGGTATAAGAGAGATTCATGGTCCAGATATGCATCGATCTATTACTGCTTCTTTTTCTTCAGTCCAACAGTTAGAACTAGCTGCCTTGATTCATCTATTATAGTTAATTCATAAACCCTTAAGTATCATTTCATATTCTGCTTGTGTTACAGAGTCATTTCCAGAAATAGACTCCTACCCGTGCATACTCTATTCTCTCTGGTTCTATTGCAGAAGGAAATAAACAAGCTGATGCATTAACGTTCCCTATTTTTACTTCTCCAGAAGAAAACTGGGAAAAGGTTTGCATCTGTCATGTCAGATGGATCCACTGAAACATGGATTCCTCTTGGGCTCCTCTGACTGGGGGCCATTAAGGACAATGGCTGAGGGTGAGCAGACAGCAAGGAGTCACCAGAAGGATGGCAAACTTCAAGCTAAAGGAAAAAAAGAGATAACATACCATCAGAAGTCAAGTCTGCAAACCTGGGGCCAAGTTAAGGCCCTGTGCCCCAAGAAAAAGTTATGCTATGAAACACACAGAGCCCTCGGTCCCCTGAGAATGTTTTTCTGGCAATGCTAGCTGCTTTGACCTGTGCATCTGTGGTGAGCGCCCCTGAGTATTTGTGGGTTCTTCATCCTCCTTAGCTTCCACTTGTATATTGGATAGACCTAACTCCAGTTATCTTTACTAATGATTCTGTATTTATGCTTGGACAGTGGGACCATAACAGACTCATTCAATTATCTGAAAAAGTGGACTATGTTTAATTATTTCCTTGAGATTTGAATCATTTCCCATTTGCATAGGAGTTCATAGCATTTGTATTGCTATTAAAGGGAAATATAGGTTTGTTTTCTACAAGATACCAGAACTACTAATCATATAGGTCTCTTTTCAAGCCATTCTCTAGACTTTTCTAATCAATATAACACTGTAATACTAGTACTGGGTATAGTTTGGCAGAATATTACACACAGTATTTACACTGTTCTAATATTATTCATTATGTTTGTAATTTTTTTGCTTATAGATATATTTAGTACATCTCAAATCAAAACCACTCTGGATATCCTACATTTAAAAAATAAAGGGGTAGACCTCTGAAAATGGTCCAATAATAGAATTGTGTGAGGAGATTATTAAATGCTTGTGAGAAAACTCCAAGAAACCAAGATGTGAGTCTAGTTGGTTCAGTTACTTCAAAAACATGGAATTTTTTTTTTTGGATTATGATCTCATGCTCCTTCCAGGTGTAGTGGGTAAGACTGAATTTACTTCAGATTATTCATTACACCTGGATATTATCATTTGTTTATATGTCTCTATGGAAGAACTTGTTTTTACTACAAGACTTGTCTGCCATGTGTGGCTTGCCTTTGTAAGCAGACAGTTTACTCATGTGATTTTTTTGGGGTATAAATTATCTTATGCTCTGAATAAAGTTGGCTAATGCATGAGACTTCAGTCCACCTCATTTATTAGATCCATTATCCCAGGCCCCATTGCCTCTAGAGTATTAAACAGTCCTGAAAAGATTGTTTTCTCCATGTAGACTGGCTTTTATAGTACAAAATCATGCAATGTTGGTTGCTGGACAAGTCCACTAACCGCTTCACCCAGCTATTTATCTGTGGACTACAAATGACAGTCAGTTAGTTGAGATATACCTAGGGGTGCAATAATGATGTGAATGTTATGTGAGTGATAGTTTTACATACATTGCTAGTGATATGAAGAGACACTATGATAAGAAAGTTTATAGAAGAAAGAGCTATACCAGCTTCTTACAGTTCCAGATAGTGAATACAAGATCATCATGACAGGAATTATGGCAACAGACTGGTAGGAATGGTGCTGGAGCAATAGGTGAGAACTCATATCTTGAGACAACAAGCATAAGGAAGAAAGTCCCCAATACACCTCTAGTTACACACCTCCTCTTATAATACCACACCTCCTAATACTTCCAAAATAATTGCCCAACTGGGTCCTTAGTATTAAAGCATATGGACCTATGAGACTATTCTTACTAAAAGCACAACAGTGACTAACCACTTTTTGATTGGTATTAAGATCCAAGAAACAGGAGAAAAAACATACATCAATACAGGAAATCTGGAGAAGAACCCATGGTTGACAAACTCACAGGCCCCCAGGGTGAACTGACCACAATTCCTATGCTAAAAGGGCATTTCAAATTGTCCTCTGAAATCACATATCTATACTCATAGGTTAGTGAGCTCTCAGTCCTCATCATAGAAATTTCTTATTGCAGGGAGCAGTGCTTAACACTGGAAGCTTTCAAAATGCAAGGAGTGTCTGGAAGTCCCAGGCAAATGTGTGAGACTTATATTATTCTGCTGGGGATGTCTTTCTTTATGCTGTGAATGTGTTGCTCTGATTGATTGATAAATCAAATGCTGATTGGCCAGTAGCCAGGCAGAAAGAATAGTATAGGTGGGATAAGCAGAGAGGAGAATGCTGGAAAGTGGAAGGCTGAGTCAGGAGACGCTGCCAGCCGTGGCCACCAGGAGAACTAAGATGTAAAGATACCGGTAAGCTACGAGCCCCATGGCAAGGTATAGATTTATAGAAATGGGTTAATTTAAGATATAAGAACTAGATAGCAAGAAGCCTGCCAAGGCCATACAGTTTATACATAATATAAGCATCTGTGTGTTTACGTGGATCTGAGCAGCTGCAGGTGCCTGCTGGACACAGGAAAACTCCAGCTACATTACACTTTATTCTAAGTCACAGAAACCATTCTGGAATAGGGAGTATAAAAATTTTAAGAGCCAGCGATGAGGGAGCATTGGAATGAAACAGTGTCTTCTGGACATGGCAGCACTGCTACATTTAAGAATTCTGAGATCAAGCCAGTCCGTATCCTAGCATTGGAAGGAAAGGGGATCACTGTCCCCAACCCCAAACTGAGAAGCTTCTGACAGTTAATGGCTTCTACATGACTAAGAGTCAGTGTGCTTTATAGTGCTGATGACAGGTAGATTGAGCAAAACTTAGTGGATGGCTCCACATCCATGAGAATTTGAGAATGAAATCTTGGCCTAGGCAGGTATTGTTGGTTAATTTTACTCTTTGTGGGCCCACTACCCAGCTCCCAAATAAATACACTGAGACTTATTCTTACTTTTGAATGCCCGGCCTTAGTTTGACTTGTTTATAGCCAGCTTTTCTGTTTCTCTTTTTTTTTTTTTTTTTTTTTTTTTAATTTTTATTTTACAATACAATTCAGTTCTACATATCAGCCACGGATTCCCCTGTTCTCCCCACTCCGGCTCCCCTCACCTTCCCCCCATCCCACCCCCCATTCCTACCTCCTCCAGGGCAAAGCCTCCCCCGCAGACTGAGATCAACCTGGTAGACTCAGTCCAGGCAGGTCCAGTCCCCTCCTCCCAGGCCGAGCCAAGCAACCCTGCATAGGCCCCAGGTTACAAACAGCCAACTCATGCAATGAGCACAGGACCTGGTCCCACTGCCTGGATGCCTCCTAAACAGACCAAGCCAATCAACTGTCTCACCCATTCAGAGGGCCTGATCCAGTTGGTGACTCCTCAGCCATTGGTTCATAGTTCATGTGTTTTCATTCGTTTGGCCATTTGTCCCTGTGCTTTATCCAACCTTGGTCTCAACAATTCTCGCTCATATAAACCCTCCTCATTCTCACTAAATGGACTCCCAGAGATCCACCCGGGGCCTAGCCATGGATCTCTGCATCCAGATCCCTCAGTAGTTGGATGGGGTTTCTAGCACGACAATTAGGATGTTTGGCCATCCCATCACCAGAGTAGGTCAGTTCGGGCTGTCTCTCGACCATTGCCAGCAGTCTACTGTGGGGGTATCTTTGTGGATTTCTGTGGGCCTCTCTAGCACTTTGCTTCTTTCTATTCTCATGTGATCTTCATTTACCATGGTCTCCTATTCCTTGTTCTCCCTCTCTGTTGTTGATCCAGCTAGGATCTCCCACTCCCCCAAGCTCTCTTTTCCTCTACCCTCGCCCTTCATTACCCCCACTCATGTAGATCTCTTCGATTTCTCCATCATTGGGCGATCCCTGTGTCTTTCTTGGGGTCCTGTTTTCCAGGTAGCCTCCCTAGTGATGTGAGTAGCAGTCCAATCATCCTTGTTCCACATCTAGTATCCTGCTATGAGTGAGTACATACCATGTTTATCTTTCTGAGTCTGGGTTACCTCACTCAGGATGATTTTTTCTAGATCCATCCATTTGCCTGCAAACTTCATGATGTCATTGTTTTTCTCTGCTGAGTAGTATTCCATTGTGTATATGTACCACATTTTGTTTATCCATTCTTCAGTTGAAGGGCGTCTAGGTTGTTTCCATGTTCTGGCTATTACAAACAATGCTGATATGAACATAGCTGAACAAGTTTCTTTTTAATTATGTTTTGCCTCTGGGCTTTCTAGCTTTCTTTTATATATATATAATATATATATAATATATTATATATTATATATATATAATATATATATTATATATATAACTTTTTACTTTGTAGCTGGCTATGTGGCTGGGTAGCTGACCCCTCGTGTCTTCCTCTCCTTCTCCTTTTCTTGCTCCTTGCTCGTCTTGCTCTAGATTTCTCCTCTTATTTATTCTTTCTGCCTGCAAGTCCTGCCTATTTCTCTCTCCTGCCTAGCTATTGTCCATTCAGCTCTTTATTAGACCATCAGGTGTTTTAGACAGGCAAAGTAACAGAGCTTCATAAAGTTAAACAAATGCAACATAAAAGAATGCAACACATCTTTGCATCACTAAATGGATGTTCCATAGCATATATGAATGTAAGTCATCTTAAACTAACATTCCATAACAAGTAGGTCATTAAAGAAAAAAAAAAAAAAACAAGACACCAAGTTGGATTAGTTGAGCATCAATAATTGAGCATGAAATTAGGGGGGATTTGGGAGAAAGGAAAGGGCATAAGAACTCTATACAATGCATTTATGTATAAAATTCTCAAAGAATGAATTAAAATGTATTATTTAATACTTCATTGTTTAATGTCGTTATTTTGTTTTATTTTTAAAAGGAAAAGTGTGAGAAAAATCACTGCCACTAAACTCTGCTCTGTGTGCACGGGAAGTCACTGTCACAGCAATTCAACTCTGTGAACATTGAACTAGGAGATTTTGGCTGCAGAGTGATATGATGGGCAGAACTCAGTTTATTCACTTATACTTTTGAACCATTTCCTTTTTTCTTCAGGAAATGTGAAATACTGCCTTGATTCTTAATGAGGCTTTTGACAAATGTTTTCATTATCTTTGGGGAGAAGGTAATCTTAATTACCATTTAATGTTCTGTCTATTATGGGGAGTAAATATCTTGCAAAGTACCCTGGAAACTGAATAAAACATGAAAAACTAGAAAGTCATATAATTTAGATACTTAATTTTAAGGAGATTCATTATTATTTCCCTATACTCTGTGAGACTCAAAGATAGTGCATTTTATTTCTGCACTAATGTATGACTGTTGAAACCTGTGTTTTTTCAGGTGAAATATCCTTGGAACAGTGACAGCAGAAAACCAACTCCATGTTGTTCTAATAAGCCAACTACATGTCCCAACCAGATTTGTGAAATTACAAATAGAGGCCACCTTCACTGTAGAATTGGTATAGTTGCTGAAAAATATAAGGACAAAGAATATAATTTTATAGAATGCTTTTAAGAATTGTTTTATATATAAGGTAGAACCCCTTTGGCTGTAAATATGTATCAAAGTTTTATATATATATATATATATATATATATATATATATATATTTTGAGATAAGGTTTCTCTGTGTAGCTTTGTGCCTTTCCTGGAACTCACTCGTAGCCAAGGCTAGCCTCAAACTCACAGAGATCCGCCTGCCTCTGCCTCCCGAGTGCTGGGATTAAAGGCTTGTGCCACCACCGCCTGGCATTTATATGAAATTTTTTATAGAATACTCTTGTGTTTGACCCTTCTCTTCTTCAGTGTTCAACATAAGTAACACTTATCAGTACAATCTTTCAGTAGATTAGCAGAAAATCTTGGTTCCTGATGTGCCAATGTGAATTCTACTTTTTTCTTGATCTTCCTTGTCATTGTAGAACTATTTACCAGCCTCCACACTGAGGTCAGGTATCAAGAATGCAAGCCTTCTGTGTTAATGTGCGTCCACCTGTAGATGCAGCTCTCCTTGCACAAAAAGCTAGGCAGGATGGTCCCTAAATCTCATCACTTGAGAGACAGAGACTACAGGAGTCATGAGAGTTCAAGGTAAGTATGACCTATGTAGCAAGACCCGATCTAAAAAAGAAAAAACCCAAAAAACAAAACAACAACAACCAAAAAACCTCAGATAGTCAAAATGGAAAAAAATAACGATTAAATGAACAGTTGGAAATGTTAGATATTAAACCCACATTTTAAGAATTCTCTTCCGGATTAGGGTACTCAGTTTCCTGGTTTCTACCTAATTAAAAAAATATATAGACATCTTTTGATCTAGCCAGAGAATCTCATTTCATTTTTTTTCAAAAGTGAATTATATACATCTCAAAAGTTTTATACCTGACATGGACCAACTAATCACATGATTTGCTTTATAAAAAGTGAAAACTGGTTCAATGTGTATGTGGTTATCACAAAATCATTTTAAGTACATTTGAGGTTTGGGAAAGTAGTTGAATGTCACATCTAAACCAATTTTTCCTTAGCTCAGGAACCTGTATAAATCTGGAACAAAAGGCAGACAAGCGTTCTACTGATCTAGTAACAAGATGAGTATGCCATAAACTTCTCTTCTGTGTTTCTTTCCTTCTAGATAAAGACAGCTTAATAGGGATTAATCTTAATATGAGAGATGGGGCTTTGGAAAATGTGTAGCTGGAATGTGGGTTGAAGGAGATGATAGAACATTATCCCCTGGGATGTCAGCTGATTTAGAAGTTCAAGGTAGTGGTCCTTGTCATCATGGAAACTGCATGTCCAACATGATGTTGTAATGTCTGTGATTTTGACTTCTTGTGAGAACACAGACCTAGGAGTGGAGGCAAAAATGTTAACCTAAAATAGGAACACATGAATATGTGTTATTACATTAATATTATCATATATTGATTATGGAACCCAGCCTATGATTTCCATTAAATAGTTTCTAAAAATTTATTTTGTAATTTTAAAATTAAAATAAATCACACCATTTTCCCCACTCCTTGCTTCCTTACCATTTCATTTCTTCCACTCTTTCTCAAATTCATGGCTTCTTTTTCTTTATAATTGATATGCATCTACTGAAAACACAAAAATGAATGCCTACAATGTGCTGAGTCTGTTCAGCGATGCTCGCATTTTCAGGTCTGAATAGTAGGTGTTGGGTATTCAGTTAGGGGCTCATTCTCCATCTCTCTGCATTCTTCATTTCCTACAGCTCTTTGTCTAGCGACAAGGCCCAGGAGGTTTCCCTTGTCCACACTAGCATGCCCAATGGTAATGTCCTTGTTTAGTTTTCACTTAGGTAGCCATATTGTGGTTTCATGGGTGCAGTTTCCATACCATTTCTAGGAGACACCTGCCCTGTGGCTGTTAGGGTAAATATGGAGAATGTAGTCGAGTATCACAATGGGTTAATAAAGTGTCAGTAATAGATCCATAAGATTTATTATTACATAAGATTCCTGACTACAGTAGCCATGGGTAATTGGCTAGGATTCCAGTAATAGGTAGTTTTTCCATCCTCTTCAAAAAGCCATTTTTTGGTAATGTGGTTTAAAGCATCAGGATTTATTGTTCTCTACCTGCTTGTAAGTTCTATAGCACCTGCCGAGATTATGAAAACTAGTCCTCATGGAGGAGGTGTTAGTGTCACATCCAGCCCAAAGTCTCTAAGTCCCATGTCCCAAGTGCTGAGTATTTTCAGCAATCTGGCCTTACCTTAAATTTCTGGAAAGTGACCAAGGGCAGCAGCACTAGCCTATATTGTTTGGGGCACCTCTTGGTCTCTTGAATTCCCTTGAGGAACTCAAAAATTAAAAAAAAAAAAAAGAAAAGAAAAGTTTTCTCATGCCAGGGTCCTTATGTTTGAGTGTTTGGCTTGGGGACCTTTGGTTTCAGACACATCCTTGTCTCCTCTGCAGACTTGGTTCATTCGAGGATTATACAGGGACAGGGTTGGATCCCTGACTTCTGGGGTATAGATTGTGCCCTAAGTTGCTATGAGTTCATGTTTTGACTGGGCTACTTTCCTACTAGGCTTTGTCCTGGGATTCTCTTATTTAGGTTTAATCCAGGCTCTGTTGATTTCAGGGTTTAGCCAGGGCTACTTTTGTGTTAGGTTTGAGCCCGTGATCACAAATCCAAATAAAATTAGTGACAGGAATTCCATGAGCACACACCAAGGCTTATGGGTGGAGATTCTTACCATATTTGTACCCCCAAATCATTCCATCAATAGGTGCTTAACAAGGGATGTTAGCTTTGGTTAAGACGATCCAGTTATCATCAGGAATAATAACCCCATCTCTGGAAAATCTGTTTCTAACTCACTGTTGTTTATGAACTGCAAACACTCTTCCCTATGATGCTGGCCCAAGTGCACTGAATTCAGAGTCTACGAGCCCCTTTTCAAGAATGAGGGCAGCCAGTTACCTGCAGCTCAGAACTCCTTAAGATGATGTCACTTGAAAGTTAATGGGAGAGCCAGTGAAACATATTATGGTTGGCCTTTCTCTTCATGTTGTTTGATGGACTCTCATATCTCTGAAGGCACAGTATATGTGCATGGGGAACAGCGTGATCAGACCTATATGGAAAGGAGGAGCTCTGTGAACATGGATATCCAACTGTAAGGAGGGACTGTTGATTTACAAGTCAATGTAAAGCCACAGGATGCTTTCTACAGATACCCTCAAATGGCTTTGTGTACATTGATAAAGACCAGGAGAATGGGAGGCAGAGATGCATACAGCTGAATAGTAAACATCCCAAAAATCTGCCACCTAAACTTCCCAAGATCATCAAAGGAAAACCCTCAGTTGTCCCACATAAGTCTCTAGCTCTTCTAATTGAAAGAATACAGAACATCATACTGTTCCTTTGACACAAAACTGTACCTGACTGTATTCTGGCACAATGCATGGAATAGCACTGTGAATGCATTTATCCTCATGTGGAGTCTCACTGGAAAACCCTTTCCAGATGCCTGGTGCCCTGTGACTCACATTGAACCTTCATTATATGAAGGCCATATAACGTTTCTGGCTCCAAGAATTGGTTGGATGAAGATAAGGTCCCAATACACTCTTTGAAGTTTCATATGGATCCTCAGCTTACAATGATATCAGTTTGATGGGCAATAATCAACTGAGCAATTCTTGCTTTTGAGAATAGGGTCTGGCTTAGAAAACAAAACCATTTCAAGTCAAGAGAAGAGGAAGAGCAGTTTAAGCATTGTTCATATTACGGTATTTCTATTGTTTGAGCATTCAGATAAGTCCTTGTTTTTATTAAGGACATAGTGTGGTCCTGGATCCCTTGTAGTGAGGATTGTCCAGGATAACAAATAGAAAGTGTGTGGTCCACACAGCCTAGAATTGAAGCTGGACCCAGACTACTTAGTAGTCAGGGAGCTGCCAGGATTTCAGTGGTGTCACTTTATGGTCTTTGCCATTATTTCAGTCTTCAGACCACCATGGTGTTAAAGTATGTCCAACTGTCCTGGAGCCATGTCAACTTTTCTTGCATTTCTTGGAGTCAGATAGAATGTGGTTAGACATGAACAGAAGGTGTTGCCCACATATCCCAAATTACAAACCCTTCCCATATTATTTGTGGCTTGAAAACCATGAAAGATGTGATTCTCTGAATTGATAATGCAGTCTGGTTGGGAAGAAGAGAGGTGTAGCCCAAACACACTTGAAATTTGAAATGGTCAAGTAGTATAATGTAAGGAAGCCTTCTGTATGAGACCATGATCTTTGTTGAACAGAGACTAATATGGGAAAAATATCTACTGAACTTAGCTAAAGCCAGGTGCAGTTGAACCATTTTTTTTAATATTTATGTATTATTATTTTGTTTGGTCATTAATGTGACCAATTAATTTGGGCCTTTGACTAAATTACAACCATGGCATGGTCCTTCCTTGAAAGGAGGTTTGTCCTGGGTCATATGAAGATAGAATGTGGCCCACACATCCTTGAATGTAAGCTGGGACAAGGCTGCTAGGTAGTTTGGGAAGTGCAAAGCTACTGTTGCTATCACTCTATGGTCTGTGCCATTATTTCACTCATCAGACCACCACCCCTTGTGGTTAAGCTGTGCCCAATCTTCCTTTTTTTTTCTCAATTTGGCCTGGGTCTATTTCATTTCATGTATTTACCTAGGCCCACATACCTTCTCTTTTTGGACTCAAGCATCAGAGGCAGGGAATGGCCCAGGCTCAACTCTCTTCTTGTTTTTGGCCTGGGCTTCTTAAGGGTTAGCATTTGACCCAGGCATATTCTTTTTCTTGGTATGGCCTGGGCCTTGATTTCAGGAATTTGCCCAGTCCCCACATCTCTTTAGGAGCCAGAGCATCATCACAGTGGTCCTTGCCCACCTCTCTTTTGGTTCGGGCCCAGTTATCTTCAGGGTCACTTTTTGTCCCACACACACTACTTTGTTTGCTCTAGGCCTCTTTTCTTTAAGTGTTTTTCCAGGCACACTTCTGCCTTCGGGCCTGGGCTTTGTAATGGTCACTGTTAGATCTAGGAACACTTCTCTTATTTGTTTTGGTCCAGGAATCTTTGGGGTCATGTTTAAATCTGGGGTACTTTCACTTTTAGCCTGGGCTTCTTCAGGATCCATGTCTAGTTTGGCTACTTTCATTATATGGTTTCCATTTCTTTGTGTGTGTGTTCAGAGTTTAGCCTGGATACATACCTTTTATGGTCCTGTACCTGTTTCTCCTTAGAGCTGAGGTAGTGGATTCTTTTGAGTCCATGTTTGTCCAAAGCTACTTTTTATTTAGCTTTGTTTTATGGGTAGCCTTTCTGGAAAAGAAAAAAAGACAGGTAGATATTGATAAAAAAAATACTTGGTGTCCTTCTCTAACATTTCAAATGTACTCAGAATATCATTGACACATCCCCAGGGAAACATGCATAAACACAGACACATATAGCTCACAGTCCAGATGAAACAAATTATACATTGCACAAACAGAATGAAATATGTAGGAGAGAAAGATGGTTGGCAAAGTCCTTCCAGTTACACAGCTGTTGTGTGAGCTCATGTGGAAAGACTGTTGCTTCCATGTAGAGAGATCCAAGTAGGGGGATCTAGAGAGAATCCCAACAAGATCCCATGTAGTTTTTCCTTCCTTCTGTGGTCAGATCTCTTGATAGACTATCACAGATAAGAGAAACAACAGACTTTATTCTGCCATGTGTCTAGAGGCTGTCTTGCTAAGGCACTGAAGGCAGTTTGGATCTTCACAAGGCTTCAGTTCCAGGTGTGGGGATGGTGTCCTCTCCCTGTAGGTCATGCATGGCATGTTCTGTGAGGATATCCCTCTAGTCCTTGCTTTTGCAACTCTTCTCAATATCACATCTGTGTTGTACATCAAAAACCCCTCAGAAACCGAATTGTGCCCTAGTCACCCCTTTCTAGAAAGTCCCTTGCCAAGTACATACACTGATGTGAGATCAGATCTTCATCCAAAGAATTTTCTGCAATAACTTACCTGAAAGGGATTGCCACCCACTTTCTCCTGATTTTAGGCCCTAGCCCACTATAATGAACTCTGCTCCCCTCAGAACTAAGGCACACCCATAACCATGATAGTGACCCCTTATGTGAGGTCAGAGAGGCCAGGCCTCACTCTGTTTTGGAAAGCTCAAAGGCTGTCCAGGCCCACAGGTGCCTTTTAGACTGGTGCTTAGGAGAAATCCTTGATCATTTCTTGGGAACATCTGGTCTTCTTTCACCTGCAGTGAACTTCACTCCTGGGTAGAACAAGACCAGTAGTAATGAGTCATACTCAGACTCAATGTGCAAGGTTCAAATCTTCATGTGTCATATTTGCTGTTCAGTTTATCAGCAAATTTCCCTTGTCATGAGACTTGGAGTATGCCATCTGCAGGATTTTGGGTACAGAGCTGATTAAAAAAGTTGGCCCCCAACTTGTTCCTTAACCACCCATTAAATACAGCTTGAAGCAGGACTGCCCAGAAAGCATGTTACCATGAATTTTCCCTACCTAGCCCCACTGTGGTTGTTGATAACTTCTCAGAATATTGATTATTGGAGAACAGCATAACAGCAAAGCTTCATCATGTCCCAGTTTGGAAACTGGAGTCCTGGGACAGCTGTTGGGTCTGCCTCAGCTGCTGTCATTTATTTTCAGAAATACAGATGGGGATTAGTAGAATAAAACAATGGACATATGTTACCCCCTCCCCGCCACACATACACATAGGCACAGAGTCATCCACAAATGTATTAACACATGTTTCATAAATGGAAGTATAAATATGAAAAGTAGAGGAACAGAGGGTATGACATAAATGTCTGTGGCCATGCAGGGAAGGACCTATGAACTGAATATAAAGATGGTTGTTTCGAGGAAGGTTCACATCTAGAGAAGCCCCAGAGAATGTCCCAGTGAAGCACTCTCTACCTACCTTGTGCAACATGTACTCTCTGAGGGGATGTTATAGGTGGGTGATGTAAGTAGTTGATCTTTAACCTTTGTCCTACATTGTGTATTCATTTTCCTTCAATTTATAAAGTCTCCAATTCCTTAATTTTTGTCTTGACCCGTTTTTCATTCAGTAGTGAGTTGTTCAGTTTCCATGACATTGTAATTTTCTATTGTGCCTCTTGTTGATTTCTAGCTTAATCCTTGGTAATCAGATAGGTTTCAGGATTTCAGTTTTCTTTTTTCTGTTAAGACTTGTTTTGTATTTGAGTATGTGGTCTATTTTAGAGAAAGTGCTATGATGTGCTGAGGATGTGTATTCTGTTGTGTTTTCATGAAATGCTCTGTAAATATCTGTTTGGTCCATTTCATGCATCATGTCAGTTAGCTCCATAATTTCTTTGTTATTTCTTTTTCTATTGGTGAGAATGGGGTATTGAAGTTTTCCACTAGCAGTGTGTGTGGCTCAATATGTGATTTAAACTTCAATAGTGTTTCTTTTATGAACTTGGGTACCCTTATGTTTGCTTCATAGATGTTAAGAATCACAATGTCTTCTTAGTGGAGGTTTCCTTTGATGAGTTTCTAACGTCATTTCCCATCTCTTCTGACTAGTTTTGATTTGAAGTCTATTTTGATAGGTATTACAATGGCTATACCAGCTTGCTTCTTATGTCCATTTTCTTGGAATATCTTTTCCCACCATTTTACCATGAGGTGATGTTTATCCCTGATGTTAGGGTATGTTTCCTGAATACAGCAGATGAATGTATACTATTTTCATATCCATTTGCTTAGTCCGTGTATTTTTATTGAAAAATTGAGATCATTGATATTGACAGCTGTCATTGAGTTTGTTGATTCTTGTTTTCTATTTGTGTGTGTGTGTGTGTGTGTGTGTGTGTGTGTGTGTGTCCTCTCCTTTAAATTGCTATTCTGGAATTATTTATTCTTTTTATTTTCATGAGTATGTTTCAACTCTTTAGGTTGGTGTTTTCCTTCTTGTGCCTTCTGTAATGCTGAATTTGTAGATAGATATCACTTAAATATGGTTTTATCATGTAATGCTTTTTTAATTCATATCTTTTGCTTAAACTTCTACTAAGTATAGTACTAAAGGATGGCATCTATGATTGCTCACAGTTTGTAGAACAGAAATCTGTCCAGGCCTTTCTGGCTTTTTGAGTCTCTATAAAAGAATCAGTTGCAATTCTAATAGGTCTTCCATATATGTTACTTGGTCTTCTTGCATTGCAGCTTTTAATGGTCTTTCTTTGTCTCTACATGTAGTGGTTTGATTATTATGTGATGAAGGGATTGCCTTTTCTTGCCCAGTCTATTTGGTGTTCTGTATTTATCTTGCACTTTGATAGACATCTCCTCTTTCAGGTTGGGGGAATTATCCCAGATTCATTTGATGTTTTATGCCAGATTTTTAGATTTCAAATTTTCTTTACCAGAAATATCATTTCTTCTGTTGTCATTATTGCCTGAGATTGTCTCTTCCATCTCATGTATTCTTTTGGTGAGGCTTGCATCTGATCAAGTTCCTAATTTTTTCATTTCCAGATTTCCCTCATTTTGGTTTTTTCTTTATTGATTCTTTCCCAGTTTCAGGTCTTGAACTGTTTTATTCTTTCCTTCCACTGTTTGCTTTTGTTTTCACACATTTCTTAAGGGATTTATTCATTTCCTTTTTAAGGACCTCTATTATACTCATAAAGGCTATTTCAGTGTCTTTTACTTGCGCTTCAGTTACATTGCAAAACTCAGGTCCAGCTATGGAGAGTTGCCGGGCTCTAGTGGAGACATATTGTCCTTTCAATTACTGTGTTTTTAAACTGGCCTCTAGGCATTTGGGTCTGGGAATATTGTAATTCTAGGTGCTGATTTTATATAAGGCGTTAAATCATAACTAAATAGTTAATACTTTATCAATAGAATGCTTTTTATTTTTCACAGTTAGTCCCATTTTTTTTAATTTTATAATAACCAAGGCTTTGTATTCTGCTTTACATAAATAACAGAATTATGTTTATGGGCACATCAGAACTAATGGAACTTCCATCTTTAACAGTTTTTAATGAAACTTGAAGAACAATTTTGAAAATTAAGCATTCTAAAACAGCATAATTCAAACATATGGTAATTTGGTACTATCTGAGGAATGACAGTAGGAAACTCTTACAATGTTTAATTTTCACAATAGTCTCATTATAACACAGAAAGTTTTGTGCTTAGAGTAAAAACATTAGAGTTCATAGTCGACACTCATTTCAAATATAAGCTGAGATTTTTTATGGCTTTAGTTTTATTATTTTTAAGTGTGTGTGTGTGTGTGTGTGTGTGTGTGTGTGTGTGTGTGTGTGTGTATGCATGTTCATAAATTTCTCTTAGATTACAGAGGCATAAAATATTCCAGAGCTAGAATTATAAAAATTTGTGAGCAATTTGGTATGAGTACTGGGAACCAAACTAGGGTCTTCTGGAAGAACAGTACATGATTTGAATCACTGCCCATTTACTCAGCCCCAGCTAAGGCGCTTTACTCAGTTTTCTTTTCTGTTACATGCATACTGTTGTGGTATGTGTCTTGCAAAGGGCACACCTTTGTCTTTTAGAATCAAGGGTGCAGTGAAGTTGCAAGGTCACCAGTGGAAAGCACATTGGAGACAATTTTGATTAATTATTCATTCCATGGATTATAAGTTCATTTGTGGTTTGTTGCATGTCCAGAGAATATTATACCTGTAAAATTTACATTTTACACTCACACAGGTGTGCACGCAAGTAAGCGCACACACACACACAATCAATAATAGAAAAATGTAGGCCATGAATTTGAGGAAGAGCAATGTGTTAGATTATAGGAAGGAAAGGGAGATGGGAAATGATGTAACTATATTTTATTTTCAAAAATAAAACAAATTAAAAATATTTTATTTATTCTTTTTCTTTCTTTATTAAGAGATTTTCTACTCACTCTACATACCACCCACAGATCCCACTTCCTCTCTCTTCTCACCCTCTAGCCCTCCTTCCCAAGCCACCCCACATCCCCCAAATCAAAATCTTCCATGGGGAGTCAGCAGATCCTGGCGCACTGAGCCTAGGCAGGTCCAAGGCTGCACAAGGTGCCACACCACAGGCACCGGATTCCCAAAAGCCTGCCCATGCACCAGGGATGGATCCTGATCCCCCTGCCTGGGTGCTCCCCAAACAGTTGGAGCCAAACAACCATCTTCCGTATCCAGAGGGCCTAGTCCAGTCCCATGAGGACTCCTCAAAATATTTTAAATGCGCTATATATTCACAAAGAAATACAAGAAAATGAAATCATGTAGTTTGTATAAAAATGTATAGGATCAGAGATTGTTATGTTAATCAAAATTCATCAGACTCAGAATGATATATATCTCATATGTAGAATATTTTTAAAATTCATTATATGTGTGTGTGTGTGTGTGTGTGTGTGTGTGTGTGTGTGTGTGTGTGTGTAGGTTGTGAAGCCAGAAAGTAGAACATAACAGGATAAGAAGAGTTCTTCCGGTGTTGGTGGGGAGAAATGAATCAGCAAGAGCACAGTAGAGGAGATGCAGCTCAAGGCGGGTTGAATCAGCACAAAGCACAATTTGGATGTGCCATAGTGAGGTATGGATCTTTTCATCTTTATTTGCAGCACTAAATTGTAAAAGAATGCTGAAGAAAAGAAGTGTGTCGAGACACAACTTACCCAGATCACATACATACACATTAAATAAAATCTCCTTTCTCAAAATCAAATCAAAACAAAGCAAAGTACATTTTCCTTCATTTACCTGTAGTCTTTTGAGAGACATATTTTAGAAATCACACACTGCAGTTTCCTTATTTCATTTAAAAAAAACCCTTTGATATAAAAATGCAATACAGTATGAAATCTATGTTGGAGTTTCTAAAGTATTATTTTAAACATTAAAGCACAATGTTTTATATTTTACAACAGTCAACTATTTGCTTCTTCCCTTTCTATATATCTCTAAATATTTCTGGATTGCTGAGTTTGTAATCAGTGGCCATCTACTTTGTCAAGAGTATTATTTTTGCATACTAATTGATGCATTTGGTACTTGATTCATGGGCATCTGATCAGCATTTCAAAAATATTCTCAAATTATTTTATCCTAAATTGAAGTGAGTTTTTAAATATTATTTTGGTGGGCTTACAGCTTTGCTATGAATTCATACAAAATAGACTTTATAATTAAAGTGCTGACACAATGTGTACTATAAAAGCATGAACGGGCTTGCTATAAAAGTACTTATGATTGCTCTGGCTTCCTTTGCAGAGCTTGTGCTACTGTAGCAGCAGTTGTGGCTGCTGATAATAGTGTGCCGTATGTATGGTTCATATCTACTCATCAGATGCTATTTTTACTTTACATGTTGCTCAAACTTTTTTCTCTTATACTTAAAGTTGCACTCACTTTACATTCCTATTCTGGAAGATCACTTGTCATGAGCAGTCTCAATTAAGCTGAACTTCAATATGTCCAAGTTTTCAATAAAGCAATTAATTAGATTTGACAGCAATTGCCTTTGACATGTGCTGTCACATCCTATCAAACCAAAGGCATTTGCAGCATAGGTGATATACAGACTTTAGATAGAAACCTTACAGACAGACCTTCAGGAAATGTAAGAGCTGTTTGAAATAAATAAAGGAGGCAAATTCTGCTAAAAGTGGTACACCCTCTCTCCTGGAAAAGGGTAAGAGCACAGGAAGAAAGACTGTAAACAGTCTTCAAAGAATGAGGTGATGTAAAGCACGGAATTAAGAGGAAACTTCATCAAGCCTAGATAGAATTGATAATTACAGCCTGGATTTTCAGGAGACAAGTAATTTTAACCTAAAAGAATGTTAACAATGTTCAGCTTGTTAAATTTGTCACTCAGTAGTTAAGGTAAACTATTATAGATAATCCTTGCTTACTGATTGATTTTTAAGGGACTATTTTCTTAATGTGGATATGTGCTTTTCAGTTCTTACCCTTTCTTTATTCTTTACTTTGACATTGGTGCTGATTTCCTTGAGCATTAAATAAATATATTGTTGTATATATACAGCAACCATATGATGTTTCATAGTCTAAATCAAAGTAACAACCATGATGGGCAGAAGAGATGAGAAGTGGGTTTTCAAGGGGGGTGATTTTTGGAGAATTAGGCAGTCAATATAAATACTGTGAGGCTGCACCTCACAGTAAATCTTTCTGACATGTACTGCTTTGGGTACTCCTGGTATAAAAGGTGGCTACCAGCCTTGTTGTAACCCAACATAAAACTCTCTCCACGTGTCTGCACAGTTCCATCAATATTCTAGTCTTTTCATCGTGTCCTGTGAAGGAAAAGAAGTTATGAACAGCCATGAATGCAGAGTGACATGGCTGTCAAAGGTGCTGAGGGTAAGTGACACTCTGCACTTAGCCCTAAACAAGGTATTTCTACCTTACCCTCAAAGACTCAGGGAACCTTAGAGGAAAGAGGGCAGGGACTATGCAAGAGCTGAAAGACAGAATGAAAGGTTATGGAAGGTCACCCTGTAAAATCAAGATAACATTACAATCATCAACTCACAATAGCACACACAAGATTAGCCCTGTCAGCAGTCATGGAAAGGGAGGGGCTCATGGGGACCTACTGATGAGCTATTAACTGTCAATAGATTCCAGCAGATAGGGAATCATTATCTCCAGCTGTGTACCCACTGCTGGACCCAGTAGGCGCTAACAGAGAGCTCCAAATTGACAGCTACACGGACAGCCATGTTTCAAATTACTGGGTCACAAAAACCAAGCAAACAAAAACAACAAATAGACATGGATTTGAAAGAGAGAAATTTGTAGGGAGGAGGGGTAAAAACATGGATGATAAGCAAGGGAGGGTTAAGTGCTGTCAGCATACACTGAATACATGTTTGACAGTTAACAACAAATTAAGTTGATAAATAAATAAAATATGTGATAGAAAAAATAATTCAAAGAAAACAGGTGGTTTAGGAAATAGTTTCAAACATACATTTAGGCATGAACTTATTCTCACTTATTTGCACATGTGTTGTCTGTGGTTGCTTTCATGTTACAATGATAAAGTTGAGTATGATAGTACAAACCATATCATTAGTTGGAATTGTATAATTAAGTTGCTCCCATGCCTTGAAGAACATCAGAGCTTCTTTCATAGTACCACTGATGAGTGAGGAGGTAAAGGATCCAGAAGGCTAGAAATTCATCCTTTGAGGTGAGGAGCTACCTCTAAGACATTCTCAGCTATCAGTGTGGATTCTCATCTACACCTATGTCCTGGACATCATAACTAACAGAATCGAAGGCTCTTACTGACTAGGATTCCTATACATCAGAAAAGAACTGGATGGGGATGGGGGTGCAGATGAGGTGGAGAAAAATAATTAGTAAAAAATAGTAACAACATAACAAGTAATCAGTATCAACTAAAAGAGGAAGAAAAATCACAAAATTGGTTGATATGTCATTCTTCAATGAAGCTTTAAAGAGGGGCAAATGATGTGTAAAATACCAATCTTTACTTCTTTTGAAAGCTTCCTTGGTATTTACACAAAACTTGACAACAGGCCAAGGAATTATTCCCCAAACCTGATAGATATTTTTAGTACTGTAAATGTTATACATAACGATTTAGTCATTTTTAAAGGACATGAGTTTTGAAAAGTTACAAGGAGCTCTCCATTGGCCCGTGCTTCCTGGCTGTTGGTTTCATCAAAGTCAAAGAGACTCTGGCCACAGTTGTGGCTGGGTAGGAAGACAGGCTACATCTCAAGGAGAGTGAAACTGAAGGTGGTCAGAAGATGTCAGGGAAAGGTGAGCAGCAGGAGTAACTCCAGCTGAGGACCTAGTCATGAACAAATATAAGATGGGGGGGGCAGGTGACATCTCCCAACAGGTACTTTGATCTTCGATGGAAGCTTCCTGTTTAAGCGTGTCAGTATTGAGCCTTTGAGAGAAAGATGATGCAATGATTGTCGAAGAGATAGGGAAAATCTTCAAGAAAGAGAAGGAAATGAAGAAATGTATTACCTTTCAAACCAGCATTTAAGTAAATAACTGTGTGTGCCGTTATCCCTTATAAAGAGTGACTATGACTAAATACTCAAGGAAGGTGACTTGTTAAACATTGACCTTGGGATCCATGTGGATGGCTTCATTGCTAATGTGGTTCACACTTTTGTAATATTGGTATAGCTTAGGGGACTCAAGTAACAGAGCTGTCATTAAAGCCAATCACCTTTATACCTAACCTAGAAAACAGAATACACAAGTGACAGAAGCCTAGAATAAAGTCACTCACTCATTTAATTGCATACCAATAGAAGGTATGCTTTCACACCAATTGAAGTAGCATGTAATCCATGGAGCTAAAACTATTCTCCAGAATCCTGCAGACCAGTAAATAGATAGTGAAAGGCTATTTGAGGTATGTGAAGTACCTCAAATTTATGCTGTGGGTGTCTTCTCCAGCTAAGGAGAAGGCAAGGCCAAAGATGTAAAATGGAGAACCACCATTTACAAAGGAGACCCCCTCTAAACAATATGGCCTGAAAATGAAACCTTCACATGCCTTTTTCAGTGAGGTCAATGAGGTTTTGATGTCATACCTTTTACTTTAAGAGCGTTTGAGGATGAGAAGAAGGCTTGAATGGATGTGGCAGTGTGCTAAATATGAGTTAACACAACCATTTAATATTTTCTATGAGAAGGAGGGTGAGTTTGTAGGCCAGTTTAAATTACAGTTCTACCCATGCCCCACGGCTCTATGTGGATAACCAGTGATTATTCTGAGTTTGACCTCTACAAGTCTGAGATGAAGGCTCTTCCCTAGACTTCTGCAAGTTGGAAAAACTCAGAAAAAAAAAGACAGCAGCTAAAATTGTAGAGAATGCCAGTGGATAAACAGAAGAGAATGAAGCTGTGAATTGATGGTCTCACTTTGTAGCTTCTACTTTCTTGGAACTCACTAGGTAGACCAGGCTAGCCTGAAATTCAAGGAGAGCATCTTGCCTTTGCCTCCTGAGTGCTGGGATTAAAGGCATGTGCCACCATGCTCTCCTTCCTTTTTGAAATATTTGGACTTCACTTCTTGAAAGAAAATCTAGGAGCCACAGGAGTAGACTGAAATGAAGTGACTTTGTGAATCTGGGGCCTTGGATGACTTACTAGGGGTTTGTAGAGAAAGGTTACGGTTTGTACCTCTGGAATGCTGTCTCAGGGAAGCAAAGCTCCCACTAACTTAAGAGGTTTTTAAAATGACATGGCATTAAAATAGATTTGGATTTGCTCATAAAAAATGAATAAAAGCCACAAGGAAAAAGCTAGAAATTAATAAACAATGTTGTCAATTTGCATGATCTTGCTAACAAGCCCATCTTGATAATAATTCAGAACATTTGCATTTAAATTCTTGAGGATTTCCCATGCATTCATTGCTCATCTTGCACTCACATGTAATGGTTGCTATGGGTGACCCAGAAATGAAACCAATCATGGCACTGTAATTTAAAACTAAAACAGCTGGCAAAAATCTTTCCTCTCCGAGCATGTTGTCGTAGAAGTAAATGAAAAGGTCGGGAGACTTTTCATTTGCCTCTGTGATAACATGAGCTACTTGAACTAAGGAACATATTAATGTTTCCTCTGAAGTTTTCTATTACATGTCAGGAGCCCCATTCCAAGATATCACAGTGAAGGTGATAGAAAAAGACAGATGATAGAATGAAACGGTTGGTACTAACACAAAATAATCAGGCATCTTTATATTTCCACTTTACATTATAACAGGAAACCTGATTAGATTCTGTTTCTGTGGTTTTACCTAAAAATAAACCTAGCTCAGGAGGAAGTTTTTGTCTATATGTGCTGATTCCTATAAAAGAATTTCTTTTAAAGGCACAGGTACATCACAGTCACAAGGGTTTAATTCTTGCATACACAAAGTCAGTAAGTGCTAGAAGGGATTCCCATGGGTCATTTCATGTGTTTAAAATATACTAATGAAATCTTTTCTTAGAAAACAAGCCTTCATTTGTGATCATGAACATGATCATTTACAAAATCATTATTGTGAAATATCATTTTAGCATTGTCAAAGCAAACATTATAAAACCTTGTATTTAAAATTAGAAGACTTAGGACTATCAGCTCACCTTATACATAGAGATTTTAACAATTCATATGGCATACTAAGTAGAAACTTTGACTGTATCTGCAAGTGGCCTCCAAATCATAGTCCTTTTTATTAATCCTATATTTTATTTATCTGAAATAAATACAGATGCTTCTCAACATATGATGAGGTTATATCCTGTAGACTCATGATATGTTGACCATAATATTAAGTCAGGAAGCAATTATTAATCCTATTACTGATTCAGTCAGAATTGTTCCTTAAATGTTCATGTGCTTAATGCCCACTTGTCAGGTGTTGGTACTGTCTTAGGAAGTTATGAAGTATTGAGGAAGTTGATCACTGAGGATAGGCCTTCAAGGGTCACAGCTCAGCCCTGCAATCACTTTTACTCTTGGCTTCCAGAGCTACCAACATGCAATGAGAAGCCATCTTCCTCTTCTGCCACTATGAATGGAGACATGTATTTTTGGTAGGAGGGACTGCCCTCTTAAATTGTACCAAAACAGCTCTCTCCTGGTGTCGCTGTCAGGTATTGTGTCAAAGTAATGAGAAAAAAGAGCAACTACTTCTTCCTCCTCTCCCTCCTCCTCCTCTCTCCTCCTCCTCCTCCCCCCTCCTCCTCCTCCCCCCTTCTCCTCCTCCTCCTCCCCCTCCTCCTCCCCCCCCCTCCTCCTCCTCCTCCTCCTCCTCCTCCTCTTCTTCTTCTTCTCCTTTTTTTGAGACAAGGTTTCTTTGTGTAGCTCTAGCTGTGCTAGAACTCACTCTGTAGACAAGACCGGATGCAAACTAACAAGGATTTACCTTCCTCTACCTCCCAAGTGCTGGGAATAAAGGCATGTACCACCACCACCCAGCCAAAATACAACTTCTAAGTTGCTGGACATTATAGTTTAGAAACCTGATGTGCTGTTTTAGCAAAGGTTTGCCTTTATAATTCTGTGACTAACAGGGCTCTCTAACTTCATACCACAGTGTTAGGAGAGAGGTTCAGACCACCTTATCAACAGCATGGGAAAAGAGCAAAATTTAAACTTGTAATGTAGTTTCTGCTGAGGGCGTATAGTTCTTATGTCACTGTAAAACTGAGAACTGAGAGTTGAACCATAATCATAAATAGTCTATAGAATACAGGTTTGCAGTTTTAATATTAACATAAAGAAATTTAGAGAAACAAGATTTATATACCAAATACTGTTTAAATTTAAAGTATTGTAGATTTATATTAAATAAGAAAATTCAGAAATGTTCTGAACCAAAAAAAATCAACTTGAAAGAATGATATAGATGTCATGTTTAGATCCAAACAGTCTACCATTGCTGATTATTTGCATTTCCTTTAAAGTTTGGAAGCACAACCTGTTGGTAAATAAAATAGATATTCTCATCCACATAATACTTCTGTAATTAGTAAAAACAGGGCAATTGTTGGCCATATGCAGAAACATTTTTGGTTGTTGTGGTTGGGAGGGGCATTACTGCTGGCTACCAGTGATCCTAAGTCAGGGATTTTGCTCAGGATCATGCAATACGCATAGGACAATCTTCCATAATAAAACATTTTTGGAAAAAAAGATTAAAGGGGCCACTGTTGAGAATCCTTACATTTGGTTAGTTTTATATCATTGATTATAAATTAAGTAGCATACATAGTAAAATCATTTCATCCAGTAATTTATCCTTCAGATCTAGTTACAGACAAAAACAATGTATACAGGATTATTGAAGCATAGTAAGGCATGGCAAAAAGAAAAAAAGGTGAGCAAATATGATATTCATGAATAAGCATTGGTTAAGGGATACACCCATATGCACTTGTAAAATGAGTAGGTATACGATTTGCATTTTATTATAGAACTACCTGATACATATTAAATAAAAATAGGTTAAGCTTAGAAAATGGGGGATGAAGCATCCATGTTCATGTTCTTTCACAATGTGGAGGATCTGGGAAGAGCAGACCAGGTAAGAGGATGTTTTATTTCAGTTCTTTCCAATAGTTAAGATATCAGTTCTTCAAAGAATAAATATAAGGAGCAAGTATTTGCTGGAAAATATCTAAAGATTCCTTAATAAGTAGAACAAATAGTTTAAGATTAAATAAAAATAAAGGTGTAAGTCATATTTTTACCTATATTGTCAACTCCTGCTAGGCAAGCATCTGTTTTGTTTAAATGTAATGACCATTTATGAATTTTCATAAGAAGCTGATTTTCCAAGACACCTACAAAAGGAAGTGAAGCACTCTACCAAATATTTAAAAACAGCTAAGTAAAGAGGGGAGGGGACAGACAACAAGAATAATCCTACATGATAAGAATGGAATTCTAACTGACTGGATCTGTGCAAATTGTTAATTAAAGTACAGGCTAATCTTGTAAAAGTAATTATTTTTAACATTAGACACAACCAATAAGAAAATAAGAGACCGATTTTTCTCACTGCTACAACCTTCAAGATCCACTGCTGTGTGGTGTTTCTTCCAAGTTTTAATAAGGAATTTGATGATAAACGGTTCCTGCTGATATTTTTAAGGCAGCTTAGGTTAGAAGACAAAGCTCTGGCTAATAATTGTGTATTAGATGGAAGGAATTGAAGCATGCAGAGAATGACAACAGAGCCACTCTTGGTTTTGAAAGATCCTGCCATGCTCTGTTTTAAGAGCTCCTTAGTTTTATTATTGTCACAAATCTAAAAGTTAGCGGTCTCCTATTAGCACTCCCTTCCAAATAATCTGTGTACCTACATATTCAGTTGTCAATCACGTCAAAGGAATTACTGCCTTTAAAAATAGCTATATACCTGTGGCTACAGCTCAGAGTTAAAGAACTTTTCTAACATGTACTAATACCCCATGAAGTCAACATAACAAATAAAACCAAAACGTATGGAGAGAAGGTGTATTTAGAGTGATATTAAAAATTTTAAGACAATAAAACTTAAATTTAAAGACATGTTAATCGTCCTATCATTATGTAATATAGCATGATATAAATAGTTCCTTCTGTTACAGGTTATGCTGTTATCTAGATACTATTCAAGTAGGAATGTCATCACATGAACTCATGATAATACTAAATACACATTCACTTGCTGTATTGTTAACCAGAAAAGACATGTTTTATTCCTAAAAGCGTATGTAAGTTGTTGATTATTTAAAAATACTACCAACATCCTTCTAAACATGTAGTCTGTTCCTGTGGTCTGCTATTGTTTTGTTGAATAAAGAAACTCATCAAGCCAACATTTCATTCCTTTAGATTTACCTGTAATTAATATTGCCTGTATGCTTTCTTGTGCCTAATTCTGCTGAGCAGCTTATGACTGAAAAGATCTTGAGGAACAGCAACATGGTATCTTTAAATTAGACAGATCACAAAACATACAAGGCTACTGGAAGAAAAACAAACAAACAAACAAACAACTCACTGTATTAAAACTTTTACAAATCAATCTACTGATTCACCATTTTAGTAGAAATGTGAAAGAAAGGATGTTAAAATATTTACAAACACTGGGAGGATTTTCTTCTCAACAGGGATTTTGATAAAACTCCTTTGGAGTGTTGCATGTGTTATTTCCTCTTGGTGTATTTATGGAGAGCAGAGCTACCCTACAGCTAGGATCTTCTGCAGTGCAGGGCTTTCTCTGTGGTTTGGCATGATGCCTAAGCTGCAGTGTCATTTTAAACATTGTTAGGAAGCCTTTGTCCCCCTACGAAGTCTATAGACCAACACCAAGGAGCTGACATTTAACTAACAAATTTTCCCTTAGATGAATGATTTGAGTCAAGTGGCATAAAATGACTTCAAAGTGCTCAGAAATTGAATCCAAGAGTCAGATTATGCTGAACAGCAGCCTTCAGGGCCTGTTTTATATCCATGTCAGAAGTTCAACTTTTCTTTTACTGAGGGACTTATGGACTAATGCATTAATGCATTATTCTATCACGTTCTAATATGTATTGGAGTTTGCAAAACAAGATAGTTCCAATATTACTGGGATTACACATTAGCAGAGCAAATAATGTCAAACAATGTGCATCCTATACACCAAACTTCATAATCTCGATAATCAGAATGCTTTAATCATTTGGTGATAGTAAAATAATCAAGTTAAAGAATTAATTGATAATATCACTCTTAAAATCTATTTATTTTCCAAAATGTTTTTACTTTAAAATAAATGTTGATTTGCTACAGTTAAGAAATAATATACAGAAATCTCTACCCTTCACTGAGTTCTTCCCAATGGTAAGTTTTTGCATAAATATAGTATAGGAGACTTGATATAATCCTTTGATCTTACTCAGATAATATTTGCATTTATTTCAATAGTCAATGAAGTGAAAAAAATTCTGTCAGTACATAAATCTACTAGGCTCCCATTTATAAGTATATTCATAGCCTTCCATCACCTCCTCAAACCATAGCTTCTGTTGACAACAATGTGCCCCCTATATGCATAGCTGTGACATTTCAATGATGCTATACAAGTTATGGAGGGATGGCTCAGAGGTTAAGAGCATTTGCTGCTGCAGAAGATCTGGGTTGGAGTCCCAGCACCCACATGGCAGCTTTTGTCCTCCTATAACTCTAAGTACGGCAGCTTATATACCATCTTCTGAAGTCTATGCACACTGAATACACACAGAACACATGCATACATTCAGACAAAACACTAATATACATAAAATAAATCTTCAAAACCAAGAATGATATAAAACTAGAATCAAGACTGTTAAACTTGTGGTAGCTGCCCTTACTAGCTGAGTCATCTCACCTGCCCTGTATATATTCTCTTTCATGCTTTGCATACAGTTGTTACAGTTGATAATACAATATCAGAAAGAGGAAGAGAGAAAAATTGCTTGGCATATTTATTCAGAATGATTTCTAAAACAGAAATTAATGCCTTAAATATAATGTCAAAATAAAAAATCTGATGGAATGTGGTTTTTCTTCAGTCCATGACAATTTTATTTTTCAGAATCATTAATGAATTTGCAAAATGAAAAGGAATGTCTGAGACTCCCCAGGAGGTCATTTCTATAGGAGATCAGCCTACATGCACCAGTGAGAATTTGAGCATGTTTGTGTTCATACTTTACTGTCTTCCCCTCTCTATCTTTTGAGTTACAGAAAAATTAAGGACAGACTGAAGTTTATTGCCATTATTTTTATATTATTGATCTTTATAAAGCCAAATGTGTTTAAGTAAGGCAAAATTTATATTCTTAGCTTATCTAGATTCTGATTAATTTTATTTATTAATTCTTTAGAGTTTTCTGATAGGCATAACTAAAGGAGACTGACTTTAAACTTTTATAGGCAATTAACAGTTAACCCTGATAAAATTTTAGAGACCCTTCACTTATTATCTTCATGTTTGTAATGTACAGCACAATATTTCTCTCTATGATTTCCAAGGGTCTGGCAGAGTGAAACAAAAGTGCATAAAACATCATCACAGATGGTACAGGATGGGATCTTCATTATATCTAGTTCTAAAAAAAAGAAGAGAAAAGAGAGAGGAGAAATAAGAAATCTTAAAGCATTTCAGCACAGGAAATGGACTTACATAATATTTGATCTTTATCATAAGAATCCATGTAAGAAAAAAGAAATAAATATCTTTCCTGCATTTGAAATGTGTTTTGATATATTCATGAGTAAAAGAACAGAATAAAACAGTTAAAAAGTGAAGGCAGTGTATAACTACTTTACTGTAGGAAAATTAAATGGGGATAAATCCAAATGTGGCTACTAACAAGCATTAATGTTTAAATTAATATAATATTAAATTTATATTTAAATGAACATTATTATACATATCTGTTACAGCTTATTCCATAGAAGGGAAGTGGAAATAAAATATGAAGTTATGCTATTTAAAAATGTTTATAATATAATAAAAATAATTCCAAGAATAAGATCTGGGAAAGTGAACAAAAAGTTACAACTTGGAGATAGAAAAAAATGGTTATGTTGAGCTTCCTTAGTATAGGCAGATATCCATCAGGCCAATTCTGTTAATGTGCTGTCAGATGAATTTAGTTTGAGCCAGTGATACGCCCCTAAAAGCCTCTGGTTTTATTTTCCACAGAACACAATAAAGCTGTCCGGTACAAATGCACTTCTTTGCCCTTTCATGAAATAAGCAGGAAGGTAAATGTCACCAGTTTGCCTTTGCTTAACATTTTTTCATGTAATTGGGTAGCCATCATAAAGCTTCTTGTCCCATCCATGTCCCTAAATTAGACTGATCCTTAAAGTCCTACAACCGACTGGGCTCTTCCTCTGACCTTTTCTGTTTTCTTCTAAATCCATTAGTTTAAGGCTTGTCCAAATGCACAACAGAGTGCTGGCCTGTGCTTAGCACAGTATATGATCAACTTCTTCCTTTCTAGATATAAAAAAACCAAAAATCTAAGAGATATTAACTTTTCCAAAGCTTTGTTTTTAAGATACTGGTAGAGTAGTAAAAGTTCAGAAGCTAAGTTGTAGAAGACTTTAGGAAAGGGGCTGGAGAGAAAGCTCATCAGTTAAGGCCACTTGCTGAACCTGCAGAGGACCTTGGTTCAGTTACCACATCCATGTCTGGTATGTCATAACCAACTGTTGTTAGAGGGTTCTGTAGACAAATTTCTAAACAGTCTTATTAAATTAGAATCACAGAGCCAAATATAGGGGTACTAGCCAAAGAGATCAGAGCAATAGTGAATAGCCATGACTAGCCTTAGCTTACCACCATGCAGTAGCTTCCCCAGAGAGAGCTTCTTCTTGTCTAACTTGCACTTTTATTGCTTTCCTGTTCTGCCATCTCATTGGCTATCTTAGCCCAGCCACATCACTTCCTCATCACTGCCTGTCTATACAGACCTCCAGGTCTCTATGGTTGGTACTGGGATTAAAGGCGTGTGTCACCATGCTTGGCTGTGTCCTTGACCACACAGAGACTCTGCCTGCCGTGTGATCGGATTAAGGGCATGTGCCTCCACCATCTGACTTCTGTTTATGGCTCACTATGTGACCTCTGATCTCCAGGCAAACTTTATTTATTAACATACAAATAAAAGATCACATTTCAGCACAAATAAAATATTACCACAGGATTCTGCATATTCATGAACACAAATAAAAAAGTAAGCCTTTAAAAGACAGGATTGTAAAGAAGAGAAATGGTAAATGTCTGTAGCTTATCTTATTTCTGATCAAGGTAGACAAGTAATAATTAAGTTAGAACACTATATGTTGTGGTCTTAAGACCAAACCCAGCCAGTTGTGTGGTGTAGATACTCAGAATTGTTGACAAAAGTCAAAACAAGAATATGTTATGCTATATAAAACAATATCAATTCAGCTTCAGGGCCTAGAAAAAATACTTAGTATGGTTATGTCCAGTCATTTGCATGTGTCTACAGCTACTTTCAAGAAGGATAATTAAGTATTTTGGTCAAAACTATATTAGTTATGAGACCTACATTACTTTCTATCTATCTGTTGACAGAAAATAAAGTGACCTCTGAGTTTATATAGTAGAACATTTCACCCTGGGGGGTAATTGCACCTATACCAAAGTTGTTTATTCCTTCTGTTCCATGCTTAATTTCTTCTCTAAGTAGAAAATGATGAAGGTGAAAGATTTTTAAGGTTCAAAACCTCTCTGATGAGCAATTTCTTGGATTGTTGAACAAATGATTTAGACAATTACCATAGAATTCCAAGGTGAAAATTATTAGAAATGTGTTGCATTTTTTCTTAGCAATTTTCATTTGTGTTCTTTTTTTCCCTCTTTCCTTTTTTGTTTATGTGACACATTCTGACTCTGTAGTACTTGCTTGTACAAAGCAATGTATTTCACTATGTATTCTAAGCTTGCCATGGCTGATTCTGCCTGTGTCTACTGAATGCTGGGAAGTACACATGTGTCATTATGCTTGACCACTTTTTGATGACTTGGTAGATCTTTTCTTTTGTAATAGTAGCCAGTGTTTGCAGTTACAGACAGAAACTGAATCTTCCCCACATGCCCTTAAGATTCTCTCACACTTTAACAAATGTTTCAGGTCTTATTATAGGAACTCTTTTCAGATTTTTTTTTCATGTTGACATGCATATATATTAAAATCATTAACAAACACCAATGTCTGTCATTATCAAATGGAGTTAATAAGAATGAGCACAGTAACAAAATTTCAGACAAGAATGAGAGATCCTCATTCACTCTTATCTATGTTTTCTATTCTCATGATTAGAGATCATTTGAAATGTGCTTTCTTTCAGTTTCTCTACAACACTTCTTTTCCCTCCTCCAAAGTGTTTTGTTCACTTTACTGGAGGGGGTAGCCTTTTATGACAATGATTCGAGGAGAAACTGACCTAGCCAGGCTGGCTTACTGGGTCATTTGTGCAGAGAGGATGTGCTTTGTTTATTTATCCATCACACTATTTACTTGGATGAAAACAAATTTTGGTCTTAAAGGCATGCGAAGATTCATCAGGCATGGAGTAGTTGTGAATCTGAATTCCACATTCCATCATTCCATAGTGTCTTAGCCACGTTTACCCTCATACTTAAAAAAAGTACTGTCTCTCTATGTCAAGTACTTTGCCTGTTTCTTTTTAACAATGGGTGGTGGTGAAAAAGACTGTTGATGGTGATTGGCTTTTAAAGCCTCAATGCATTCACAAGTATTTGTTAGTGGCTCATAGTTTCTGTACTCATAAATCAATAGTTAAACGTTTTTACAAGGATTCTGAGTTTAGAATGAGCTCCACATGAAGTACCAAAGAAAAGCTAAGAACTTCTAAGGTACTGAAGGTTCCTACTTCCAACTTCTTTACCAGAAGTCAGTTAAATGTCCAGTAAAGTCAGTTTCACAAATAACTCATTGAGAATTCATGAGATGCAAGGCTTCACACTAGGTGATGCAGTAAATTTAAGCAAAATAAAACACTAAGTCATAAAATACCTTCAATATAATTGAAAAAGAAAGTGGTTAAAAATTACATTAAAGCTATTATATGAGACAGTATAAGTGCCACAGGAAAGAATAAAACAGAATCTTAAAGCATTCCAAAGGAAAATGAGATTAGCCAAGTCAAGATATGTTTTATATGATTACTACTCAGATGTATAGAATTAAAGGATTTTGATGAGAAACAATAAAATTTGGGAAGATTTGAAAATTAAGAGCTATAGCATAGAATGAATAACATGTGTGATAATATTTTCTCCTACTGATTCTTCTCTTGTTGCCAATCATGGATATTTAACTACGCAGTATTATCTTTTGATGGAGTAGCACTTATCTTCTTCACTCTGTGTGGTGTTCCCCTGAATGCTGCCTGTCCTCCAGTGAACAGTATATGTTCACTGCAGTATTCTATCTGGTCATTAAGATGCTGAAGTTTGCTTGGATTCTTTAAGTGGCTGTCATTGCACTTGTCTCAATGACAGGTCATGGTCATAGAGAAAAGACTCTAAATGTTTGGGGTTAAAATTGAGCCACTAAAGTAGATAATTAAAGAAAGATGCTGGCTGATTCATTGCTCTAAAGATCAACACATGTTGTAGTGGATTGGGCTTTGCTGAAAGAAAGCAGAGGAATGTGGGTAACTCAGAGGTGCCCCTGTTATCAGCCTAAGAGAAGCAGGGGTCAGGTTTGCTGTGTTGTGGACTGCAAAAGGTGGGCTTCACTGGGAAAAGATCACCACAATTTTCTAAAGTAGATATAGGTCAGTTCTTCTGTATGGTGCCTCTTTGGAGATGGGAACCACTTTCTTTGACACAGACACCTTGATACACCATTATGGACATGCCTCAGTATTTCTTTGGGCTCCCGCTGTGAAGGGAACAGCCCATCATGTGGAAATATATGTCAGGTATTAACACTGAATTAAAACTGCAGGTAGAAAAGGTGGATACTGGCATATTCCTGTCTGTGAGCTTGACAGGAAATTTATTTTGCTACAGCTGAAAAGTAATTAACCTCCACTGTGAGAGAATTCTATTACTAGTAGCTACTCTGCCATGCAAAGTGCACTACATGGAAATGTTACAGGCTATCAAGCAGAAACGGCAGATTTGTGTGCATTTTAAACTCGATTTCCATTATTCCAGTTTCTTCTCCTCTCTATCTCTCCTTCTCTACCACCTTCGCTCTTATTTTCACAGAACCTGAAAGTTAATATGCACAGGGAACTTGAAAGAAATGTTCAAGAGTGCCACAAAGCTTTGAAAGACAGTTCCGTCCCTGCTAGTGTTTAGGGATTTTCCTCCCAATAATACAACTCAGTGTAGTGAAAAGGTTGCAGTACTCTGCAAAGATATTATGCCACGAATGTTGCCAGAGGCAAAACCATGAAGATCGTAATTTACTCAATTCTGTTAGTTGGTCACCATTCATGCACAAATATGCATACATGTGTATACAGTATTTAATAAGGAATAAAAATTAACTAAATTCTATATAGATCATTTCTGTGGTATCACTAATTTTGGAAAAAATGTATTAAAAACATTTTAGGATAATGCCAGTTTCATGTGTTACTATAGTTAATTTTTGTCACCAAGAAACCTTAACTGAAGGCAAAAGAAAATGCATTCAATTTAAAAGTCATGTAGAAACATACAGCATACACATGAACACCCATGCACTATATGAAACTAAAATCAGAGATAAACAGTTGAACATAAACAGCGTAGTGGAACCATATAGCTTGTCCAGTGTTTTTGAACTATCAGAATAGAGCAAGAGTTGGAGGATGAATACAAAATGAAAGCGCAAGTTGTTCAAACCCAGTTTGTCAATGCTAGTAGAATTTACACTTAGAACTCATTGACTTATTGTTCATGTTTAAGGAACAAGAAAAAGTATGCTGCTGGGTCTGTGCAACTTACCCCAGCCCTCCTGGTCAGAGCTATTAAAATTTAGAACTCATATCCACTGACCCAGAGTTCATCTACCTGTCATGTAATGTGTTTAAATTTCCAAGTGAAGCTGTTTTACTTATAGCCACACTGTGGGAATTCAGCCAATACTTTGTTTCCTTCCATTACATAAAATATCCACATACTTATGAACTCCCTAAATAAAGAGAAAAGAACTGCTATATCATATTTGTGTAGTTCCAGAAATAAGATAGGAAAAATCAGAACTAAAATACCACTCTCTCTTCCTGAGAACACTATCTAGATGTGGGGTATTTTATAGCATTGACTATTTATAGCCTGCTATTCTGGGAATTGAACTTTACAAACATGAAAGCCAACTTGTAAATTTTTCCTGACAGAGAATAACACTGAGCTCCGGGAAGCAGAAAGTGGTATGCATTCTCTCTGGGATCTGTCACTGTTCATGATCATTAAAGTAGGCAGATGGGATAAACAAATATCTGTTATTTGACCGTTGTAAGGGAGTTGAGATGGAAAACAACATTGCCTCCTTTTGGGATCTTGAAATAGCTAACTGGGCTGTCTGCCTTCCCTCTAGGAAAATGCCATGAACTGATAGGGCTGCTTGTGGTTGAGTCTAATTTAGAGGCCAAAAAAGCAAAACCTTCGCTGAAAATTACAGGGGATGCAAAATCTTAGGAATTACAGGCTAATGGTTCCCTTCGTCTCCCCAATTACCTAACAGCTATGTGAGTGAAGGACAGCTGTGCATTAACAGCCGGCCTCTCTCCTGCTCAGGTAGAGAGACTGGGGTGTGTTCCATAGGGAAAGACTTGGGCTAATGGTGGCCTAAGAAAGAGTGAATATTTGTTTCTTTTTTATGTAAATCACTATTGCAAAGCGACAGCAAATTTTAGGATTACCAAGTACTATAATTACTGAAAAATATTTAAACACCATTGTAGCAGGGGTTTTAATTGCAATATATTGGAAAAGATTTCCTCTACTCCTTCCTTTAAACTTTTTTTTTGAGAACCAAATTTTATTATAGTGGAATAATTCACATTTATTCTCTCTCTCTCTCTCTCTCTCTCTCTCTCTCTCTCTCTCTCTCTGTGTGTGTGTGTGTGTGTGTGTGTGTGTGTGTGTGTGTATGTGTGTGAATAGAAATAGACTGCAAAAAGAGAGACAGAGAGACAGAGACAGAGAGAGACAGACATACACAGAGAGAGACAGAGAGACAGAGAGAGAGAAAGGGAAGAGAGGAGAAAGCCACAGAGGGAAATAAGAAAGACCCCTGTGTTGAACCGCAATTTATGGATTTAATGGTCTTCTGAATTGACAGTGAAGTTTTTTTTTTCCTTTCTCCCTTGTATTACCCTGTAAATACTATAAATGTTCCAAGACTACACACTAAGGCAAATAAAACAAAGGTAGACGTAGAGTCAAATATCTCATGAAAGTAAGAATTTCTGATCATTTCTTTGAACTAATGATAATGATAACGTATTTAACATAGATGCTACAATTGTCTTTAGAGGCTTGATTTGTACTGCAGAATTCATTCTGGCTCTAATCTTAGTATTCTGGAAGATCAACATGGGCGTATTTCATTATAACTTGCATATCTTGGGGTAGGCAATTAACAATGGCTGTGGCAATGACCCGGTTGTTCCTTTATCTCTCTATATTAGACTTTCTGGTATTTTTTTCTTGTAGAAACAGGAGAAAAAAAGTTTTCAAAAGCTGTAGCCTCTGTTACCAGTGAATGAAGTTTAGAAACAGGGACTGTAAGAACACTTTAGCACTGCACACAGAATTTTTTATTTCTTCATTACTTTCAGAATAAAGGTCTCTAGCATCTGACAAGAGTAGTAGCACTGTGCTCAAACAACTCTGAACAGTAAAAAAATAGTAGTAGAAAGACGGTGGAAAAATATACAGAAAGGTAAATATCTTTAAGATGAGTATATATTCATTGTTTTGTATCAAAATAAAAAGTGAAAATGTGCATATTATTTGAGAAGTATTGTAATATCTAGCTGAAAGTTTAAAATGGAAACAATTCAAAAATAGTTATAATTGTACGTAAGTTTGTGAGCTATTTTTAATGTTTTTTATTTTTTGAGATTATAATTTCATCATTTTTCCCTTTCATTTCTCCCCTCAACTATTTTCAGATATGGTCCTTGATCTCTCTCATATTCGTGGTTTCTTTTCTGTTAATTATTGCTATGCATGTGTGTGTATGCACATGTATTTATGTATCCATATATATTTCAATATATGTATAATGTATGCTTGTCTGCCAGGGCTGACCATTTAGTATTAGAAAATTAATTTGTATGATCCTTCCTCAGAAGACTACTTCCCTAACTTTCATTGTTCCTCAGTTGCCAGGTTCTTTGTCCAGGTTTGAGGCACCTACAGCTTTTTCTCTTCTACATTAGCATGCCTATTGCTGCCTTCCTTGTTCAGGCCTTGTTCAGGTTGGCATGTTGGTGAGACTTCATGGACATTGTCCTCTCTGGAATGTTTAGGAAGCACAATCTTGGTACCAACTGCTTATTTCTCTGGATCTCCCAATGTTTTTGTTTTTCTTCCTCAATGATCCCCGAGTCTTAGGTGTAGAAGCTGTGTTATAGATGTATTGGTTTGGACTGGGCTCCACAACTCTGCATTTTGATCAGTTATAATTTTATGTAATGGTTTCTAATGTTGTAAAGGGAAGTTTTCTTGATGCAAGACAAGAACTACACTTGTCTGTGGGTATAAGATAAATATTTAGATTGGAGTTAGGAATTTTGCTGGCTTAGCAAACTGGCAGTTATAGATTCTTCTACAAAATCTGTGACCTCAATATCCCTGGATGTTTGGCTAAGTTTCCAATGATGGGTATTATTTCCCTCTTGTTGAATGGTTCTTTGGTCCAATTAGAGAACTGTTGGTTACTACCACGGAATGTGAGCCACTCCTGTACCCTTATGGTTATCATGCCATGCTTGTCATTGGTGTAGTTTGTAGACATTATAGTTGGGTGGGACTGTTGATTATTTCACTCCTTTGTAAGCCTTAATGGTGCCTTCTGGTACCGTGAAAGCTAGTCCTTAGGGAGGAAGATTTCAGGTCTGATACAACTTGGGTCCTCTGGGTACTTTGTTCAAAGTACATAGCATCTTTAGCAAGAGGGATTTACATCCCACCTCTAAGATGCAATGAAAGAAACAGAAATTGCCTATAATGTATAGATGACAAAGAATCTCTTATTGTATGAGTTTCCTCTTCACTCAACTTGATTGTTTCTTTAGTTGTGCTGATAATTTTTGGTTTTGTGAACCCCGCATGTCAAATATTGCCTTGATTCTTAGTCAAATGAGATCCTATTCAGAAAGTCATTTCCTACACTTATATCCTCTAGGGTGTCCTATGTTTTCCTCTAGCAGTTTCAATACTTCAGGTTTCTCACTCAGGACTTTGATAATTTGGAGTTAGTTTTTGTGCAAGGCGATAGGCATGGATCTAATTTCATCCTTTTAATAGTGGATGTTGAAAATGTAAACGGCTTTTAGTAAAATGGTCATTTTTATACTAGTAATTCTTCTGGTCCATGAACATAGAATGACTTCAAATATGATCATGATGGATAATCTTTTTGATGCATGTCTGTATCCTGTTTAGAAGTATTTTATTTAGTATTTTTTAATGTATTCTCATTAGAGATATTGGCTTGTTTTCTTTTATTGCTATATATTTGCCTAGTTTTATATTATAGTGATACTAGTTTCATAGAAGGAGTTTGGGAATTCTCCTTGTTTTAGTTTTTTGGATAGTTTAAGAAGGATTAGCCATAGATCTTTCCAAATCTGATGGATTTCTTATTTAAATCCATCTGTCCATGCTCTCATATTTTATAGATTTGTTTAGGCTTTTATATATTCTTTGTTTAATTTTGCTGGGTTGGATAAATCCTAAATTTCATACATTTCTTTTAGGTTTTACACCTTAATGAAGTAAAGGCTTTTTAAAGTATTCCCTTAACATAGTCTGCATGTCTGTGGTGTCTGTTTTAATCTCTCCCCACTCATTACTAATTCTGTTATTTTTGGTCCCCTCTTTTTTCTTCTGGTTAGTTAAGGTAAGAGTCTATTAGTGTGGCTTATCTTCTCAAAATTGAACTTGTAGGTTCATATTTTTATATTATTTTCTTTGTTTTTATTTCAGTATTTTCTATTCTGAGATTTGTAAATTTCTTGCCATTTACTGTGTATGTATTTGGTTTGTTTTGGTTTCTCCAAATTTTTGAGTTGCATCATTAAGTCACTTATATGTCTTCTTTCTTATTTTTTCTATTTAAGGCTTCAAAATTCCCTCATAAGACTGATTTCAATTCATCCCAAAGGTTTTCTTGTGTTGTTTCCTTTTTCATTTAGTACCAGAATTTAATTTTTTCCTAACTTGTGACCCACTTATCACTTAATAAGGAGTTGCTTAGTCACCATGAGCTTTTGATTTCACTAGATATTTGTTTGCAGCCATTTGTATGTTTTATTACTTCATGGATAGATAAATATGAAGAGTTATTTCAGTCTTTCAGAATTTTCAGAGATTTATTTTGTGTCCCAGAATGAGGTCTCTTTAAGAGAAGCTTCCATGTGTTGCTGAGTAGAATGTAAATACCCTTTGGGTAGAACAGTTTGTAGATATCTGTTAAGTCTATTTGATGTACGATATCATTTTTTTCCCTGACATTTCTGTTTAATTTTTGTTCAGATTATCTATCTATGGGAGAAAGTGGGATATTAAAGTGACCTACTATTAATGGATTAATGTTAATCTATATTTAAATCCACTAGTAAAATTTTAGTGAAATTGATTGAGTGCATCAGAGTTTATTACATATATGCTTAGGATAGTGATATCTTCTTGGTTAACTGTTGCCTTGATTAGAATGAAATGTCCTTTATCTCTGTTGGATACAAATTCTTTAAGATTAGAAGTTTACTTTTCCTTTTTTTTCCTCCTTCAACTGAGGTAGACAGTTATTCTGGTTATATTAGCACAGTTTCATCTTTGTGGTCCTTGGGGATGTGAAATATGTTATTCTAGGGCCTTCTGGCTCTCAGAGTTTACACTGGGAAATCAGCTGTTGTTCTGGTGGGTTCTTCTTTATATATTTTATTGTGTTTTTTCTCTTTCAGCTTTAAATTCTATTTCTATATTCTGTATAATTAGTGTTTGCGATGGTTCTTTTGGTTGTCCACTTGACTACATCTGAAATCAACTTAAACCAAAGCAGCTGGGCATACCTGTGTGGGATTGTCTTGATTAGATCATTTGAGGTAAAAAGATGCACCCTAACTTTGGACTGTCTCTTCTGGTGACAGTCCACATAAAAGCACATGGATAAAGGAAGCTTTTAACAGTTTTCCTGTTTGCCCTCACTCTTGCTGGGAAGTTCATATATACTGTTCCTAATGGATACCTTCAGTGGTATAAGAACCTGATTCTTCAGAATTCCAACACTGACTAAACATGGGCATCTTTCTAGGACTTCCCTATAATCCCAACACCAAATTGGCGCTGTTGAGACAGCTAGTCTTTTAGACTGAACAACTACTAAGTCCTCGGCCTTTTTCTCGGGAGCCATCCATTGGTGTTCTACTCAGACAACAGAATATAGTCCATTGTAACAAATAACACATATATAAACAGCTCTGTTCTATTAAAGAACACCATTGCAGTGCTCTTCATTGAGGAGTTTCTTTTCTGGACTTGGGTATTTGGTGTTCTTTGGGCTTCACATATCAGTTTGAGTTTATCTTTCCTTAGTTTGAGGATGTTTTCTTCTATGACCCTGATGAATAGCTAGTTTATAGCATTGAGCTGGGAGTCTTCTTTCTTCTATATTCCTGTAATTCACATATTTGTTCTTTATGTGGTGTCCTGCATTTCTTGTATGTTCCTTTCCTGTGTTTTAATTTTTTTTTTGCTTAATTTTCTAGATTCTCTACTTCCCTTTTGAGTCCTTATATTTTATTTTCTGCTTCATTAATTCAAATTGTAAGCTTTTGTGAGTTTTCTTGATGGGTTATTGAGTTTTTCAATTCTATCTTCATTTTACCTTGAGTTCTCTTCGGTATTTCTTTTCTCTTTATTGAATTCTGCTTTCAAATTCTGGATTGTCTTCAACATTTCCAACAGCCTCAGTTTGTTTTTTTGTAGGGGGCATAATTTAGGTGTTTAAGTTCATTGAGCTGTTTCTTTGTGTCTTCTTCAAACTCCTTAATTTCTTGAATAAAATTTATAACTTTTCTTAAAATTTTGTTTTGTGGGGTTCATTTGGATTAACTCTCACTGTCAAACACTTCTATATATCTAGTTTATTTGTGAAGTAGGAGGGATACTTGTCTTGATCTCGTATTTGATCTCATATTTTTTAGTTGAGATCTGAGCATGTGAAAATATATATATATATATATATATATATATATATATATATATATATATATATATATATATATATTCATACACTCAGAGAGAGAGAGAGAGATTGGATGTGGCTCATGTGGAATGAAGTCAGGTTGATGCAGGAAACTGGGACAGTGTGCAAAATGTGCATGCAGGTACAACCTTGGAGTTTGGAGTAGATTTAGGGGTGTGTATGTGTGTGTGTGCATGTTTGTGTATCTTTGTGTGTGTATCTTCATGTGTATATCTTTGTGTGTGTGTGTGTGTGTGTGTGTGTGTGTGTGTGTGTGTGTGTGAATGTATGTAAGGGAAGATCAGATAGACTTACCCAGGTAGACCTTGGAAAAGCATGTGTAAGATCTAGCTAGGTGGAGAGGCTGGATGTGATATGAAGGTTCTTGCAAAAGCCTAGAGCTTGGAGAAAGTATGTACAATCATGGGTTTTCAGTATAGGCTCGGTCACTGGATATGTGAACCAGTCTAGATCTGTTGAGTTTGGGAGGGTGCATGGAGGGTAAGATTAAGTGGGCTCACCTGGCTAGACCCTAGCTTTGGATGGAGAGATGCCAATTTTTAAGACAGGTGTATTTCAAGCAGAGCTAATGCTGTAAGAACATGTCTTAGAAATAAATTTTAGCACAGACTAAGTATGCTGACCTACCCAATACTATCTGAATTTAAAAAAAAAAGAATGGCAAGGGAGTCCTTTGAAAAAATATGTCAGTATGAAAACAAATATGAGAGCTCACTTAAGAACATCTGTTGTGTAAAGCCACTTGAAAAATAACTGATGGTTAATGTGAAAGAAAATGCTCAGCGTGAAACTAAGCACAAGTAATATAATAGCAAGGAGGCTGAGACAGTGACATAAGGAGCTGGTATCCTACTGTGCAATAACTTCTGGGTGTCCAAACCCTGTCAACCCTCAACTGAGTAAAGAGCTGTGGGCAGGCATTGCACAGGCAAATTACCCATGAAATGACACAAGTTACAACTGAGTCAAGATCTAGAGATGGGAGCACATTTTAAGAACGAGACTGCAAGTAAACGTTCAAGGTGTTCCCCCATGTATACGAGGTATATTTATGCACTGAGCATGGGTTTTTTAAAAAGAGTTCCCTTTCTCCATTAGAGACAAATATTTTGGATTACAAATATTTACCTTTGATAATGTAATTTTAAATTGTGTAATAATTTCAGACTTTTCTATTTCAAATTCTCATATTTAGAGACCATTTTGAAACATGAAAATGTAACAAGATACTTTAAATACCCTAATAGTCTCACTTTGCTTGGATTTTATATTTAGAATAATAATAATGTCATTAAAATTGTCACCATTTCCAAAAAAGAAACAAAAGCATTTTTTTACTATCATCTATTTCAACTCAATAAAATTTAAAAATATCCAAAATATATTTAGTTTGATATTTTAAAGAATTGGTAAAAGAAGAGAAAAGATAAATTGCTGTCATGAAGAAAATGTATTTTAAAATTGAAATAATAGAATGAAGTTGAAATGCTATTTATGTCATGATCACTATAGCCCCAAATACATATCTGAATAGATGTGTTTAACTCCAAGGGCAATAACTAGTACACAAAATATTACTTTTGTATAGCTAGTATACTTTTGTATAGTCCTAGTTCGCTTTAGCTGTCAAATTGACACAGAATAAGTCATCTTAGAATAGAGTATTAACTTAACGATTGCCCAGATCCAATTGACCCGTGGACCAATTATTAGAGCATTATTTTGATTGTTCATTGATGTCCAAGCACCCAGCCCACTTTGGGCAGGGCCATTCCCTGAGCAGATTATCCTGAGCTTTATAAGAATGCTACCTCAGAAGGAACTTGCCAGCAAGCTAGAGAAAGATCCTGCAAGCAGCATTCCTCTCTGGTTTCTATTTCAACTTCCTGCTTGGGTTTCTGGCCTGACTTCCCTCAATGATAGACTGTGACTTGGAAATTGCAAACAAATTAATCCTACCCTACCCTAAGTTGGTTTTGATCATAGTATCTTATCACATCAACAAAATTAAAGTAGGACATTATTACCATCAGGACAGTAAGAGCTTTCTTAGGGTTCTTATCCCTTGTCTTCAATGTGTGTTTTATATAATAATGGGAATTTCTAATATTGTCATATTTTTAAAGCTAAGTGTTCAATATATATCTTTTATAATACTTATAGATAGCATTTCATAAAAAACATCATGTATGGTTAATATAAATAAACCTTTTAGTAAGGGGAATGACTACTTTGCAGTTCTTTTACCCTCTTGATGTCTTCTGGGATCATTAATAAAGACTGTTAAAGAGAAGTAATTTAGAATGTAAAATGAGGCCAGGGAACAGTTCTCATCTACTCTAACACAATCACCCTAATCTTTTCTTAATGTACTGGTATTGATTGTATCTCAAGACAACAAAAATACAATCAGCATTACAGTTTTAATTCATAAATCCACTGTTAAAATGTAATGTAATTGATATTGATACTGTAACTGGGTGAATCTTATATTTAACAAATTAAGTTTAAAGAAGTTATTGAAAAATGAGATAATTTTATGAGAGGGAAGACTTCGTCACTGAAACTTAAATAAACATGGACATTTTTCTTGAACTTTTATTGTCTATTAGAATTTGGCTGTTTTCAAGTGCTGCCTTAGTAGGTTACGTGATTAAGCCACTGCTACACATGGGTTTCAGGAAGGCAGAAAACGAATTAAAATTTTATCCGTGAGCCCAGAAACTTGAGAAGAGAAGCTGGGAGCTAAAACAGGGAGAGAGCTAGGCCAATTAATGATGGTTATAATTATTAGCAATTGGCTTTTCCTCTTTCTGAACCTTCCAAGCACCCTGCAAAATATGTCTCAGATAAATCTCTATGAAGCAACAAGGAATATATGTATATTGTAAGTTCTGGGCCTGTGAGACATGCTGGCTAACAGATAAATTCAGAGTCCTACATATATTTCCCAACAGGGAAATCAGAGACCAGGAACTGAAAGGTTTATCATACAACCTAGATGCCCATGTGACACACATTACACTTGACCGAGCTCTAGGTGAAATAGTCACTGAGATGATGACTGTGCAAAGCAGATGTCTGTGACCTAACTTGATAGAGGGCAGGTGTTCAAAACAGCTCTTTTAAATATGACCCTAGTAATAGCATATAGACTATCTCTAAGAAAGAAAGAAAACAAGCGAACAAACAAAAGAATGTTGAAACAACCACAGAACACTAGACAGAAATAGAAAATTTGTAGATAATAATTTAGGAATGATTTCAGAAAACTGGTAGTTTAAAGTTGTTCAATTAATTTGTGAGTAGTATCTAAATTAATTACACTCAACAACTTTTTATTGACTTATTACTGTTTGACAGGCACCATTATAGATGTAAGATTAGAGAAATGGCATGTGAGGAAGGGTTTATGTTCCCTTCCTCATGAAGTTTAAATCTACCTGAATGATATTCAGTTTGAAAATAACGGATTTATAATTATTTGGTAAAATATGTCTGAAATGCTAAAAGGGATCATTAAAGGCACAAGTGCTGTATTTTAAGTATCTATCTAGTTTTCAGCACAGGAAATAGTCTCTGAGAGTTAAATTTTCACAAAAACAGGAAAGGAAGCAAAAATAAGTTTTTAATTGTATTACTTATTAATAGACTAGTAGCATCATTCTTTGAGTTTGTACTTTGTTGCCTATGAATTTCATAAATTCACACAAAATTTGCCTCTACCACTGATACCATTACATTTATGCCTGGTGATGATTGTGTGTGGGAAATAAATTATGTCAAATAGATGATCTTGAGGAAGTTTGAGAAGAAGTTATTTGAAGAACACAGTAAGTGGGAGTGAACTACCAGATTACTTGCACTTTCAAAAGACTGTACATTACAAGAAAGCATTACTGAGATGCCTTTTTACCATAGCATTCAAGACAGAAATTTCAAAATTCAACTTTAATAATTTCCAGAAAAGAAGTGTAAAGCAAAAGGACTTATTAATAACCAAGAAGATAAAGGAGACATGGTAATATCTCATTCTAAGGATCAGGCTTGTCCTGAATGCACATTTGTTTGACATTTAGCACAAAATTGATACATAAAAACTGAAACATTAAAAATGACCACTACCTAAGTTAATCTGTAATTGATACTTAGAATGGTAAGCTCATTTGTTGGATAAACTCTTTGTTTTCCTCATAAAAAAACTTATTGCTACATGAGAACATTCTAGACATGGTACAGATGAAAAAGAGAATATCCTCATAGTTACCTGCCTAATAAGAAGCACATGCATGAATAGATCAAGTCATTCAAGTTAAAGAGCCCATAGATAAATTGAGCTTAGTAAACACTATATTTGACAGGCTTAAAAGAAACAGAATGAATAAAATTATATATATTTTAAAATAGGATTTATGGGGAGAGATAGCTCAAAGGTTAGAAAATATACTGTTCTTTGCAGAAGACTTGAGTTTTGTAGTTTGGTTCCTACCACTCACTGCTGATGACTCAAAACTACCTGTAACTTCAGATCCATGGAGACTTGATGTCTCTGGCCCCAAAGGATACCTGCATGCATGTGCACACATCTACACTCATGCAACTCAAACCCATACATAATTAAAAATTAAAATGCATAAAACTTTAGATTGGGATTTACCAGAATGGCTTACATAATAGAGCCTGAATAGTCCAAAGATATCCATGTGCATTCGGGATAAGCGGAGATATGGGAGAGTGTTTAGTTCACAAGGTTGGATATTTCAGTAGTCCAAATGTGGTGTAGAAGATCTAGAAATTCACTGGAAAGTCTTCATTCTACATTTAAAGCCTGAAGAAGCTGGAGTCTACTATCAATGAAGGATAGCAGCAGCACTAGCAGCATAGAGATAGAAAACTTAGGAAGAACTGAAGGCAATCCTTTTTTTAGAGAGCTTTTTAGATTGAGGCTTCCTATTGAGAGGAAAGTTCTTCTCTAAACTTGTTGGGTCCAAGTCCCTTACCATATAGCTAAGCTAATTTTATGGCTTGGTGGGTTAGATAACAGTGAGCTCATGATGGGCAAGTCACTGAGGTCAAAGAGTAGCTTGGCAGCCTATTGCCAAGCACTCAATTTCTCCTAAGGCACTGGAGCAGTCCTAGAGTCATTGATCAAAGAGAAAATAGTCTAAACATGACATTGTGAGCTTGTTCCTGTTCTGCATCACGCTCAAAATAACATCTTATTCTGTCACTGCTACAAGGGTCAGTGTAACACATCCAGGGAGGAAGATGGCTTGGTGTTTAATAGAACTTGCTGGTTTTGCGAAGCCCTGGTTCCCAGCACTAATATTTGGTAGTCTGTAAACATCTATAACTAGAGGTTGTGGAGATCTGACACCTTCATTTGTTTATCATGAAGCATTGACAACAAACACTTGAGAGCATGTGGGAAAGGGGAGCCATATGTACTCCTGGTAGCAGTGAAAATTAGCACAGTCACTATGAAAATCAGTGTGGATGATTTTCAGAAAACTAAAGTTAGGTTTAGCATATGATCTAGCTCTACCACTCTTGGAGATATACCCGAAGGATTCTTCTATTCTTTACCCACAGACAACTGAACAGCCATCTGCAATCAAAGCTGCTACAATCAAAATAGCTTGAAAGTGGAATCAGGCTAGATGTTCATAAACTGCTGAATATATGGTAAAAATGTGGTACATCTACACAATGCAACTTTTGAGCCATAAAGACAAATGAAATTATTAAATTTGTAGGACAATGCATAGAATTGAACAATATTACACTAAATGAGGTAACACATATTCAGAATTTCAAAAACAGTGCATTATCTTTCATATGCAGAACCTAGCTTTAAATCTTTGGATTTGTGTGTTTAAGTTGAAATGAGTACCTAGACCTTGATGAAGGTTTAATATTTGATATCACGACAGTGTTGGGAACATGCATGGAAAGAATTAAACAGGAATAGGTAACAATGCAGATAGGAGACATTATTTACACACACACACACACACACACACACGCACGCACGCACACACACACACACACACACACACACACAGAGAGAGAGAGAGAGAGAGAGAGAGAGAGAGAGAGAGAGAGAGAGAGAAACAGACAGACAGACAGACAGACAGACAAATAGATGGTCCTGAAGGAACCCAATCTCTTCTATGCCTTTTTGGGGAATGCTTAATATATTAACTACCTTCTAATAGTTCACTTCTTTTTTTTTTTTTTTTTTTTTTTTGGTTTTTTTCGAGACAGGGTTTCTCTGTGTAGCTTTGCGCCTCTCCTGGAACTCACTTGGTAGCCCAGGCTGGCCTCGAACTCACAGAGATCCGCCTGGCTCTGCCTCCCGAGTGCTGGGATTAAAGGCGTGCGCCACCACCGCCCGGCTAGTTCACTTCTTTTAATTTTTAAAATCACATCCTAACCAAGCCACAAAATACAGTATAGTCCCCAGTACAAGTTTCACCACAAAAACAAACACATCCAGACATAGCAGTCATTTCATTTTCTACCAGTTAAGTGAGTTTTCTTTGGATTTCTTCTTTCTTTGTGAGAGCATGCAGTGTTCAAAAGATAAGTTAAGATGAGCTTTCCTGCCCCTAGGCACCTTTAAGTCACATTTTTATGTCATCTATGTCAGTATCTTTAATTTTGAATTATAATATTTATGTATTTAATGTAAAATTTCTCATAAACTCAATATTCCCTTCCAATGAGATGCAGTTAATCTCTTTTTTTGGAAAGGGAGAATGAAACACTTCCATAATCATGATGACTGACACAGATTCTTAATAGCTGCTTTCTTATAGATGATCAGAAGTTCAGAATGGCTGAATACTTCTCACTCTATTAGAAACTAGATATTTGATATAAACAATCAAAAGTATTATTATACTGCAGAATTATCCCTTAAACCTCAGCAGGCATATACTTTAGAGTACTGCTCTCGTCCAGTTACTAAAATAGTTAACATTTATTTGCAAGAACATAGACATTAGGCTAAGAATGAATCATGGATGTCTTTTGTTCTGAGTCACCAGTTAATTACAAGCCCCTTTCTGCCCAATGGGGTAGGTGTCCAGCCCTTATCTACAATTAAAGATGCAATAATTAACCATAGGCTCATTATCTGACATTTGCTTCCAAGAGTCAGTCTTGTAACAGATCTTTAGAGGAAGGGAGATAAAATGGACTTTTATAATTTCTGAATATTATTGCTTATCTTCTCAAGGCAGCACTGGACACAAGATTAAAAGTGTGTCTAATGGATAACAATCAAAATCAGCCTGATGTTGTTTATTAGTAATGTATTTAATTCGACACATTGAAGACACAGCTCTTCATGGTCCTTGCCAGGCAAGAGTTCAGTGGCTTCATTTTATAGGTGGTTTGGAGAACAGTATCAACTTTCAGAGATCCACAGTTCCTGTTGGGAGCATTAGATAGTCAAAAATGAAAAAGTAAATACTGATTTGCACAATTAATAGTACTCAAAGGAGTATAATTCAAGTTCAGACCTTCCTTAGGAATCCTAAGGCTTCACTGACTTATTCTGATTTACAAATTTTAGTAGACACTTTGTATCTTTGTATCTTTAACACTTTGTATAAGTGTTAAAGAGATCTTCTTTCTTTTGACTTAGACTTTCTAATGGAAAAAAATTCCTAGCTGACAAACAGCTTTGGTCGTAAGCAAATGAGGCATGTTGTCATGGCAGAGTTAAGAGTGAGTGTGTGGTGTGAATGGTGTATAAATGTCTAAGTGGCTTTCCCAGTTAAATGGCTTTGAGCACAGTGCAATTACATCAACTGTGGCTCAGTCTTGAGCTAAAAATCCTATTATGTTGTCATAATACATGGGTTTGCAAGGGCATTAGAAAAAAAGTAGATTGAGAGCCATGGAAGATTAATTTGAAAAATTAAAAAAAAATTCATTAGAAATATAATTGATCTTAATGAAAATGAGTTAAAGAATAAGAGATATAGACAGAAAAGATGAAATGAAAATGTAGGCTATATTAAGAACAACATATTCACAACAAGGAAGGATAACTCTCAGCAAGAATTTGGTAAGAATGTAAATAAACTCAATTAGTCTTGGGATAAGAATGATTTTGTTCAGTGGTAGAGGCATCACCCATCACCTAACATACACAAGACCCAGTGTGTTGTTTTATAAGAGTACACAAACATAAAAACACACACACACACAAAGTGGGATACTGAAATTAGTTTTAAAAAGCTGTTCAATCTGGGGAGATGGCTTAGTTGGTAAAGTGTCTTCCTGTAAGCATGAGGCATGAAGATCTGTGTTTAGATCACCAGAGCTATGTAAATGCTGAGCATACTTGCATTTGTCTGAAACCCAGCTACAGAGTTCACTGGCTAGCCAATTCATGATCTTCAGGCTCAGTGGAAAAATCTGTCTCAAAAACTGCAGAGGAGGTCCATGAAGGGACGACGCATGATAACAACCGCTGACATTTGCATGTGTACATGTAAACATACATAACCACAAGCACATGCACACACATACAGTATAGTAAACACACACACACACACACACACAAGCTGTGATGTGCATGCATTTCTCTCAACTTACTAGCCTACCATCACACTTAGGAGGACTTTCCTTTTTTTTTTTTTTAAATAAACTGTCTTTTTAATTATAAAAAATATTGAAATTAAAGTAAACATAGATAGTCAGAGAATGCCTTATACTCTGAAGTCTTTCTCTTAGATCTCCTTTTTTGCTTAACCCTCACGTCTGAATGATTCTATAGATAGCGAGGCCAACTAATGCCACTGAACATAAAGATTAAAATGCCTAAGAATGATAGCTTTCATTTGAAATTTTATTTTAGAAGCATTTTCCCATACCCTTAAAATTTCCCATACCCTTAAAATAAGTCTGTTTTACACAGACTTATTTAGGCTGCGTTTTCATTTAATATGTGGATGTTAGTTATTTATTTCAGAAATCCTTTAGTATGGTAATTTTATCCTAATATCTCACTTCAACTATTTTTATTAAGGCTCTGGATATGTGTATATATAAATGATGCTTAGATTTGAAAGACATCTCTTAAAAACCTTGAAAGATTTGATCGAAGAAAGGATGTTACATCTAGTTTTCTGGAATAGTTCATCATTCTACAGGTTGTGTCATATATTTCTGTCTGTAAAATTAAAATATACATGGTTTACAGTCTTTACTAGAGTAGTTCTAGGATACTGTACTGTCCTCTTTTTTTTTTGTTTTTTTGTTTTTTTTGGTTTTTTTGGTTTTTTTTTTTTTTTTCAAGACAGAGTGTGTAGTTTTGGTACCTGTCCTGGATCTTGCTCTGTAGACCAGGCTGGCCTTGAACTCACAGAGATCCGCCTGGCTCTGCCTTCTGAGTGCTGGGATTAAAGGTGTGAGCCACTGCTGCCCAGCTGTACTGCCTTTCTTAACCTGCTTTGTTTTCTTATTAGAAGAGCTAGCAGTTCAACAAGCCAGACATTTCTCGGTTTATTGAGATACTCAAGAAATAAATTGAGTAGTATTAAAAACACTGCTAAAATATGCATGAGCTTATTTTCAAGGTTTTGGACAAGAGCAGTTGTTGTTTCTGAGTCCTAGCGAAGAGAGCAGCTGTGGAAACTCGCTTTGATGTTGGATATGGACAGTCATTGAAGTTCTATCAGTGGATGTAGATAAACATGCCTCCACTTCTTGTGCCTGAAACTTTTCTTTATCTATCTTTAAAGACTTGAAGATTTCTGGCTGAACTTCTTTTTTTCTTAATTTTTTTAGTAAAGTAGTAGTAGTGCCTGTGATCTTGGCTTCAAATCTTAGGGTTCTTTGATAATTTGAGCTTCTTCTCATTTTATAACTTAACATGTGGTAACTGTTACCATCTATCTCTGTCAGGGGCTACATGTGACAGAGTTGGAGTTTCTGAAAGCAATAGTGCAGGAATTTTAAAATTTTCAAAACGCTAAATATATAGTTTAAATTGTATTTTCGGTATGCAATTTATTGACATTTAGAAAAATCATAAGAACCACTTTTCTTATGATTTTGCTCTTGAAATGAATATTTCAATATTAATATTTCAACTTATATACATTGTTCTTTTGAAAAGAATTAAAAGTATTTCTCAGAAATCATTTCTATTCTTCATGCAATACTTTCAAGACACATAGGCTTTTTTATTACTAATAGATGACATTCTATACATACCAAAAGTGCTTACTTGAGCTGAGAGTCTCTGTCATTTACTGACTGAACTCATGCCTCTCACAGAATTATCTCAATCAATAGTAATTGAGGGCTCACAGTGTGCATGGTTCTGGGTGAGCAGTTTTAATTTAAGAGGTAGAAATTCATTAAATACCTGTGGCATTTAACTTAACTTGAAGTAGTTTTTGATAATTAAACTTAATCAGAACAATTTCAGCTCTCCTTTTATGAATTTAGTCAGACGTTTCTAGAGGAAGTATTTGTTCGTTTATTGTAAAAGTTTTATTAATGCTCTTATGAGTGAAGCACGGTGGGTGCCCATAACACACCAGAGAGGTCATCTGATCCTAGCCTCCTTCATTAAAGGTTCAAAGTCCAATGGCAGACTTAATCAAATAAACGGTTTTATATCAATATGATAAGTGAACAAAGTGACTGCAACATAGAAGAATTATTATAATCTTCCTCAAAGGTCCATGAATAACATTCAGCATGAAGTATCTAGTATTAAAATGCCAACATTTTATTGTGATAGCAATAATTAATCTTATTGAAAGAAATTCAGAGAATACAAAAATATTTGAAAATTGCCATAAGATCATTACTTATATTTTTTGCCTTTGATAAATATTTAAGGGGATATGCATATATATATGTTCATCAAACACACATTTCACATGATATACTAAACACCACATTCTGCTTCACTTATTGTTGATACTTCCATTCATGCTTTACAACTTTCTGGAGCCAATTTTCCCATGCCATGTTTTCCTAGGGAATGCCGAGAACCCCAGATAATGATTTCTGATCTTATTTAGTGACACATTTAGGCGTTTCCCAGTTCACCTTTCCACAGCAACCAATATTGTAAAACTTTTTAGGTCAATGTTTATGATTTTCATAAGACAAATCTTTTACAACTGAATATGCAAAATGACATGCGTATTTTATACATGGTTATGTGCTGCCAATGCACATATTGAAAATAGGAACCATTTGCAAGCCACTATTAATATAGATTTATTTAAAAATTCATTTTTGTTACATAAAAACCTTTGATTGCAGAAAATCATGAAAAATGTCATGTTTGTTTCTTAATCTTATAAACATCAATTTGCTTTTCTTTGGAAGTTAGTTTTGTGTATATTATTCTCATATTTCGTGTTTTTTCTTTGTAAAATCTTTTATTTATGAAAAATGTTAAAGATTCTTATGATTTAATGGGAGATGTGATACAAATATTTCTTTTCAATATAAACACGATATTTTTTCCTAAGTTTCATGTTTTCTAAGTTTCATGTTTGAAAGATGGATATTATTTTAGTGGTTTTTAGACATTTTATATATTTCCTAAATAAAAAAATTAGTAGAAATATTTATCAAATCTATTTCCTTGTAAACATTTTCTATTGAAAACATAGTAAATACATCAATTCTTAAAATAATCTGTTCAAAGTATTAAAGAATACAATGTTCTCTTAAATACACTGATTTAAAATAAATCATGTTTTACAAGTAGGCATTTGTTTGGAGTTATTAGGTTGAAATTTCAAAAATGCCTTAGTCTTCTTCAAGCAGCTGTATACTTCTGAAGTTTTTCAAGCACCTCTGGGACAGAGGACTACCAGATTCTCAGGAGGGGCTGGGGGAGAAAATGCTAAGATTCAAGGGCTCTATTTTTATTATTTTTTAAATCTAATTTAGGCTTCAATATTCATGTAAAAGATATAAAATATATAAAGATATAAATGGAAATAAGAAAAATAGTCTAAATTGTGGACCAGGTGAGGAAATAAAAAATATGCTAGAGACATCTGATGGGTGAGGTATCTGGTAGAAAATGAAATAATTTATCAAGTACTAATTACATTTTTCTCTGAAAAACTCTTAACATAAAGATCCTTTCTTGTCAAATTATGGGGTTTTCTGATGAGATCTGCCATTTATATTATTATGACTATCTATCTATCTATCTATCTATCTATCTCATGAAACTGAATAATCCACCCCCACCAAATGAGAACTCCCAGTACACACCTAGACATCATACCTGAAGACAGATTAAAATGTTATACTAATTAAGATTTCAATAACTGTTGATCTCAAGTTCACAAAGAAAGTAGGTTTTTATAAAGGAAGAGTACTTGTGAACTGAGTCTAGGAAGAAATCCATTGAATAATTTCAGTGAAGATTGTTGTATAACTGGGAATCTAACAGAAAGAGGAAAAAGCAAATGACCTTTTTAAAATATGTGTTTGACCCAAATCACAGTATGTGGAAAAGCATACCACGTCCTGAGTGAGGTAAAACACGCCATAGATAGTTATAATATGGTCATTCATGCTACAAGACTGAAGACTCCTTCTTCCCTATTCTTTTATGTAAGCTGCCACTAGGAGAATTTTCTTTGCAACTGATGAAGACCATTATAGAAAACCATAACTGATAAAAATGCAGGGTTGTGATGCCTAGTCCCAAATGATATACCTGTAACACATTTCAGAACGTAAGTCTTGGGGACCAGTTTGGAAGAGGGGAATGGAAAGATTGTAAGAGGAAGAGGAACAGAGTTTACTGTGAGATTGTGTCTCCTAGTAATGTGGGAAGCTCCACTCATAATGTCTCACCAAAATGATTGTCTAAACATGAGCTGAACAAGGATGACATCAATGGATGTGCTAATATGGAAGGTGGAAAGTTCTGGAGGCTTCAACCCTACACACAAAACTACAGGCAGCTAAGGAATGTTGAGATCAGGAGAAATAGTCTCAGGGATGAATACACTAATTGGTTATCCAATGTCAAATGATCAGCCCTGCAAATATATTCATGTAAGTAATATTACACATTGAGTAGACTGTATATATATATATATATATATATATATATATATATATATATGAATCTTCTCTCTCTCTCTCTATATATATATATATATATATATATATATATGTATGTATGTACATAACAACAATTAATGAACAAAGAGTACATGGATTTGAAAGAGAACAAAGGAGGTTTGGAGGGCAATGTATGATATATATGATAAGATACTACTTAAATCATGAATTTATTGTATCTCATTTCAGTTAGTATTTTGGGCTCTGCAGTGGGCAGGATCTCTGAGTCTTCACTGGAATTTTCAAGGACAAATGAAAATTATTGGTGTTTTGACCTTCACTTTCAAAGCTCAAGATCCTGTAAGTTATCCACAGAAAGGCATTTCTTGGTTCTTCTGGCATATTTAATCATAATGTACTCTTACATATGATTCCAGCAACTCTGTGCAAGGATAAACTGCTTGGTGGCTAGATTTTATTGCAGGTGGGTTTGGAAAAGAACTAATTTGGGCCCAGGATTAGCTGGATGTGTTCGAAGAACAATTCTCTAGATTGCTGATTCTGATGTTAATAACCCAGATGTTAGTAAAAGCTGCCAGCTGGGAACACAATGGCCAAATTCCCCACATATGTATGCTAATGATAATGAGTGAATCATTTGACCACAAGTAGAATTCTTGGCTTAACTATTAAGATGTAACTTCATTGCTTCAGTTTAAGAAGCAGTTTAGAAATTCAACAAAGCAGATGCTATTAAAAAATCCCCTGTTTGCTATTTTAGTGTGCTCAAAATATAAATCTGTCTTTATGTTTTGATTGATTCCTAAGAAATAACCCCAACTCATGTACAAAAATTCTAAGTATAGTTCACATCTTCTCACAGTCGAAAATGAGGTAGTGCATACAAATCAGTTCTGGATAGTATCCTTACGTAGGTCATAACAGGAATGCTTCAAGAAGCAAACTGCATTATACATCAGGTTCCAACACTGGATATGGTGGTACTTTGTCTGACTTGGAATGTGCTCTGTCTTGACTATGAGAAGCTAGGTGAGCCAAAGGTAAGGTGAAACAGACCTCCTTAGCAAGTAAACAAGAAGGCACAATACAGGTCACCTTATATCATCACTGTTTGCATTTGTGGACAGGTGAATGCTAACGTGAATTCAGCCCAGCATGCTGGTGATTACACCACAGCTGGTTGAGTGGTAACATGTGGCATATATAAAACTGTATTTAGATGTGTTCAACCTTCAGTGAATGGGCTGCATGCATTCAAGGGTAGCCATGAATGAGAACAGAACATTTGTAGATTACAATGTTCTATTATAGTGTCAAAACTTGAACATCTTTAGTATGTCTTTTTCTTTCTCATGGTTTAAGACTATGGAATTTATTGATTCGTACCCCCATACTATCTTACTAATATGTTTTTCATCATATAAATAAAACCATTGGGAAAGTATTTACAAATAAACCAAGAAATAAAAATCTATATAGAATAGAAAATCAAAAGCAATAATAGTTGATATACTCACAATTTTCTTTCTTATAGTAGTGAAACAAGGAGGCCATCGATGTAATTAGGAAAACATTCAAACCTAATTAATAGTACATGAGTGTTTTTTTCTCAGTAGCTCACCTAAATCCTTGTGAGCAAACTGTGAGCAAAACGTTAAGTAGATCATCAACTTCCCAAGTCTATTGATTTATGTTTGCATAAAAATAGAGAAATTTTACAGTCAAGCATATTCTATAAACTCTCATCTTTGTGCGCAGCATGAAAACATTTCAGAGCTTCTCAGATTGATGAAGAGAAATGCCTCATTAAATAACACTGAACCCCATGCAGTATTATAAAAACAGCATGGGTAGTGTTATAAAATGTTATTTTGTATTCAGAACAAAGGGAAGTGTTGTTGTAGAGACTGGAGACTGTCTGGAACCCGAAAACAGGCTAGAAAATTCCTCATGCAATTAGATTACACAATCCCTTCATTGTGCACATAGTATTTCTTTATATAAGCTATTGATGAGTCAAGAATGAATATGGAATACAATATGATGAACGTATTTTCCTATTTAATTTCAAGAGAAGTGTCACATGCATTTTTTTTCTCAAAAATGTGATGCTACTGTGGGCTTTTTATCTTTACCTGCTTAAGTTCAATTCTAGTCTCTTTTTCCTAATATGATTTATTACTGAAAATTAGTGATTATGGATTTTTTAAAAGATATGTGGATTTTTCAATCCTCCCAGATAACTATAAACTTATTCTTTGAACCATTAACAATATGTAGATATAGTTTGTAAAATACTTGGGAAATTAAAAAAATTCTAAAATTGTAATATTTCATTATTAAAATTGAAGCATTCAATAGTAAATATAAGTTCTTAAATGTTAAGAAATTGTTGTAACCCCTGAAATAGCCACTAAGTGAATATCTTTAAATCTCATAATTGAATTACAAAAGATATTATTATAACAAAATAAATAAGGTTATTTAAAATTTAAAATTAACAAAATAATAAACTAATTGTAAAAGTGAATTGAATTGAAATATTGAAATATTTCAATTGAATGTATTAAAAACAATAATAGAAAAAAGAAACAAAATTTAATAATTAGCCGGGCGGTGGTGGCGCACGCCTTTAATCCCAGCACTCGGGAGGCAGAGCCAGGTGGATCTCTGTGAGTTCGAGGCCAGCCTGGGCTACCAAGTGAGTTCCAGGAAAGGCGCAAAACTACACAGAGAAACCCTGCCTCGAAAAACCGGAAAAAAAATTAATAATTAATACTATCCTCAAAATTAGGCACATGTTATAGCTAACAAAATTTCCCCAAGCACAGCAATAAAAATATTTCTAAAGGAAGGGGGAGAACATGGTTCAAGTGTACATATATAGGGAACTAACTTTACCAATACCTATGTAGATAATTAAGTAACTTTTTGAACATACCAAAGGAAGGAAAATTTTCAGAATAATTTCTATTGGTTTTTGAAAAAAAAAGAATTCCAGCTAGGAATTACATATGAAAAATATACCAAATTCCTAACATAACAAAGCTATCTTAAATGTTTACTCACCAAACCAAACAGTACATTTTCAGAACACAACAATGCTAAATAAAATACCTAAATCAAATAGATGTAAGCTGAAAAACACACACACATGAACATTGACAACTCAACATTAAATAATAATGTTTGAGAAGAATTATAACTCATGATATTGAAGTCATATATAATAATCCCACTACTAATGCTATGCTAAATAAAGAAAAAGCAAATCATTCACCTTGAGATCTAGAACAAGAAAAAGATGTCCACGTTCAAGACTTTTATTCGCCATGGTGCTGGGAGCCCTCACTAGATTATCCAAGCTGAAGAAGGATTATCCAAGTTGGAAAGAAGATTTTCAAATTGTCAGTTAGCACATTAAATTTTTTTCATTAAAATCTCCATGTTAGCTAGCTTCTCTGGAGATGTGGGTTGCAGTCTGGTTATCCTTTGATTTACATCTACTATCTACTTATGAATGAGTATATACCATGTTTACCCTTCTGAGTCTGGGTTACCTCATTCAGGATGATATTTTCTAGTTCCAGACACTTGCCTGCAAATTTGATGATGTCATTGTTTTTCTCTGCTGAGTAGTACTCCATTGTGAATATGTACCACATTTCTTCATCCATTCTTCAGTTGAGGGGCATCTAGATTGTTTCCAGGCTCTGGTTATTATTCATAATTGAATAATGCTGCTATGAACATAGTTGAGTATGTGTCCCTATAGTATGATTGAGCACTCCTTTGGTATATGCCCAAGAGTGGTATAGCTTGCTCATAGAATTCCTCTTCTCTCTCTTTGACTGGACTCCTGGAGCTCTGCCTGGTGTTTGGCTGTGGATCTCTGTATCTGCTTCCATCAGTCATTGGAGAGAAGCTCTGTGATGACAGTTATGGTATTCACCAGTCTAATCACTGGGGCAAGCCAGTTCAGTTTAGGCACTCTCTCCACTATTTCTAGTAGTCAAAGATGGGGTCATCCTTGGGGATTCCTGGCAACTTCCCTAGCATTGGGTTTCTCTCTATCCCCATAATGTCTCTTTCTATCATGGTATCTCTTTCATTGCTTTTGCCTTCCATCCCTGTCCCAGCTCAACCATCCCATTCCCTTATGTTCTTATTCCCTATCCCCAACCTTCCATTGCCCAGCCCCTTATCCCCACTTTACTCATGGGGATCTCATCTATTTTCCCTTTTCAGCGTGATCCATGAGTTCCTTTTTGGGTCTTCCTTGTTAGCTAGCTTCTCTGGAGTTGTGGGTTGTAGTCTGGTTATCCTTTGCTTTACATCTAGTATCCACTTATGAGTGGTTACTTATCATGTTTGTCCTTCTCAGTCTGGATTGCCTCACTCAGGATAATATTTTCTAGTTCCATCCATTTGCCTGCAAATTTGATGATGTCATTGTTTTTCTCTGCTGAGTAGTACTTCATTGTGTAAATGTACCACTTTTTCTTCATCCATTCTTCAGTTGAGGGGCATCTAGATTGTTTCCAAGCTCTGGTTATTATTCATAATTGAATAATGCTGCTATGAACATAGTTTAGCATGTGTCCCTGGGTATATGCCCAAGAGTGGTATAGCTGGGTCTTGAGGAAGATTGATTCCCAATTTTCTGAGTAACTGCCATATTGATTTCTAAAGTGGCTGTACAAGTTTGCACTCCCACCTACAGTGTAGGAGTGTTCCCCTTGCTTCACATCCTATCCAACGTAAGCTGTCCTCAGTGTTTTTGATCTTACCCATTCTGACAGGTGTCAGATACGATCTCAGAGTTGTTTTGATTTGCAACTCCTTAAGTGTCTTTTGGCCATCTGAGATTCTTCCTTTCAGAATTCTCTGTTTATCTCTATAGCCCATTTTCTAATCGGGTTATTCATTATGTTGATGTCTAGTTTCTTAAGTTCTTTATATATTTTGGATATCAGCCCTCTGTCAGATGTGGGGTTGGTGAAGATATTTTATTTTTCTGTAGGCTGTCGCTTTTGTCGTATTGACCATGTCCTTTGCCTCACAAAAGTTTCTCAGTTTCAAGAGTTCCCATTTATTAATTGTTGTTCTCAGTGTCTGTGCTACTGGTGTTATATTTAGGAAGTGGTATCCTGTGCCAATGCATTCAAGACTATTTCCTACTTTCTCTTCTATCAGATTCAGTGTAACGGGTTTTATATTGAGGTCTTTGATCCACTTGGATTTGAGTTTTTGCATGGAGATAGATATGATCTATTTGCAATATTCTACATGTTGACATCCAGTTATGACAATACCATTTGTTGAAGATGCTTTCTTTTTTCCATTGTACAGTTTTGGCTTCTTTGTCAAAAGTCAGGTTTTTTGTAAGTGTGTGGGTTAATGTCATGGTCTTTAATTCGATTTCATTGGTCTATGTTTCAGTTTTTATGCCAATATCAAGCTATTTTTAGTAGTTTGAGTCTAGCCTTGTCTACAAAGTGAATTCAAGGTTATCCTGAATCAGATTTTTCTTTCATTACTACTCCTACTATTATTAATAATAATGATGCATTTAACTAGAGGTTGGAATTTCTTTTTTTAATGAGGTTTTCCCTTTCCCTGACTCTTCACCGGCACAAGGTGTCATTTGTGTTATTGATCTGGACTATTATGACTTGTGTAAGATGAGGTATTAAAACAGTTTTTGTGGAATATTAGTTTAAGGCATGTTAGTTACATTCACTTATGTTATGGAATATTTATTTAATGATGCAAAGATGTGTTGCATTCTTTTTATGTTGTATTTGTTTAACTCTGTAATGCTTTGTACTTTGTGTGTGTAAAATGCCTGATTGGTCTAATAAAGAGGTGAACAGCCAATAGCTAGGCAGGGGAAAGATAGGTGGGGCTGTCAGGGAGAAAGAATAAATAGGAGAAGAAATCTAGGTTTGAGGAGAGAGGAGCATGAAAAGGAGGAGAGGGAAATGCCAGAGGCCAGCCACCCAGCCACACAGCCAGCCATGGAGTAAGAAGGGAAGAAAGACATAGAGAATAAAGAAAGGTAAAAAACCCAGAGACAAAATGTAGAAGAAGAGAAGTAGGTTAGTTTAAGTTAGAAAATCTTGCTAGAAACAAGCCTAGCTAAGGCCAAACATAAGTAAGAATAGATCTCTGTGTTTTTATTTGGGAGATGGGTGGCAGGTCCCCAAAGAGGAAAAAAACACACTTAACTATAGTAGTTTTAATTTGCTTTTTGCTGATAGTTATAGATGTTGGGCATTTCTTCTAATTGTTTCATTTGTGTATCATCTATTGAGAACTCTCTGCATAGTTATGCACCCCATTTTTAAACTGTGTTATTTCTTTTCTTTTTTAAAAATTTATTCTCTCAGCCGGGCGGTGGTGGTGCATGCCTTTAATCCCAGCACTCGGGAGGCAGAGGCAGGCGAATTTCTGTGAGTTCGAGGCCAGCCTGGGCTACCAAGTGAGTCCCAGGAAAGGCGCAAAGCTACACAGAGAAATCCTGTCTCGAAAACCCCCCCCCCAAAAAAATTATTCTCTCATATATTACATTCCAACTTCAGTTTCCACGCCCTCAGCTCCCCTCTTCCTCCCTACCTTTTCTTTTCCCCAGATTCACTGCCCCTCTGTTTCTCTTCAGAAAAGGGCAGGCTTCCCATGGATATCAACCAAATATAACAAGTTACAATAAGACCAGGTACATCTGGGCATATTAAGGCTGGATGAGCCAATCCAGTAGGAGGAAAAGCATCCCAAAAGCAGGAAAATGAGCTTTAAATTATGAAGCTCTGATAAGAAACAGAAATATATACAAATTCTCTCTCCTCTCTCTCTCTCTCTCTCTCTCTCTCTCTCTCTCTCTCTCTCTCTCACTCACTCACACACACATGCATGCGCAAATCAAATACATAGACAACAAACAAAGAAAAACCTATGGCTATCAATAAAGTTAAATGTCTGGACTATCTGAAAAATCTACATACTTAATATAACCCCTAGAAAATGATAAAGGGCATTCTTCACAGAACTACAAAAGCAATCTTAAAATTTGCATGAAACTGTAGAGAACCCCAAATAACCAAGTTTGAAGAGATCATCTTCAAAAAGGGGGCATTATATTACTTATCATCTTGATAGTGGAAGCAGTAGACACTTCAAGTGAACCTACATACATGGTTACAAAAATGCACTTAACTTCATTACTTACGTGTGAAAGTCAAATCCAAACTACTATTAGACATCATATTGAGCTCTTTAAAGTAGCATATGAAAAATAGTAACTCTTATTTACTACTTTCAGGATTATAAAATAATGCAGCCATTTAGAAAAATGTGATATTTTCTCACAGTTAACATTTGAGCAAGCAACTGCTCTGATAAATTATATTACATTCCAAGATAAATTAAAGATGTATCTATAAAATCATCATCCATAAAGTTTAGAATAGAATATAAATATATAAAAGCAGAAACCTTCCTTGTGCCTATGTATTAGTAAATAGATAAAAAAATGTCAGCTAGCCAATAGGAGGATTGTTGACTATGTACATGAAAGCAGTGCTGATATTTGATAGCACATAAATTCATTACATAAATATTATTCAAGCAAAGATGAACTTCTCACAATATGTCCAAATTGATTCACTTTATATAAAATTTCTAGAACAAATTTACATACAAGTATAATATTGATAATATATATATAATATACATACATATGGATATATCTTATTGATGGGAACACATGGGCTTGATTAGTTATAGCTAAAAATAAGTTCCTTTCAAAGGTGATAAGAGAATTCTAAAATTGATTATGAGAATATTTACATAGCTTTGTGAGTAAACAAAAATTTCTTATTTACCTATGTGAATTGTATTTCAGTTATGCCAAAAGAAACTTGTAACAAAATAACTGTGTTTACAAAAGATATAATTACCTTAATAGAAATTCCAGACTAATTTGTATCATGCATTTAATCCAGGTTCCTATTTATAACCAGTAAGTGAGTTTATTGACATGTAAGTTTAAGGTTTGGGGATGAATTATGTCTTCTTCTCCAAAATTCATATTAATACTGGGTGTCTAAAAATTTGGATGAAGTCAAAACATGAAAAAAGCATCAGGAGAAAATAACAGTGAAGATCAGGATGGGGTTTGTAGAGGCACAAAATGATCAAAACCTTCAGAATGCCGCCAGCCACGGAAGGAGGGCATGGAGCAGATTTTTAGGAGAAAGGTAAATGTTGGTGGAACAAGCTCCTAAATATGTAGATGTGACCTTGGAACTGGGTAGTGAGTGGGGCCTAGAAGGAATCTGAAGTATACAATAGAAAAATATTAGGTTGGTTTGAAGACAATGGTTATAGAAATATTCACATTAAAGAATTATCTAACTAGAGCACAGAAAGGAAAGAACAAAGGACTCTATGTATTTGAATAAAATCCTCTATAGTTTAATCAAATAAACTCAATGTAAGTACATAATCTTCTGTACTGATGTAAGCCTAAGGCATTTAACTTCAGCTGCAAGTAACTAATATTCAACTGAAACTGGTTGAAGGACGAGCTCACACAAAATCTCCATGCTACAGATACTATCCCAATTCAGGGGTTGCCTCAACCTCCTTTTATAATTCACCAGAGACACTCGTAGAAATTGCAGAAAACTACCATCACTTCAATTACTAAGGAGAAGGTCAGCTTATAATAAGCACAGAATGTTACTGTAGGTTTTGATTATCTGTTTGCTCCAAGAAGAAAGCTCTTTCTATGTAATCCAGGTTGGCTTGGAACTCATTAATGCAGTTCAGGCCAATCTTGAATTAATAATCTTCCTGCCTTGTCTTCCCTACTGCTGATATTATAGACATACTCACAATGTTCAGATACCATTGTAGTTTTTTTTTTCTTTGTGGATGTGCCTATTCACATATACATGAATGTATGCGGGAAGGTACGTGCACATGTGTGTGCATGTGGAGAACAGAGGTTGACACTGAGTGTCTTCTTCAATTTCACTCCACCCTATTTTTTGAGATAGGATCTGTTACTGAACTTGGAGCTCACTAATTTAGCTAGACTGGCTGGCTAGAAAACGCCAAAGATCTTCCTGCTGTTGCCTCTCAAGATCCAGTAATACAGGAGAGTATCAGCATGCCTGGTGTGCCCTGTGTGGATCATGGGGAAGAGCTCAGGGCCTCATACTTGTGCAGCAAGTACTTTGCCAAATGCACCATCTCCCTAACTCCCCACAGCAGGTTTTAAAACAATATAGTAAGTGTTGGATGTTCATTTAAGCAAGGTAACTATTATCTACAGGATTTGACCCAGAAGGAATGGGGCCAAAGAGATAAGTTGATTGGAGCTTAACACATTGCAGATTAAACAGTAATATTTACTTGTTTACTTTTAAATTTACAATGCAATTTGAATATAGTTTATCTGAGTTAATTTCTCTGCTTTTAAGATTAATTTTAGTTAATTATCCTGCATTTTCCTATTAGTATAATTTGATCTAATTGCATGTTTAATGTAAATAGCTCTAATCATATAATTCATATGTGTTAATGACATAATTGGATGATGATTAGATGATGCACAATTACAATTTTAAAGATGTCATAAAACTCTATAGAAAGCATGGCTAAACATAAGCTTGCTACACAGGACAGACATCCCCTTTGAGATCAGAGAATGGGGAAAATGAAAGCAGCACAAATGGCCTACTCCCCCTCATTTATTTATCAAATAATATAGAATTGAAATTTGTGTATTAATTTCATAAATCCATTTCTTTTAGTTTATAATACTTTGTGTCATTATTTTATTAAAAGTTAAAAAGGAATAACACCTTCAAGTGGTGCACTAGTCTTCTCAGAGGAGAAGTACATTTCTATGTAAAGAATATAGAGATATATGTGATGTTTCTGAGATCATTCAAGTCTCTCAACATCATCTAGCATTTCCCAGAAATAGGACTTATTATAATCCTTGCTACTGAGATCTTCTTGACCAAAGAATATTATGTCTGAATCAATATATTTTACTCCTCTCATGAATAAGACTTAGAATACCATAATAAAATGGGAGATCAGCATTAATATTACAGCACAATGCTGGGTGTTCTATAATAACACAGATGGTAATTGAATGGTACAAATGGATGGATAGTGAAATTTGTCTTTGGGAACTTTGGAAGACTTTGAGGAAAGGGTGACAACCAACTTGTGCCTTAAGGAGAATCAATTTTCACCAGATAAAAGAGAGAAGAAAGCCAATTCTGTCAGAAGTACTCCTGTTTTCCTTCTTTTTTCTTTCTTTCCTTTTTCTATAGGACAGATATGAATATAAAGCCTGGTGTGCCCAGATTTCTCAAGGGAGAATCTCCATTAGTTCTGTGGATGTTGAAGATTTAGTTTGGTATGGAATATGAAAGACAGGTTAAATAGTTGGAATTTTGGTTCTCTGGTATTAAAAACTGGCAAAGGCTTTTAATGTAGCAAGTTATATGTCACAGCTGTGCCTTAGAAATTCATCTCTGGGAATGTCATAGGAGTGGCTTAGAAGTACAGCTTGAGTTACAAAATAGTGATGAACAAATTAAGGTTCATATAGAAAGGTGAACAAATTAAGGAAATGGCATATGAATATATGCAAAATATATGTACATTTTTGTGCTATAATCGATATCATAAATTTAGATATAGAACAAATATAAAGACATTGATGCAGTGATAAAATATTTGATCTGTGAGTGATGAGAACAGTTAATGGAAAACTATAATGATTAGGGCCAGAAGCATGACTGTTAGACTGTATGCACGGAAATGTCAACAGCCATGATAAAAACAGGGCAGTGGTAGAGGCTCGCAGATGCACAGTGAATTCGTTATGGAATGTTGTCTTCCTGTGAAGGTCACCCATTGTTACCAACCATATTTCTGCTTTCGGGTCATTAGTGCAATTTTCACAATTTTTATTCTCTTACACCATTTCTATTATTTTATTAAGGTGTACTTTTAAATGAATTCTCATTTTTAACAGTACACATTTACTCTAAGAAGGAAATGTGTACTATATCACTAAGGAAAGCTATACTACCAAATGTTCAGTGTAGAAATAAACATTAAAAATGCAATGAAACCAAAATATTAATAAGGATTTTTTGTTGAATTAGAACACTGTTTACTGTGATACTAATAAGTTAATAGAAAGATTCTGTGCGTGTAAAAAAAAGTTTTCTTTAAAAAATATTTATTTTATTCCCACTCAGACAAAATGAAGATAAAACATTATGCCTATAGAACAATTTTATTATTTTGCTGAGTTCATTGAAACAGAGAAAATGTGTCCATATTGACAAAGAATAATGCTAGGCAGACTAGAGTTAGCTAAGTCTATGCTAGGGACCTGAACTCCTCCAATCACTGGGGGAGGGGGGGCAATAGCAAGCCTGTATTCATTTCAATAAAATTACTAAATTGAAAACATTATTTTTTTTAAATCTTCATTTCAACATAGATCTAGTTACAAAGTGAGGACATGAAGTATGAGCTACATGCTTAGTGCAGCCTCAACTGAGAAGACACGGTGGTCAGGGCCATCTAAGCTTTGATAGAAGAGTAAAGCCAAGGACACCATGACCACAGCAACTATTATAAAGGGAAACATTTAATTGTGGTGGCTTAATTACAGTTCTGAGGTTCTGTCCATTATTGTCATGGTGGGACATGGAAGTGTGCTCTCAGTACCTGAGAGTTCTACATCTTATAGGCAAAAATGATGTGTTCTAAAACACTGACCAGTATCTTTAACACATATTAGTCTTCAAAGTCCGCCTCCATAGTGACACATTTCCTCTAATGAAACCACACCCACTCCAACAAGGCCACACCTCCTAATAATGCCACATCCTTTGGGGGTCATTTTCTTTCAAACCACTACAAAGACCATCTCTGACCCAATTTTGTTTTGCACAGGCCTTACATAAGTCCTAGGAAGGAGAAATATGGGTATACAATATTCAACAGCCTTTTCCTAAGCCTGTCTTCCTCTCTCAATTCACAACAACGCAAACAAAATTCGATGAACAGAAATGAAACTGGAGCTAAGAGGAATGTGGGGTTTAGTTAGGCAGAACTGAACAGAGTGTGGCATCAGTTGCAGTCTATAGTGACAATGGGTTGACAACGCTTTGGAATGACCTTTTGTATGCTCTTGTGCTTTTTTCTCACTGAAGACTGTGTATACATGCTATTGTGTTAATCAGTCCAAATTTTCATTATGTCACTGGTTATTCAAAGTGAAAGTTTTTCACATAGATATGTGTGTTATGGTCTCTTTTATTGCTATTTTCTCCCTTCATCTTTCTCATTTGTTACCTTCTGATAGATACTCCTTAAGGTTTATTATCTTAATGAGTTATATGTACTGAAGTATATGCTATTATGGATAAATGTCCACATATAAATGATGATTTGCATCACAATAGTTAGAGAAATAAGACCCTAACCTTGTATTAGATACTATTTCACACCTGTTAGGGTACACATATCAAATCAAATAACTAGAAACAAAAACAAACTAAACATCTCACAGAAATTTATTATTCCTAAAGAAGTAGAAAAATTACAATCATTGTTCATTTACATTGGAAATTCAGAGTTTACTGGGTCTCTCTCATAGGGGTCATAATATGTTACAATAAAACCAGTCTTAAAATATTACAAACAGAACTATTGTATGTTCTATCAATTTCACATATAGGTATTAACACAATGTAGTGAAAAAAGGCAGTTGAACAGATATTTGTTGTTTTATTCATTTTGGTGTAGAATAATAAGATGCAATCCACTGGACAGGTCAAATCATATCAATAGTATGTTCCTGAGAATGGGATGTCTGGGACCAAGGAGCTGTCAGTCTGAAAATTCTACTCCTACTTCGTAGACTGCCACATTCTTGCCATGTTTTCACAGGGTATCCTCCGATCTGGGAATAAATTATCCATTTCTTTAAGACCTTCAATTCTGTGAAGTCATAGCTCTATCTTAATTGAAGTTCTTTTTTTATTTTTTAATTTTTTTTATTTTTTATATATTTTTATTTTATAATTAACTTGATTTCACATATCAGCCACGGATTACCCCATCCTCCCGCCTCCCACCCCCCAGGTCTCCCACCCAATCCACCCCCCATTCCCACCTCCTCCAAAGCAAAGTCTCCCCTGGGGAGTCAGCTCAGCCTGGTAGACTCAGCCAAGGCAGGTCCAGTCCCCTCCTCCCTACACCAAGGCTCAGCAAAGTGTCCCAGCATAGGCCCCAGGCTCCAAAAAGCCAGCCCATGTACCAAGGACAGGTCCCGGCTCCACTGCCTGGGCCTCCCAAACAGTTCAAGCTAATCAACTGTCCCACTTACCAGAGGGCCTGGTCCAGTTCCATGGGGGCTCCTCAGCCATTGGTTCACAGTTCATGCGTTTCCACTAGTTTGGCTATTTGTCCCTGTGCTTTTTCCAATCATGGTTTCAATATCTCTTGCTCATACAATCCCTCCTCTCTCTTGCCGATTGGGCTCCTGGAGCTCCACCTCGTGGCTTGGCTGTGGATCTCTGTATCTGCTTCTATTAGACACTGGATGAGAGTTCTATGATGACAGCCAGAGTGTTCGGCCATCCGATCACCAGATCAGGTCAGCTCAGGCACTCTCTAGACCACTGCCAGTAGTCTACAGTGGAGGTATCTTTGTCGATTTCTGGGGACCTTTCTAGCACTCTGCTTCTTCCTATTCCCCCGGAGTCTTCATTCATCATGATATCTCCCTCCCTGTTCTCTCACTCTGCTCCTGATCCAGCTGGGACCTCCCGCTCCCCTAAGCTCTCTTTCCCCTGACCCTTGCCCTCCATTACTCGCCCCCTATGTCCAGTTTGCTCATGTAGATCTCATCCATGTCTCTGTCATTGGGTGATCCCTGTGTCTTTCTCAGGGTCCTCTTTTCTAGGTAGTCTCCCTGGAGTTGTGAGTTGCAGTCTGGTTATCCTTTGCTTTACATCTAGTATCCAATTATGAGTGAGTACAAACCATGCTAATTGAAGTTCTTTAACTGCACATGCCTCTTAAATTCTTATTTCCAAATACAATCATAATAGGAAATAAGACTCTAACTTACGCATTTCTTTGAGACATAATTCAGTCCACAGCACCAGTATGTCAGGTCCATAGCAGTATTACCATTAACAGATAAAATATGAATATAATTCCAATGTCTATCATTGAATAACTAGATAAAAATTTGCACATTCACAAAATGAAATGCTGTTCAGAACTTAAATGGAGAGGAGATTCTGACAAGCACCAAAAAGTGGGTGGATCTGAAGACATTTACCAAGTGAAACAGGCCAGTAATAAAGGGAAAATCTTCATGTAGGGATGGCTGCACCGATGCCTACAGCAATGCCATTTTTATAGGGTGTATACAGGAACACACTTCATGGACTGAGGGCTATCTATATTTATGCTTTAGTGGGTAGAATTTTAATTCTGTAAGATGAAAATAATTTTGAAGATGCATGGTGATGATTTTTGTACAATTATGTGAATGTTATTAATGTTATAGAACTGCACACTTGTAATAGTTGAAACAAAGACTTATTTTTTTTTCACTGTAATACTAAGCAGAGATGTAAGAAAGGAAATGATCTCTATATGTTGATTAGTTTAAGGTTATATTTGTAAATCTAAGGAAAGAAGCCTGCTTTTGAGCTTTGAAATGGCATCTATGCAGAGTTTTGCATTTATTCACAGTTAACGGAGTTAAGTGTGAATAACATGATGAGATTCCATTTCCCCCAAAGTATCAATGATCTGATGATAGGTACTCTCTAGTAAATTTTCACTCCCGTCCCTGTACATGCCTGTCATTTTCCTACATGAAACAACTGTTAGTTCACAATCACTGCATACTAAAAGTAAGTTTATTTGAAAATTATGATAATATAATCATAGTATTTACTTAGCCCCTATTCTATTCGCATTCCACACTGTCTCTGTCAGCTTGACACCCTTTCTGGAATTTTCAACTTTCTATTCAAGATTGGCCAGAAGAGTTTACTTAGAACAACTCAACCCAGACTTGGCCAAGGGCTTTGTGGTGTCTGTAGTGGCCATCCTTTCCTCATGTGTCCAGGGTTAGTTTGGTGGCAATGTGTTCACTAAACTGTGCCTTTTTGAGCAGTTACCTAAGTTGGCTGTGAGATCCCTGAGCCAGATTTTCTCTTTCAGTAAAATAGAATGCACTCTCTGCTCAACAGTTTCTTCTTTGGTTACTAGGATATGACAATGTAGTTTTGGGACTTGAAATGACATAATGCAAATGTGAAAGACATTGTTATATTTTCCAACTACAGACCAGAGAGGTAATGGAAGAAAGGAGACAATCTCAGGATTATCGCCTCAGCTTCACCTGTTGCCTCTTGACATGTGGGAAAATAAAGGTTCTTTTAAATGTTCTTTTTTTTTTTTTTTTTAAAAAAAGGCATTTTTACTTGAGAAGACTTAATACAAATTTTATTCTATCTTAGTATATACATTCAATTTTTTTATTCATGTACTTTCTTATTTTGAAGATGTGATTATTGAACTATGAGAAGTTTCTGGCAAGGACAATGATGTTGTTAACTCAAGTGCATGAAGGCAGATGCTGTTAAGAACACATAGTTATTCTATGTATTTTCCTGTAACAAATAAAAATTAATGTTTATTAATTAGTTACCAATAAAGCATTGAACAATTCCCCCAAATTAGTTTCTCTTATCTTTTTGTTGTCAATCGACTATTTTAGACGAAGTTTCACGACTCCTTTCCAACCTTTTGGGAACTTGTCAAACATTGGGTTAGCAGACTTGTGGAAACTCTGTGTGTGTGTGTGTGTGTGTGTGTGTGTGTGTGTGTGTGTGTGTGTGTTTGTAATTCAAAAGCAAAATTATCTTCCCTAAATTCTTTAATTCCAATTCAAAAAGGGAATTTCTTGTGTATGGGTTTCATTCATTTATTAATTTCCTCTCTATTCTCTTCTTTATCACATCTTGAAAGAAGATACAATTGTCACTTCAAATATACTTTTCTTTTAAGTTGAATAAATGAAGATTATTCTATGCAGAGAAATCCTTTGGTTTCCCTGATGATCACCATGTAGTTGAAGATAAGCTATTCCTCTTTAATAAACTGAGATGAGCATAGTGTTCATTAACAATTTTGTCAGGTGTGTCTGAATCCCAGATGCTTTCAGCATTCAACTGCTCCCTTTGCTTAAGTAAAATCATTGGGAAATGTGGTTCACAGTTTGTAACATTAAGGCCCATCTAAATGCAGAATTGTAAGAGAATAAGTATCATCTAATTACTTCAATATAAGTAGGACTTGGGGGAAAAATTATCACACATCTCAGATCTAGGATTGATTATGATATGAAATGATGTTGGGGTTTGAAAATGACAGGAAAAGAAATACATTCAGGTTAGTCAGAAAAGATTAGGGGAAATAATGTAACATTCTGCCTCTGGAAGTAGAATAAAATGATGCATATGGAAACAAGAGTAGAAGCAATATTGTTTGTCACCTACAAAGGAAGCCTATTGAACCAAATGAAATATAGACACAGCAATTTAAAATGGTTTCTTCTCTAGCAAGTGATAGCAATGTGGTGTGGACCTCAAAAACTGATAATTTTAGAATGGATTCTTGTTTGTATTGAATACAGAAGAAAACAGAATTGCACTCATCTCAGGAACATTTTATTTTTATTTTATTTTTTTTTTACCTTTTTAGAGCTTTATTGGGAGAGAGGGGGGAGAGAGAGAGAGAGAGAGAGAGAGAGAGAGAGAGAGAGAGAGAGAGAGAGAGAAAGGACAGACAGAACAAAGGAGAGGAAAGGAAAGAGAGGGAAGGAACATTGGAACATTTTATTATTAGGTCATACATTTCAGTTTGTTCCATTGTTAACTTCTCATCACCAAGCAGAAGTGTTTAAAATCATTAAATTACTCAGATGCAGTAGCACACACCCAGAATATTTTAACCTAAAATGGGAGGATTCTGAATTAGATTTGGCTTGTGTGAGACTGTTTCCCTAAATCCAAAATTTAAAAAATAGCAAAAATTAAGCTCTGTTTTATAGACTATTACTGAAATGTCTTTTTTTTTGTTTCCTTTGAACATCTCATTGAACATACTTAAACATGTGTCCAAATAACTCTGTACTTTAAAGATAGTTTGAGGAAGTAAGTTTTATACAGGAAGGCAGTTCAGAATTCTCTCATTCCTGTTATCTTCCTTCAGTACAGTACCTCATACAGTTCTTTTTCAATAGCTGCAACTGTCTGACTTAAATTCCCAATTGAATTGTTTTGGAAATGTGTGCATATATAGCAAAATGCATCTTTGTTCAATTATTTTTTTCTTTAATTAACATTTCCCTGAGGATCAGTAAATAAAAATAGAAAGCAGCACAATTTGCAAAGCATTACCATTGTTAACCTCACAAGTTTATTTGTAGTCATATGTTTTCCTGTGTCCTGCCCAGTCCCATAGCCATTCAAACTCAAATAAACACACAGAGGTTTATATTAATTACAAACTGTATTACCTAATGGCTCAGGCTTCTTTCTAGCTAGCTCTTATAACATAACTCATTTCTATTAATCTGTAAGTTGCCATGTGGCCATGGCTTACCAGTATTTTCATATCTTGCTTCTCCTGGAAGTGCTGGCATCTCCTGATTCTGCCCTTTCTCTTCCCAGCATTCTCCTAGTCTGCTCACCTTGCCCATACTTCCTTCCTGGATACTGGCCAGTCACCATTTTATTTATCAACCAATGAGAGCAATACATACTCACAGCATACAGAAAGACATCCCACAGCAGTTTATTTACTTGTATTTCAGTCTAAAGCCTAGATATCATATTGTGTCTGTTGAAAATTGAATGTAGAGAGGTTGAGCTGATGCTTTGTCCAGTCATCATAGGAAAGGCTTCCTCTGGAAGCAGATGGGAAAAGATGCAGACATACAGCCAGACAGGATGCAGAAAGACAGTCTAAACTGGAGGTCTCGATCAGGTCCCTCCCCTTGGAGATTGTGGAATCCTGCAGAAGAGGGGGAGGAAGAGATGAAGGACACCAGGAGAATATGGCCCACAGAATCAACTAAACAGGGATCACATGTGCTTACAGTAAGCACAGGGCCTACGTGGGTCTATACCAGTCATCTTTATATACATTATTATGGCTGCCAGCTTGGTGTTTTTGTAAGACTCCTAATAGTGAGAACAGGTATATCTCTGACTCTTCCATCTACTCTTGAGACTCTTTTCCTCCTGTTGAGTTGCCTTGTCCAGCCAAGTGATTTTGCTAAGTCTTATTATATCTTGTTTTGATCTGTTTGGCTGTTGTCTCTTGGAGGTCTGCTCTTTTCTGAAGAGGATATGAAGGAGGAGAGCATTTGTGGGAGAGGTGAGGTATGGGGGAGCTAGGAGAAGAAAGAGGGGAAGCTGTGGTTGGGATGTATCTTAGGAGAGAAGAATCTATTTTTAATTTTAAAAAATTGACAGGGTAGCTGCTAAGTATAAATGTGGTTGACAGCTTTTAATAGTTATTTAAGATGTTATTACTTAGATACTTCAGACAGCAAAGTTAAATATTCTATATTTTTTGTGTTTGTTGTTTTATTTATGTTAATTTTTTTCATTTTATGTACCAACCACAGTTCCCCACTCCCCTCCTCCAGTAACCTTCACCTCCCCCCAACTCCCCTTCCACTCCTCAGAGAGAATAAAACCTTCCATGGACAGTCAACAAAGTCTGGTACACCAAACCTTTTCATTACCAGCTTCACAGGGAAAGCCAAGAGTATATCCATGTGTATAGTGCACTACAACATTCTTAATTTTGAATAAGATCAATATCAATTGACAATGTGAATTTTATACTGCATAAAATTCTTAGGTCATCATTCACTGTGAAGGTTTAAATAGGTTTATCAGACTTTTTCTCAACAGACAACAATACTATTGACTTAATTAAAGAAAAGTGTTCTGAATCAAAAATTACTAAATATGTGTACATTTTTATGGCATAGGAAATCATATTATCAAGTTAAGCTATCTTTAAATTTCTGGTCTAATGTTAGTTTCTCTGAGTTATTTTAGTAAGTTTCATGTAGTATATTTATTACAGTTGAATATATATCAGAGAAGCATATTCTGACTTAGTCAAAAGGATATAAATAAAAGCATCACAAATAAGAAAACATTAATAATGTAAAATATAAGTACATGTACATGTGCATTAATGAACACATTTACTGTGTGCACTGGGGAGAATCAAGGTTAAAAAATATCTAGTATTTATCATTCCTTGAAATTTCTTTGTTAACAAGGTTATGAGAGGGAATGCCTGATTGAGACTAAAGAAAGGCATAATTAAATTTAAAAATATTTCTTTAGGTTCATTTAATGTAAATTATTTCTTTTTATGCATCTCCCTAGAACATATTGTCACAATTCAACAGCAATTATAAAATGTCATCTATCTGCCAAGATATGATAAATATTCTAGGTAAAAATGACTTAGTTCACTAAAATATAGACTTAAAATTTAAGTGAAAAATTGTTAACTAATAGGTAAAATAATTTAAAATGAAAAATGCTGTAAGATCCTTTGTTGTAATGTTGCAATCAGTGGTCAATACTAACAGAAATGTAAAAACTACAGTCAGAAGTAGCACTGGAGGTATAGAAATCTACATTCTTTCTTTCTTTCAAAAATGCCAGCCTTCTTTCCATTGACGTACCGTTTGCACTGGACTAACTATTGCCTTCTTCTCTCTTGATGGAAAACCTTCATATGAGTCAGTAAGTGAAGGATGTTGGTGTGATTGTATGCAATGTGTCAGTTCTTCAGGTCAGTTTTCCAGAAACACTTTAGGTTAGTTTAAGCCCTATTTTCAATGGAAAAAAATAGATACCTAAATCTTAGATATACCTATATCTATTCATACAATTTAAAAATCTTAAGACTAACCCTTTCCCCAGAATTTATCATCTTGCTGTATTTACGTGCTCAATATTTCTCACCTACCATGTTTTCTTTAATGCATAATTTGAGGTTTAAGATCAGGGATTGAGTCACCATGGAGGGAAATTTGCAGAAGTTCATGGTGCAGTTACATTTAAGGTTTTAAAATCTGAAATTGAAATGAAAGTGAAAGTTGTGGAGATCAAGTGATAAGCTCAGAAGAGGAAGAAATGTGATTATCCTACCACCCAAAGCCTCTTTCCCTGAGGCGGATAAGTCTCCACCCTGTAAGAGCAGCTTTGCTCAATGATGCTGAGAGAAGCAGGCTGAGATGTACCAGCAGTCTCTTGAGTGGACATGGCTCAGTAGTGCCTAATCCTGGGAGAAATGATTAGGCTACCTGCTCTGGCTGTGGCTCAGATTCTCAGGATTTCCAAGAAAGATAAACACAGGGACAGTGTTTAACAGAAGAGAGCTCAGAGTGGTCACTACAGGTGTCCAGGCAGTGGGACATGGCAAGATAAGCTATTTTGCAGGCTGAGAATATTGGAATAAATAAGTCCAAAGTCACTTTTAGGAAATTTTGAATATTGTCCAGGTTCTATAAAGAAGGAAATTTCACCCACCTGAGTTCTCTGTGATAAAGTAAACAAACAGGAACACATTTTTAAATTTTCATTTAATATAACTTTTAGTAAAAATTAAAAAAATGACTTTCCTTATGACTTTTTTTTTTACATGTGTATAGCATTGTACTTTACTTCTATTTGCTTGCCTATCACCCTTCCTTGCCCTCCTTATCCCTAACTGGTCCTTTTCTTTTCCCAAATGCCCTCTCGTGTGTGTGTGTATGTGTGTGTGTGTTGTGTTATGTAGATGTATAGTTGGGAATGTGGTTTTCCCATTAGATAGACTATCACTTTATACTGCTAATTGAATTAATTGTTTCTTTTTGTGTGCATAAGCACTTTTATTTAATACCAGCCACATGTTGATTCTGTTGATTAATTATGCCAGATTCAAAAGTTTGAGCAGTTACAAGAAAGTAGCAGTAAGTTTATCCCTATTTTTTGGTCAAATGCAAAACAATACCTAAAGTTAGTGTGTTAGATTAGTTCTCAGTTACTGGAGGACCCACAGAAAGAATAAGCACGATCCCATGATGATGGCATCCACAAAAGGCATCACATACTACTCCAGTATCAGCTGTAGGGCTGATAGTATGTTACAATGGCTGCTGAATGTAAAATTGAGTTGCTAGTTTGAAAGGAATTCTTATAAGGATGGGATGGATGTCATCCTTCAATGTACAATATATTCACTGACTCAAATGTATTTACATGAAATTGTGTTCATTGTAAAAAAATACTTTGACACATATTCAAAAACAAGGAATGTGATTGGTGCTGCTTACTTCTTTTTTTAATGACCCACTTGAAGAGAAAGAGCTGAAGCCATTGCAATTCTGGGCTCTCAGTAGGTAAAATTTGTAGTCTGCAGGGAGATAACAATTTAACCAAGAAAAATATCAAGTCCAGCTAGATTATAATCTATAGCTGATGGCCAAAAATGCATCATACTCATCCAAGGACAAACAGAAAGAGAGGCCAACATGTTTAAAAAAATTGATCCAGTTATTGGGAAGACAGGGAAAGATTATATAACAAAGGAAAAGATGAATATGTGGAACCCAGACAAATTCCCTTTTGATTGAATATTCAACTAAACTGAAACAGGATAGAAAAGGATACAGTGACTGTGGGTCTCAATTCTTCATGGATAACTGTCTCACATATGACTGAGCTAAGTCACTGAGCTCAGAAAGGGAGGGGCTGGCATGCAGAGTGAATACATAAAAATATCAATTTTAAACTGACTTTGACTATGGTGGCAATGGCTTCTCTGAAGTTTCTCCCCAGGAAAATATGTTTCCTAAATTTCAGGGCTGTCTTCTTTGGTATTTCCATAGACTGATTATGCTTCTTATTTCTCTGAAAGGCAATTTCTGGCAAGCTATGGGGAGTATAATCAGAAGGCAGAATTTATTTCTTCAGGGTTAAGGGTCTGTCTCTGCTTGAAAGATTTGTTTGCCTAAGGACATCTCTTCCTATCTGACATAAATCTGAACTTCATCTCAGAATCCTCTTTTCAAGAAGACAACCCATGATGCTTATCTTGGGCTAATTAAGCAATCCTTATCACATGCGTTAATATTGGATCATAGATTCCTAATGTGGAGACTAATCTTGTTTGTGACTTTGACATGTCTGCAATGAAGGAAGCTCAACTGAGGAATTGCCTTCATCAGTGTGGCCCATAGACAAAGTTTCTTGATTAATAATGTGTATAGGTGGGCCCAGACCACCAGGAGTGGTAATGTCCTTAGGTGTTGACCAGGATAAGGAAAGTAGCTGAACGTAGACCTGGAGTAATCCAGGAAGCAGCATTCCTCCACAGTTTCTGCCCCAAGTTCCTGCTGGCTGGAGTTCCTGTCCTGCTTTACTTCCTACCTTGACTTTACTCAGTGACGAACTGTAACCTGTGAGATGAAACCAAACCTTTCCTCACCAAGTTACTTTGGTCATATGGCTTATCCCAGCATCAGAAAGCAAACTGTATCACCTGATAAAAAACAATTTATTCGTCATTATAAGTAAGCCAAGAAAAAGGGAGCCACTGTCTCCAATGTAACAGTTGTGACTGAAAACAACCAAGAAGAGAAAGATGCTGGACTCAACTTTACAAGAAGCCTGAGACCTGTTCACAGGTGGGCACTGACAGCTGGCACACTGCTGTCACTCTCTTCCTCCTCCACAACGTGACTATTTGGCGTTCCTTATGCTAAGACTGTGTTTTGTTCAACTGGTGAACAAACCTGGGTCTCCTGTGTTCTAGACAAGTACTCTACCACTGAGCTGTATCTCACCAGCTAGATTCACTTTTGAGAAGAGGGGAGATCACTTCCTCAAACGATGTTTTGAACAGGGAAGGTTTTTCTAATATGTAACTAAAATAAATTGCAGATGTACCTTTTAGCAAGAATAATGCATCTGTAAATGTTTAGGCTAAATCTAAAGGATTTATATTACACTTACTAACTCAAATAAACATCCGTAATCACAACAGCAGCTGATTTTTAAAATAGAAAATCCAAGAATACAATGTAAAAAAGGAAGCTTTTAAGTATGTTCTACTATGGAATATACCTTTTATTAAAAAAGAGCTTACAATAGGGTTTTTTAAGTGGTCTTCCCAGTGTTATTTATATTATAGTAACGGGTTTTCTGAAGTACTTGACCACAAATATGGGCATTTGGTCCCAAACAATAATGGCTACAGTTGTAAGTTTTGAGGCAGTATCATGGCTACTTGAAGACTTTGAACTTCTGGAAGTGGGTATGTGCACCCGATAGTGATGTGCTTTCCAGAGGAAGGACACATGCAGCTCACTGTCTTCTCCACTGCATTGCCTTTTTAACTAAGGAAGACATGATAAAATACGAAGCACACGAAGTATATTGGCAGTTCTCCTGGTTCTACTGCCCAGTGAAGCCAATTTAAACAGGGTAACATCGGGGAAGCTCCTCCAAAGTAGAAAGCACACATAACCAACCTCTAGGCTCTTTCTTTTTATTCATGAGATTTTCTGATTGAATCTAAGTGTGATGTTTGGCATCCCAGCCATTTGGAACACGAGGAACACTTGACGATAGAAAACAACTGCTCAGGAGAGTAAAGCAGAAAACCAGAATGATTTGAATTGATGACACAGTGGTGCCCCTTCCTCAGAACTGCTCCATGACAGAGATCAAGGCAACCTGCTATTATCACTAGCTGATAGTCATAGTCTCTGATCCATACTCTACTACAGCCTGGCAACCACAACTGCATTTATTTGATGCAATAATTATCTGAAACAAACACTTTTTCAGTGCTAGATATTTGAAGTCTCATCTTAGTTTTCAATTATGTAAAAAAAAATCATTTATAATAGGAATGAATGTAGTATTATTTTTCTCAGCAGAAACTACATTTGTGCCTTGTCTTATCTGACTTATTGCAAAGCATATTTTGTCAGTAATGTAGTTAGTTAATTCTTGTTTTGGGTGATACCTTTGGAAGCATAAAAATCTTCAAATGTGAAATACTTTATAAAAGGATGCAGTAATTTTCCATTGATTGTTAGTAGATTCAGAGATATTAAAACCCAGAATAGTTTCATAGTCATTAATTCTTTATAATTAATTTCACACAAGAGAAAAATTTTATTAATCTTTAACTGTCTAATTAGTCAGTCATCTGCAGCTGGGGACTTGTAGCTACATGTTAGTTTAATTAGAGTGTCTTTAAAACTTTTGATTTTCTCAGCCTCATTTTCTATTTGATACAAATATGTTATTTGATAAAGATGAATTTTTATTTAGATATGATAATAGTGGAGTATTACATTATTAGACTTTTTTGTTTTTTTGTTTTTCGAGACAGGGTTTCTCTGTGTAGTTTTGGTGCCTGTCCTGGATCTCACTCTGTAGACCAGGCTGGCCTTGAACCCACAGAGATCTACCTGGCTCTGCCTCCCGAGTGCTAGGATTAAAGGCATGCACCACCACTGCTGGCTTCTTTTTCAACTATACAATAAACATGTCTGTTAAGAATTAAGAACTAACAAACCTGCCTAAAAGGTAATTTTTGGCACAAACTTAAGGTCCAGATATAGGAGGTCTGAGACAGGGCTCAGCCATTAAGAGCACTGACTGCTTCCCCAGAATACTTGGGTACTATTCCTAGCACAAACCTTGTAGGTAATAACAATTTGTAATTCCAGTTCCAGGGAATTTGATGCTCTCTTTGGGCCTTTGTGGTCACTGAACACATATGGTGCATAGATATTTGTACTGATAAACACCCACACACACAAAAAAATCAGCTATATGATTCACTTACCTTTGTTGTCATCAAGCCAATATAATCTGAAAATTTACAATTGTTTCATGAAAAGTTTAGTCTCCCATTTCTTCAAAAAATATTATTTAATAAAATTTGGCTTCTAAAATTTTTATCATATGAAAATATGAGCATTTATTATTTATTCAACATATGACAGTACTTAAAATTTATTAAATGTTCATTCTAAATTAGCCTCTCTATATTTTAATAGCGTGTACAAATACAAATGTTAAGTTTGACATGTCGAAACTGAGAAACAATACATGTGCTGTGATTCAGAATAAAACATATAAAGTTTACAAAAAATAAACCAGTTGTTATTTCTTCCATCAGACTAAAAGAGAAATGACTGTGTCTGCCATTTTTATATCAAATAGCATAGAATTTGATATTTGAATTTGAATTTCTTCTGTTTCTGCTATTTCCTGATCCAACATTAACACAATATCAGTGTTGTCAGTTTGACGCAGCATGTATTCTTTCTAAATGTGTCCTGATTTTAGAATTATACATTCATATAGTCTAGCTAACAATTTCCTTCTAAATTATATTTTCTTTCACTTCTAAATTATTGGCATTGTTACTCTTTGTAAGAAGTATGCATCGTTCTATAGCCCTGTTCTTTCTTCTGTCATTTCTGCTCAGTTTCTCTGGAGGTAGCTGTGATTGGCTAGGATAAAGGAACAACATGTGCTGCACCATGAAGCCAAACCAGCAAGCAGTACAATTAGCAGTGCTCCAGATAAAACCAAGAAAACAAACGGCAAATGTCTACTTTTATTTTTTCATGAAGACACTGATCAAAGAATATAAAATAGATATGTCTGTTAATATGGTAGAATTTTATTTGCTTTAAGAGGCAAGGGCTATGTCTACAAAGGGGAAGCCTAACTCTGAAGAAATTTCTAATGAGCACCAAAGACGTTATGATGGGAAAATGAAAGATTATGGTGTAACTGTAGGAGACTTGAAGAAGAAAAAAAATGCCTCCGAGGCTCTGAAAGGACCCTGATTCAGATTCACCCAGTTCTGTTCAGAATTCTTCACTAAGATTAAACTCACAAATCCTGGCATTGCCACTGAAAAATTTTGGGGGGATGGGCGGTTTAAAATACTGGATAACTTAAGAGATAATAAAGAACATCCTTAAATCGGTGAGGTAAGTAAGCTGAGGCACAGGTGGAAAGCTAAAGAATGAGGCTGAATGTAAATCTAAGGGAAAGGCTAAAGGTAAAAGGCTGTCTGGAGAAAGGTGGAAGAGGATACAAACCAGGATGGAAGAGAAAATGGATGTAAGAATAATTTTAAAATTATCTCCTTAGTAATACTTTAGCGTAGGGTACATCCATGATTGATACAACTCTTGGTTGAGAGGTCTTTATTACCCTCATTAAGTTTAACTGCAAAAGTTAATCAAAATCATATCATAAGATCTCAAAGTCTCCAGGGATTGTCAGGAGCCCAGAGACCTGGGAAAGCTGGACATCTCAATTTTACACATTTCCAAACACTTTTAAGGTGAAAAGGCACACTTGTGCTCAGAACTCGGCTGATGGTTGTTGCTGTGATAGATATTTAAATTTGTTTATGGGATTTTGATTGTTAATTTGTAAGTTGGTCTTAACTACATAATTCCTAGGCTCAGTCCCCATGACATTTTGTCAAAAGATCAAGGCAATCTGACATACTTGATGAGATTTTTTTTGACTGAAGGAATATAACTTTATGAAGGCCCACAGTTTATGGTGTGCAGAGTAGGAACCTATTGATAATGGTGTGCATCCATGAAGCTTTAGATTGTCTGTTTTTATGCAGTTTAAGCCTTCTGTTCTCATTGTTAGCTATCCAATGTGAATTATTTTTTATCCTGTATGTAATATTTTTATTCAAATATTGCATTTATTTATTTATTAAATGGTTAGTTCAAAGGATGTGTGTAGGTCGGAGAACAACTTGTGAGAATCAGTTCTCTTGTTCTATTTTGTATGTGCTGGGGATCAAGCTTAAGTTGTCTGGCTTGGCTGCAAAGTCTTTACCCACTAAGTCATGTCACTGTCTCAAAGTGTGGTAATTTTAAATTACGTTTTAATCCAATTTAGAACTCTTTGTAGTAAAGTGAAGAGCCACTTTATTAATAAAAGTCTAGGACCTCATATACTATTTTTAGCATTCATTTTGTGCATGTGTATTTGCATGTGTATAATTAACATGATGAAATGTGTCTAAAGTAAAGCATATTTTAATGGATTTTAAATTGGGCATATATGATAAAACAGAGATATACCTACATTTTATTTTGTGCAACCAAGAAATCTTTCTTATTTCTGCATTATTTATACCATGTTGCTTATTCAAACAATTTTGGTTGTTTTTTTGTTTTTGTTTTTTTGTTTTTTTTTTTTGTTTTTTTTTTTTGGTTTTTTGAGACAGGGTTTCTCTGTGTAGCTTTGTGCCTTTTCTGGAACTCACTTGGTAGCCCAGGCTGGCCTCGAACTCACAGACTTCTGCCTGGCTCTGCCTCCTGAGTGCTAGGATTAAAGGTGTGCACCACCACCACCCGGCTGGTTGTTTCTTTAAATGTTATAAAAAGTTTAACAGCAATTATGTCTTGGAGCCAAATATTGGTTTGGTTCATTATAATCACGTTGCTTGGTTTTCTTATTGTTGTAGCAAAATATCTGACACGTGCCGCTAAGGAAAGGGCTTCCTTTGTCTAAGATTTTGAGTGTTCAGTCTGTGGGGTGTATATGTTGGCAGGAGCTTGAGCCATCTGGCCACACTGCCAACTCGGATATGAGACAGACATAAAATACTGTTGCTCAACTAAGTTTATTATTTTGCTTTGAAGACTCCAGCCCATGGAATGGTGTTGCCTGCATTGAGGGTAAGTTTTCTAAATTCAATTAATCCAATGCCAAACTGCCCTCTACAGATTTGCCCAAAGGCTTATTTTCTTGGTGATTCTAAGTTTCATCCAGTTGACAACCAAGGTTAACCATCTAACTGTCTATATGTGAACAATAAGTTTTAAAAGCACATCTAATTTTGAAAGCTAGGTATTTTATAATTTTACATTTAAAATCCTCTCTGGGAGCAAATTATCTTAGTGTGAAATAAATCAGTGTATAAATGAATGCATAAAAATGAAATTTCCATTTGTAACCAAGGAAAGTCATGAAAATAGCCTTAAAATGCTATTATAAATACAGCGTGATTTCTGAACTGAGGAATCTTTGAAATGAATTGAATATTTCTTCACTGTAGGGATCTACCATGTGTATAAGAGAAAGCAAAACTGAAGGCTGCTACTACCAAGTATATATCTATAGCATTACCCAAGTATAAGGATGGAAAATATCTACAGGCATTGGCAAATATTCCCAGAGGAGCAAACAGGAAAATCTCCTAGTGACTCAAAATAACTGAGAAACAGATTTTAATAATTTGTACATGATTGTGATTATTAAGATTTGATAAATAAATAACCTTTGGGGCTGGAGAGATGGCTCAGTGGTTAAGAGCACTGGCTTTGGATAAGCACTTGGGTTCAATTCCCAGCACCCACATGGCAGCTCACTACTGTCTGTAACTCCACCCCCGGGGAATTCAACACCCTCATACAGACATACATGCAAGAAAAAATATCAATGAAGCCTAAATAAAAAATAAATAAAATCATTAAGAAAAGTTAAAAAATGAAAAATAAATCACCTTTAGATTTGGTATGCTAATATTTCAGATATGAAATAAATCTTATCTGTGAGCAATATTTTTCAGTAGTAGCATTCAATGTCTTATGAAAGTAGATGCTGGAAACACACACAACTGCCTTTTGTTGAATCTAGTTAAGATTTAGTCGACTTATGTCTAAGATGCCCTTGTAAAATGGCTGCTTTTGAAGCAGGATGTTCTTCATTCATGTTCTACTGAGCTGCACTTTCATAACAGTAGTTTAAATATTTGTCTTAGTTTTAGACACATGCTTGTGTCTACTAGTCCACTAGAGAGGTGTAATTTTTGAGGATTTGCTCATTGTTTACATTTCATTGAATGTTGTTTTTCTCAGAAGTTTAGCCTTTTAACTTACTTGTTCCAAAAGAAAACACTGAATTATCTAAAAATTTATATAATTTGAATCATCCTAGACCTTATTCTTACCTTCTCTTTGCTTTCATTCAGTACAAAGAAATAATAAATATTACAAAAAAGATTATTTTCCTGTAATGTTAATAATGAGAAAAAGCAATGAAAATGAGACCAGGTCACCTTCATATATTTTACAGCCAATATCAGGCATTAAATAATTGCACTTGATGGGTTTTAACAAGAACAGAATAGGACTCACAAAGTTGTGTGGGAAGGGAAGAAGGGTGGACCTGGAGGAAGGGGAAGGAGAAGGCTGAGTATGCTCCAAATACATTGTACAAAACTCTCCAATAACTAATAAAAAGGAGAAAAAAAGAAATATCAGGACAAAAAAATTAATATGTGGCCAAAGCACATCATTAGCTCTTCTATATATTTCTTAATATACCAACATTATGCCAAATGTGTTTTTTCTCATCTATAGTTATACATTCCTAAAGTATTGTCTAACTAAAATGAATAAATAATTGTCTACGTTATCAGTTACTCAAGACATTAAATTTCTCATGGTCTCATGAAATCAAATTATTTGTTCATTTCAATATATAAATATTATAGGTTACATTTGATCTTTTTGAATTATTTTGGGTGTGATGTATATACACGTGTGGAAGCCATGAATGTGAGGATGTTCATGGAGTCCAGAAGAGGATGTCAGATAACAAAGAGCTAGAGTTACAAGAGATTGCGAGCCTATGATATTGGTGTTAGAAACTAACCTTGGGTCCTCTGAAAGAGCAAGTGTTCTTAAACATGAGCCATCTTTCCAGCCCCTTTATTGTTCTTATAGCTCCTTGTCCTCCACAATCTTCTTTTGTCTCTCTTGGCCACCCCTACTGGTCTCCTCTTCCCTTCAAACAGTTCTCTCCTCTGCATTCATTCTCATGCATTTCATTTTATTACCCTCTCTTCTCTGTTTTCTCTTCCAAAGATACAGTTGTAGTTAAAACATAATTGCATCAGTTTCCCCTTTCTATTTCCTTCCTCCTCCAGCCCTGCTTACCCATCCTCCCTCAAAACTCTTCAATGTGCCCAACCCACTATGAAGTTGACACCATTTTTTTTTTCTTTCTTATTATTTTACATGCCCCCACACACTTCCTGTAAATACTATTTTTTATTGAAAGCTGCATAAAATCCTGTTTTGTATATTATCCTCATTTTTCATTTTATTCATTTATTATTTTTAAAGATGACCATTACTTTTTTAATGTAAAATTGCTTAGACTATTTGTTTGTTTGGTGTGTGTGTGTGCGTGTGTTTGTGTGTGTGTGTGTGTGTGTGTGTGTGTGTGTGTGTGTGTGCACTCATATGAATTTTAGGGAGTTCTTTGTAGTTTTGTGAATATAGTTGTATTAACATAAGAAATCACTTCCAGTAATACAGATATTTATACAATATTATTTCTAACAATTGTAACATGAATCTTAAAAGATCTTATTAATAAAACCAAACCTGAAGCCAGGTACTGGGGAGTGAATGCTGGAAGATCAGAGAAGCAGAACAAGCCACAGCTTCCTCACCTCGCCAATTCTTCAGATGGTCTCGTTTCCTCAAACTGGAAGCCTCTGTGTCCTCATCTGAATGGATCTCAGCTGAACTGCTGCTCAAAAGCCTAAAAACTTAACTACCTCTAGTTCCTGGTCATCATGCCTTATATACCTTTCTGCTTCCTGCCATCACTTCCTGGGCTTAAAGGCATGTGTCACCATGCTTGGCTGTTTCCAGTGTGACATTGAACTCACAAAGATCCAGATGGATCTCTGCCTTTGGAATGTTAGGATTAAAGGCATGTGTGCCACCATTTTCTGGCCTCTATATCTAGTGGCTGTTCTGTTCTCTGACCCCAGATAAGTTTATTAGGGTGCACAATATTTTGAGGAACACAATATCACCACATATACATAAGATTAGGAGGTCTTTTTATTGTCTGGTATCTTCTTTAATGTCTCTGCTTATTATTTAATATTTTCACTGTAGAAATCTCTTAAAATTTGGGATTTGTTTTTGCTTTTAACTCTTAAGTAAAATTTAAAATTATTTTAAAGGAGTTGTTTTTATATCTTTTCTTGAAATTAATTATTGGTCTGTTGAAATTTTTCAGATTTTTGTATATTGATTTTATATCCTGAATCTTTGCACTATATTGAAGAACAGTTGTTAGAATGGGTTTCTTTGTCACATTATTGGATTTAGAAAAGATGTTTTCAATTACTTCCCATCTAGTGTAACTTTAGCTATAGATTTCTTATATATAACCTTTATTATGTTGAGCTGTGTTCCTTCTCTTCCCAGTTTTCTTAGGCCTAGGAAGTGAAGACATGTTTACTTTGTCAGTGCTTTTTTACATTCTATTGAAAAGATAATGTGATCTATATTCATCAGTTTACATCGAATGTTTCATCTACTGACTTGTGCATGCAGAATCACATTTGTATTCCTGGCATAAGCACACGTTTGCCATGGTCCTTAATCTTCTTTATTTTTGAGGATTTATTTTTATTTTTTCTCACTTCTTTGAGAATTTCTTAACATATCTTTGGATTATATTTACCTCCTTCCCCCAGTATTAAAACATCCACTCCCACATTCTGTGCCCTCCACTTTCATCAAACTACCAAGGACAGTTGTTGCTACAATATATCCTTTGGTGTGGCTTTACATTGATCTTGGTTGCTATTAATTCCCTTGCTTGGTGTTTGTGTTTAAAATGACTTTATTTTTCCATTAATTTTAAAATACTGTTTTCTTACAAATAACAATCTTATTTGGGAGTTGTGTATTTTATTTTATGCTTGATGTTAGGATTGTTCATGAAAGGTCTGATGTTATCTGATATGGTAGGCATTGTAGATGAGTTGGTTATTTTCCTTTACACTTTTAACATTGTTTCTTTGCTTTGTATTTTTGATATCTTGATTAGCGTGAAAAGTTTCTTTTCTTGTCTTTTTTGTTTGGGCATCAAATTGCTGGTATTTGCATTTCTATTACTTTGTGTAGGTTTGGAAGATTTTCTGCAGACATTTCTTTGAATAGATTGTCTGTGTCTAAATTTATTGAAGTTTCTTCTTCAAATCTATGTATTATCAAGTTTGCTTTGGGACTACATCCAAGAGTTCCTGAAATTTTTGGTTATGATCACATATTTTTTTTCTTACCCAAGTCTGAATGTACTATTCTTCAAATTTGTCTCTATTCCTGAACTTGTTCTTTGGTTTGGCTTTGTCTGGTGATGATACTTTCAAACTAGTTCTTTCTTTGCATGCTATTTCATTTCTAGGACTGCTGGTTCTCTTAGAGAATAACAAAGTCCATGCTGAAATTTTTCCATTGTTATTTTAATTTCTCCTACCCTTTGTTGATCTTTTCGTCCACATTTCTTTTTTTTTTTTTGGTTTTTTGAGACAGGGTTTCTCTGTGTAGCTTTGCGCCTTTCCTGGATCTCACTTGGTAGACCAGGTTGGCCTCGAACTCACAAAGATCCACCTGGTTCTGCCTCCCGAGTGCTGGGATTAAAGGCGTGCGCCACCACCGCCCGGCTTCGTCCACATTTCTAACTTCCTTTTAAAGTAATATTTTCTGCATTTTTGAGAAATACATACATGAATGCACTAAAATATGTTCATATCTTCCATTATTTCCCATTTTGATTCCTCTCATATCTCCCTAAATTTTCATCTCCAATTTTTAGTCTACTGTCCTTCTTTTTAAAACCCACTGTAGTGGTTTGAATGAGAATGGCCCCCACAGACTCATACGCTTGAGTGTTTGTTCTCTAGTAAGTGGACAGTTTGGGGATTTGTGGAGGACCAACCCTCACGCTTATTTGCCCCAGAAACTCTTGAGAAATGAGGGATAAGAGACTTAGTTAGAAATAGAGAGGGGAGAGAAAACAGAGAGAAAGCACAGGATAGACTCGGGTGGGCTGGATCCTTATCCAAAGGGGCCCAGAACTTTATTCCAAAGGTCTATTTATAGCAATGACAAGGGGTGGAGCAAAAGACCTCCCGCTTGCTAGTTACAGTCACCTGGTACTCAGGCCCATGGTCCAGTCAACCTTTTATGCAGTCCTGCTAGGTACAGCCACTAGGAAACCTAGTGAGTTACAACAGGGAAGGATTGGGAGGTGTGACCCCTTAAAAGGGGAATGTTACCGGGGTAAGGTTTAAGATTTCAAAAGTCTATGGAAAGCCCAGTGTTTCTCTCTGTGTGTGTGTCTGTCTCTCTGTCCGTCTGTCTCTGTCTCTCTGTCTCTCTGTCTCTCTCTCTCCCTGACTTGTGGATGAGGTATAAACTCTCAGTTACTACTCTATAATCATCTCTATCTGTTGCCATGCTCTCTGCTATGATTGCCATGAACTTATGTTGTGAAAATGTAAGCAAGTTTGAAATTAAATGCTTCCTTTCATAAGTTTCCTTGGTTATGGTGTCTCTTCAATACCATAGAAAAGCAAGACACCCACCAAGTACATTTAGATTCTGGTTCCCATGTTGCGTTTCCACCATAGCTTCTAGGTCCAGTGTTTCCCCACTCATCCCTCTCTGTTAGGTATGTACACAGCCCCTTGTTACATACCCATAGACCACTGTAGCTCTGCAGCTTGTTAATATTATATTAACTCTTCTTTTTATGATTTAAGGCAAGTTTTCATTTATTCCTCTCTCATACAACACATCCTGACCAAAGCTTCCCCTCCCTTCACTCCTCTCAGCCCCAGTGCCACCTCCCCTCACTCCTAGATCCACTGGTCCTCTGTTTCCCTTCAGAAAAGAGCAGGCCTCCAAAGAATAGCAACCAAACATGTGTTGCAAGATATTTGATTACATTGTGTAAAGATATGTCACTGTGAGTGATTGATTTATAAAAAGCTAAATTGCCAATAAATAGGTAAGAGGTATAGGCAGGACTTCCAGATGGAGAGAGTATGAGGAAAAAGAAAGGAGGAGTCACCAGCCTGGCACAGAGGAAGCAGCCGTAAAGGAGAGGTAAAAGCCATGACACACATGGCAACATGTAGATTATTAGAAATGGGTTAATTTAAGTTGTAAGAGCTAATTAGAAACAAGCCTAAGCTAAGGCTGAGTATTCGTAATTAATAAGTCTTCTTGTTGTTATTTTGCAGCTGGTATTACAGGGAAAGACTCATTATAAACATGGCATAAAAAGATGCAATAAGACTAGTTACAAATCCTTATAATAAGGCAACACAGGAGGGAGATAGTGTCACAGGGCAGGCAAAAGAATCAGAAAAATCACTATTCCTACTGTTAGGAGTTCCACAAATACCCAAATCTAAGCAGCCACAACTTGTATGCAGATGACTTAAGGCAGACACATATAGACTCTCTGATTGCTTCATTAGCCTCTGTGAGTCCTTATATACCCTGCTTAATTAATTCTGTGGCCCATGTTCTCCTAGTGTTCTTGATCCCTCTGGCTCCTACAATCCTTCCTCCCCCTCCTTTATGGGGGTTTCTCAAGTTCCTCCTAATTATTGGGTGTTGTCCTCTGAATCTGCTCTCATCAGCTGCAGGAGCAAGCCTCTCTGATGATGACTGGGCTAGGCACTAGTCAGGAAACTTTTCATTGACTTTGTTTTCATTGTTGTCAGTAGTGTTTGGTTGTAATCTAGGTCTCTGAGCATTTAAGCTTCTGGTTCTTGGCCATTGAGACAGTATGGGGCAATGGGTTCCCTCTGGTGGCTTGGGCCTCAAGCCTCAAGTTAGACTAATCTTTGGTTGCCCACTTCCACAGGCTCTAAGCCACCATTGCTCCAGCACATCTTGTAGGCAGGACAGGTATGCAGTTAAGGTTTTGTGGCTAGATTGATGTCCCTTTACTTAACAATAATGTCTACTTCTAAGTACATATCCTCTTCATCTTTCTGGGTCTGGAATATCTCAGTCAGTGTTTTTTTTTTAATTCCATCTGTTTGCCTACAGATTTTATGATGTCATTTTTTTTCTAACAGCTGAGTAAATACACTATTGTATAAATATATCACATTTTCTTTATCTATTCTTTAGTTGAGGGACTTCTGGGTTGTTTCCAGTTTCTGGCTATTATGAATAAAGCTGCTAAGAACATAGTTGAACAAGTATCCTTGTAGTAGGATGGAGTGTCTTTTGGATACATGCCCAATAGTAGTATAGCTGTATCTTCAGGTAGATTGATTCCCAATTTTCTGAGAAACCACCATATTGATTTCCATAGTGGTTGTATAAGTTTACACTCCCACCAGCAATAGAGGAATGTTCCCCTTGCTCCACCTCCTCACAGTATGCACTGTCACTTGTGTTTTTGATCTTAGCCATTCTGACAGGTGTAAGATGAAATCTCAGAATTGTTTTGATTTATATAGTATCTCTCCTAAGGCTGAGACATCACCCCCTTGTTGACTATCACTGAATTTAGACCCAGAATAGACACAGCTGGAAATTAGTTGGTAGCCATTTATGACTGCCTTTCTGTGGAAGATTTTATAGATCTTATTTCAGATTACTTCTTTCTTTGTGTCACCTTTTGTTCATACTTCTCAGTTATCCTACCACTTTGTGTTTCTGTTACTATTATTATTATTGTTAATTATTATTAATATTATAACTATCATTCATTCTGACAGGGGAACAGAGTTAATTCAGTTTTGTCCTAAATCTTCTGTTTCAGTTGGTCATTGAAATAACTAACAATTTTATTACATTTAGCATTATTATATAAAATCTTGTTATATGTTATATATGTTGAAATTAACAAACATTATCATTTGCAGTTTTGTTTTTAGGCATTAGTTCTTGTAATCCAAGTCGGTTCAAAACTTGATATATAACAGAGGGAAATTCTGATTCTCCAGTATTTACCTTCTAATTTCCTGGAAGTAATGGAATGCACAATCATGCCTGCTTTGCTCTGCTGGGTTTGAATGATGACCTCTGTGACACTAGGCAATTGTCTTACAGTTTCTATTGCTAAGCTAAAACACCATAACCAAAACCAACATGGGTCAGAAAAGGTTTATTTCAGTTTAAGGTTCCACATCACAGTCCATCATCAAAGGAAGTTAGCACAAGAACTCAAAGCAAGAACCCCATGGCAGGAAGTGAAGCACAGATTATGGCAAAGTGCTGCTTATTGCCTTGCTCCTCTGATATTACCACTTACAATGGACTGGGGCCTCCTATAACAATAGACAATTAAGAAAATATTTCACATATTTTTCTAGAGGCATATATAGAGGCATTTTTTCAGTTGTGATTCCTTCTCAAATATCTCTAGTTTGGGTCAAAGTAAAAATGAACAAACAAACAAACCAAAACAACCAAGACTGGCATCATAAACCACTGTAGGCTATCCTCTAAGTTCTTTTGAGAACTCTGTATTTTCTGATTGCTTAGAAAGATTTTTCAGGTTCTTATCTTCTAAGAAGAGTTTTCTCATTCTATTTTGGTCAAGTAGTAACATGTTTTTAAGAAATCATATAATTAATTATCTTTTACAAGAAGAAAACTCCTTTAAATTAGATAATTGGTGGTAAAGATTTTTTTAAATTTACCTGTTCTGATAAGGACAAGTTGATTTTCTCCTTAATCAATAATCATTTTTACTGTTCCACACTGTAATATTATATACATACTCATAATAATTTGCTTTCAAGTATTGGCATTCTTCCTTTCTCTCTTTTTTTCTTCTTCCTTTCTTTACTCCCTTATCTTATTTATTTATGTTTTATTTACATGGTATGAGATAATTACCTAAGCTCCCTTAGACTCAAATAGCTATGATCAATTATAAAATGTTCTTTTCTCTCAGAAGTATTAAAACTAACTTACAAGCCCACTAAGTATTTTTATCCTCATGTGTGATTTAGAATTTTATATTCAACTATATAAATTGATCTTCTTTTTCTGATAGCATAATTATTTTAATACTACTGTGTAACTTAATATCTGATATATTCTCACACTTAGATTTTAATCACTGACTTTCTGTCATTTGTTTACTTGTTTATCCTCATAAATAAAAGGATAATTTGACATGTTCAGCCATATTAAAAACACTGATTTTTAATGAATAATTTAAATATATATATATATTTAGGATGAAAATGGTAAAACATGATAGGGATATGTGAAATTAAGTAGGACACTACATACTCATTAAAGGAAATATCCACCAAGAGGACTTTGCAATTCTTAACATCTAAGTTAATAAAAGAAACACCACTTCAGTTTAAATCACATATTGATCCTCACACACTGACAGTGGGAGATGTCAATAACTTACTGTCACCAACAGATAAGTCATCCAGACAAAAATTAAACAAAGAAACCCTGGAGCTAACTGGGGTTGTGAACCAAATGGACCACATAGATATTAACAGAATAGTTGACTTAAACACAAAAGAATATAACTTCTCAACACCTCATGGAACTTTGTCTAAAATTAACCACGTACTCCATATAAAGCAAGTCTTAACACTTACAAACAATTAAATTAACACCCTGCCTCTATCTGACCACCACAAATTAAAGATGGATATCAATGTAAACAAAAACAAGAGAAAGCTGACAAACTCATGGGAACTAAACAACTAAATAATGAATGAAAAATCTGTCAAAAAAGAAATAAAATATTTTCCAGAATTGAATGAAAATAAATGCACAATATACCCAATAAGACAATTTAGAGAGATAAGTTCATAGCAAAAGTGCCTACTTAAAAAAAATTGGAGAGATCTCATACTAGTAACTTAACAACCCACCTGAAAGCTTTGGAATAAAAAGAAGAAACACACCCAAAAGGTGAGCAGATGTCAAGAAGTAATGAAAGTACTGAAATCAATAAAACTTACAAAACAAAACAACAACAAAACAATACAAAAGATCGAAGAAACAAAGTGTGGTCTTTGAAAAAAAGAATAAGATTGACAAATCATTATTTAACTTAATTGATAGACAAAGAATGAATAGCCAGTTAACAAAATTAGAAATGAAAACAGAGGCATAACAACAGGAATCAAGGAAATACAGGGAATAATAAAGACATACTTTAAAAATCTGTATTGACAAAATTGGAAAATCTAAAAGGAATGGATAATTTTCTCAGTGTATATTATTTAGCAAAGTTAAATCAAGATCAGATAAGCTATTTAACAGACCTATAACCTCCCATGAAATAGAAGCCATTATTAAAAGTCTCACAAACAAAAAAGCCCAAGGTCAGATGGCTTTAGTACATAATTCTTTGACACTTTTAAAGAAGAGTTAATGCCAAAGCTCTTCAAATTTTTCCACAAAATAGAAGCAGAAAGAACATCGACCAATTTGTTTTGAAGCAGTGATTAGCCAGATACACATAAAAAAACAACTAAAAAGAGAATTACAGACTAACTTACATTATGAACATAGATGAAAAAATACTCAACAAAATACTTGCAAATAGAATCTAAAACCACATCAAACCATGATCAAGTAGGCTTCATTCCAGAGATGCAGAGATGGTTCATTAGAAGAAAATCAGTAAATGTAATCCACCATGTAAATAAACTGAAAGAAAATACCACATGATCATTGCCTTATATGCAGAAAAAGCCATTAACACCCCTTCATGATAAAAGTCCTAGAGATTAGAGATACAAGTGACATACCTAAACATAATAAAGGTAGTTTACAGCAAGCCCATAGCCAAAATCAACCTAAACAGAGAGAAATTCTAAAAAATTCCGCTAAAATAAGGAACAAGACAAGGTTTTTCCATTATCTGCATGCCTATTCAATAATAGTACTTGAAGTCTTGGCTAGAGCAATAAGACAACTGAAGAAAATCAAAGCAGATACAAATTGAAAAGGAAGAAGTCAAAGTATCTTTATATGCAGCTGATATGGTAATAGACATGAGACCCTAAAAATTCCACTAAGAAATTCCCACAGCAGATAAATTCCACTAAGAAATTCTTTCAGCAAAGTAGTAGGATACAAAATTAGCACAAAAACACAGTAGTCTTTCTATATACAAATGACAAGTGGACTGAGAAAGAAATCAGAAACAAAATATTTCACAATAGCCACAAATAATATCAATTATCTTGGGATAACTCTAACAAAGCAAGTGAAAGATTTGTATAATAAAAATTTTAAGACATTGAAGAAGATAAGAGAATATGGAAAGATCTCTTATGCTCATGGATTGCCAAATTGATACAGTAAAAATGGCTATCCTACCAAAAGTAATTTACAGATATAGTGTAATCCCCATCAAAATTCCCCCACAATTCTTCATAGTTCTTGAAAAGATAATTTTCAGCTTTACATCAAACATAGAATTCTAGGACAGCTAAAACAATCCTCAATAATAAAGGACCTGCTGCAGATATCATTGGCCCCAACTTCATATTGTATTACAAGCCAATAGTAACAAAAACAGACACGCTGGTCATTGGAATCAAATTGAAGACCCAAACATAAATTTGCACACCCATAGACAAATGATTTTTGAAAAAGAGGCCGTAAATGCACACTACAAAGTCAGTATCTTCAGCAAATGGTGCTGGACAAACTGAGAGGCTGCATGTAGGAGTACAAAGAGACCCAAGCTTGTGACTGCATTAAACTCAATTCCAAATGGATCAGAGACCTCAGCATTAATCCACATATACTGAAACTGAATAAAAAGAAAGTGGGAAAAAGCCCAGAACTCATTGTTTTCCTGAAGAGAACACTGTTAGCACAGGCACTAAGATATTTAAATAATAATAATATTAAATGGTTCCTTGTGAAACTGAAAAGCTTCTGCAAAGTAAAGACACCATCATTCAGACAATGCAGCAGCATACAGAATAAAAAAATTAAATATTTTTGGTTTTAATTTTTTCTTTAATTTTTCTTCCACTCGTCCCATACTTCCCCCAGGCCACCTGTCCCCCAGATCCACTCCTCCTCCATTTCTGTTCAGAACTTCAAGAGACAGCAACCAAATAAAATAAAACAGGATGCAATAAGACAAGGCAAAAGCCCTCATACTAAGGCTAGACAAGGCAACCCAATAGGAGGAAAAGTCTCAAGAGCAAGCAAAAGAGTAAGAGACACACCCTCTTCCACTGTTAGGAGTCCTACAAAAACACAAAGCTAGCAGCCATACATATGTACAGAGGACAGGGTACAGACCTTGCAGGCTTCATGCTTGCAGCTTCAGTCTCTGCAAGTCCATGTGAGCCCACCCTAAGTGATTCAGTGGGGCATGTTCTCCTGGCTTCCTCCATCCCCTTTGACTGAGAGGTTAGTTACAAAGTAAAGGACCATGGGGACAGATAGAGCTCCCTTAAAAGGGGAAATAGATAGTTATGGATGGCTACAGGGAAGAGAGAGAGGAGATGAAAAAACAGTAAGACTGAAACCTACTACCATAGAAGCTTCCATATATATATTTATATGGGTTCCCTTTACTTTCATGGTCCACTGGCCATCAGTCCCTGAGAACAAAGGCACAGAAGTGATGACAGAGATAGCCCTCCGGGGGATGATTTCAGTGAATAGGCTCAACTTTATTCCAGAGTATAAGAAATACATAGGGTTGGGGAGCCTGGAGACAAATTCTAATTTGCATTAAGTAGCATGTTCCTATCATAAGGCCTCATATGTGGCAGTAGGGTCCCCTAACAAAGCTTCTAGGTCAAGTCTTAGTTACCATGCATTCAGCATGGGAAAGCTTCTAGCAGAAGACTGTGCTGAGGATCACACTAGAGATAAATCAGGCATCCAGGCTTAGAGACAGCTTCCAGATAAGGACAGGTAGAGAGCAGAAAGTCTCTTCGGGGAGGGAGTTTCTCATGTTGTTGAGCTTTGGAGAGAGTTGCCAGGCCAAGATAGACTGCAACTTTTGATGACCAAGGCCTCACAACATGTATATGTATGTATATATGAAGGTGATCTATATTAAATTGTCAAATAATGAGAGAGACAGAGTCCCATGAATTGATATATCTTGTCACCAAATGATTCTTCTAGAACCAGGATTGGGTTATATCTAATTGAATTGTTGGCAAAAGGAAATGGCCCCCATAGACCCATGTGTTTGAATGCTTGGCCAATAGGGAGTGGCATTACTAGGAGATGTGGCTTTGTTGGAGGAAGTGAATCACTGTAGGAGTGGGCTTTTTGGTCTCATATGCTTAAGCTATGCCCAGTGTGGCACACAATCTCCTGCTGCCTGAGGATCAATGTAGCTGGAGAATTTTTCTCCAGCTCCCGCCACCAAGTCCCGCCAGTCCCAGAGCCCATTTATAAAATAAACATATAAACTCTTACATTATTTAAACTGCTTGGCCATTAGCTCAGACCTGTCATTGTCTGGCTCTTATTCTTATATTTAGCCCATTTCTATTAATCTTTATTTTGCCACATGGCTCATGGCTTATTGGTACCTTACATCTTCCTTGTCCTGGCGGCGGCTCCAGGCAGTCTCCCTCTTCCCTTCCTGTTCCCTCAATTCTCTTCTCTGTTAGTCCCGGCTATACTTCCTGTCTGGCTATTGGCCAATCAGAGTTTATTTACATATAGCGATATCCATAACAGATCAAGATGTAGAACTTTCATCTTCTTATCCAGCACCATGTCTGCCTGCACACTGTCATGCTTCCTGCTGTGATGATAGTGGACCAAACATCTGAAACTGTAAGTAAGCACCAATTAAATGGAGTTGCCTTAGTCACAGTGTTTCTTCAAAGCAATAGAAACACTAGGGCATATGGGAAGCCCCAAACAACCAAGTCTATTGACAAGACTACAGATTGGTCTCCACAAACTGACAACAAGACCCCATTGCAGAAGAGAACCCTACATGACTCATTGAAAATGGAGAAACTGAGCTGGTGCCTGCATAGAGCCTTTATTCCTTTGTGCTAGCATCATTGATACAAGAAGGTACTCTGCAGGCTACCAAAAAGGGAAAAGTAAACATCAACCCACCCACAAACACTCTCTCATAAACAATGGTGTTCTGCCTGTAAGATATGCTAGTATAATGGTAGCACAAAGCTTGTAATACTAATCAACAAACACCTGATTTGAAGTCATTCCTCTTGAGGGAAACAATGCCCAACCTGCTTGGGTGACCAAGAACCTGAGACTAGAAAGCCCAGGAATGGGGGGTAAAAACAAGTATTACTGTTCTTAAACACACACACACACACACACACACACACACACACACACACACATATATATACTCCTAATGACATCCTGATATACTTATAGATCACTGTCTTGTTCAGCCATCAGAGAATCTTCCTCATGAAGCAGATGGGAAGATAGAGACCCAGAATCACACAATATGCAGAGACTGGAAGACCATGTAACACTCAGCCCTAAAGAGGGTGATGACTCCATCAAATATTTCCTCTCAGGACTCAGAGACCCTTATTGAAGAGGAAGTCAAAATAGAGTAAGAGCCAAAGTGGATCTAGGACACCAAGAAATAAGCCCATCTGAAGCAACATAATTAAAGCATTTATGACATCACAGAGACTCGGACAGCATACACAGGGCCTGTATTGGTCTGCACCAGATGGGGTGACTTGAAGTGAAATAAGTGGACACATATCCCTATCTCTAATACAGTAGCAACTTCCAATTGATAACCTGTTGCAAATGAAAATTTAGTTTTCTCCAGAAGAATCTCACCAGGGAAACAATCTACACTCATGGCCGAAAGAAAAGAACTCAGTGATATCTTTAGAGGTTCCTTGTTTCATAATATCATATCAGGACTTGTTTCTTTTATTTTCATTTTTAATTTTATGTTTTACATATATTTTAAATGTATTTTTTCTCATTTACCTTACAGACTCTTTGCATATATGTTATGACTTCCAATTTTTTAATGAGATTTGTTAGTGAGTAAATGAGTGGGTCTCTCTCTCTCTCTCAGTACCTGTTTTTCATGTCATTTGTTGGGAGGAGGGTCTTTTTTCTGTTTGTTTTGTTGTATTTTGATGTGTTTGCTTTTTTATTTTATTTTATCTTATTTTATTATTATCCCTTAGATGTCTGCTCTGGGTTTTTTTGTTTATTTTTTTCCTAATGAGAGACATAAAAGGTATAGATATGGATGGGAGAGAAGAGAGGGAGGAACTGGGAGAAGAAAATGAAGGAGACATCATAATCTGTATATATTATTTAAGAAAATGTTTACAATAAAGGAAAAGAAAGTCCTTACTTTCAGCCTGACATTTCTTTACATTTGTACCAAACTTATTGAATAGTATTTAAAAAACCATTGTGGTTTTCTCATTTTCTTTTTAGAAAATGCAAATTTTTATTGTTAATGAAGATAAAAATGCTTTTCATTCTGCTTTGAATCTGGAAGGCCTCTTTAGTTATTAGTAGTTATTACACTTTTGGAAGGAGTATATGCTGACGTGTATATGAGAGTGAGTAAGCAATGATGGCCTTTGTATTTGAAAATCCAATATTTAGGATGCAGAGCTAGAATGATCTTAATTTGAAACAACTTTGATCTATGAATACCTGTCAAGAAATCAAGGAAGTAAAAATCAACACCTAGTAAAAATAAGATAATTTTCTTTCATCATGAATGGGACCCTACTGAAACAAAATACCCATAAATGTCATAGTAGTCATTTTTTCCTGCATTATGTGTTAAGATTTTCATAAGATTATTATGCAACTGGAGTGGCCAGATTAGAAAAAACCTTTAATAAGAAGGCAATTTTTTTCTGCTTTAAATAAGAGGACAAGTCTCATGATATTTGTATTCATGCTCAGATGTTATTTATTCCTATAACTAACACTTAGAGATGGGAGCTGATTAAAACACAGAAGAGGAAATATCCATTGATTTCTAGCTGGTGTTCATCCAACTATTAAATTAATCAGAATGAGATGTCAATAAGCATGTCAAGATTCTCTCCTCAGGATCCATAATTTAGTATTGGAGAAGACTTGTGACCACAGGAGAAAATTAGGTTAAATAGAACAGAACTCTTTGCCTTATTGAAATTTAACACTTTTGGACGGTTCACAAAACCCAACTATTCTTGAGTTTTCTAAAATTAGGTTCTGAAATATTTTCTTTTCTCTTATAGATCTATCAAGAAGATATACAGTCAAAGTGATTGATAGTGGCTATTATAAATGATTTGTTTTATAAAAGGTCTTAAAAGAAAAAATGTTAATGGACATGCTATTCATTTTATAAATATATTTCCCATGTCCTGCCTCTATTTATTAATGTATTTACTGAATTATATGATAAAGACTTAAAATGCTCCAAATGAATTTACAGAATAGATATAGATGGTTAAAGCAGATACCCTATGAAACATAAATAGCCATCTTATCACAGAGTTAATATTTTTTTCCTTTTTTTTTGTGCTGTGGAAAGTTCAAAATCTACTTACTTGGTCAGAATCACAACTATGATAACTATGGTACAATTTTATTTAGTATGGCCCATGTGTTGAACTTCACATATCTAGACTGATTTTTCTATCTACTACTTTGTAAGTAGTATCCTAAATCTCTCTCCCTCTCATGTAAAAAATTAATATGTATATATATATATATATATGAGAGATATATATAATACATTTCATGTTTGTTTTTTATAGATTACATTTATATTTGAGAGCATGTAGTATTTCCCTCTCTATAACTGCTTTATTTCAGTTAGACTACTACACTTAATTTACCTTGTCTTTGCTTTTAAGGATAGAATAGAGAAGACAAATACACTTTTTATTCTTTATTAATTATTTGCATGCCAGATATTTATTAAATACTTAGAAATTTAAATACTGTGAACTGGACTAGAAGACAAACCCAACCGTGTTGTTTTCTAGGACATTGCAATGGATGTACAATAAGATAGAAAAGGCAAATTATTAGATACTGAATAATTGATTCATTTAGTGATTTGCTTAAAACACTGCTTGTAAACATGTTTGAACAAACATGACTTCACTTGCTGCACGAAACAGAAAGACCTGGAGAAATAACCGAAACAATGGGTTATTGCTTCTAGCCACCAGGTAACTGTCAGGTATGCTTTTGTAAAATCTCGCTTGTTTACCAGCTCCAACTTGTGATTTTACAGTATAAAATGAGAAGACAAACGACAAGCTGTTCTGGTTTTTGGTCCACTGGAGACATTTCCTCTATTCCACTCTCATTGGTATCTGAGTGCTTATTCCAGAAAGAATCCTACAACATGACCATTAGGAGAAACTACCAAGAGAACCGGCAATGAAAATAGTGTGATAAACATTGTAGGGCAGAAAAATGTGAAGGGACATTATTGAGGGATACTAAGACATCCCTCAACCCTCATGGAAAAGTAAGGACTCCTACTGAAATACAAGATGAACCAAGATTAAATTGTTCAATGGGAGTTAAGTAAAGAAGGGGATGAAAAGTAATAACTCAGCAGTTATGATAAAATAATATTTATCCCCACAGAAATGGGAAACCAATAAATTTATTTAATCAAGAAAGTGATTCTAGAAGTAAATTTTCAGATATACTGATTAGGTAGTATATAAAATTTATATGAGTGTTGAGAAAATGAGATTGAATTGGAAAACAACTGTATATTCAGTGATGGGATGAGTTCAAAGAATGCTAAGAAGATGTTTATAAGTCTCCCTTAGGTGAGAAATTGTGGTAATTTTACCTGGTAAATTTTACCTTACCTGATAGATCAGAGAAGCAGAACAGTTAGCCACTAGCTTACCTCTATGAAATCCTCAGCCTCAAGAAAGAGAGTTTCTGTTTCTGTTTCCTCATGCCTTATATACCTTTTGTGTTCTGCCACATTACTTCTTGGGATTAAAGGCATGTGTCACCACTGTCTAGTTATGTTTCTCTCATGTAGTCCAGTGTGGCCTTGAACTCACAGTGTTCCAGATGGATTTCTGCCTCCTGAGTGATAGGATTAAAGGTACGTGCCACCACTACCTGACCTCTATGTCTAATTTAGTGGCTGGCTCTGTCCTGTGATCCCCAGATAAGCTTTATTGGGGTATACAATATATTATCACATTTCCCCTTTTTTGTCTAAAATAATAGAAAAAGGTTATAATTAATATAAGAAAAACTATAAGAATATACAATATAAATAGGTAATAAATGCATCAACAATGTGTAGTCCATTTGCATTTGACAAATTCAGAGAAAATACTCCATTATCTATCCTATCTTTGTGAATCCAAAAGATAGTATCCAATTTACCTTCCATCCTAATTTGCATTACCAACCCCAAATTATCTTTTGATGTCTTTCAAACTTACACACTTTACACCTCTTTAGTGAGTTTCTTTTCTGAATTTGTTAACAAGAAAAACTATAACTATAACTATCTAATCTTCAACTCCCTCAGAGACCCAAGAAGGAAATAATAATAACTGGGTAAGCAGGAAGTGCAGACAAGCAACTTCCAAATAACGTGAGAAATGACAGAAACAGCTGGCTGCCTGGAGAGTCACTCAAGGTTTCTCTGTCATTCTAGATTTTGGAAGTTGCTTACAATGCTCTTCCTGTTTACTTAGATATTATATCCTTCTGGGGACTTTGATGTCATTGAAGACTAGATAGTTATAGTTATAATTTTCTTTGGTTATGATAAAAGATAAATTAGATATGAAACTTTAGACTCACAAACAGGATAGATGATAGATTATTTTTTTTAATTTTGCCAAAATACAAATAAATTAGATATTGTAACTGTAATTCTTGCTTGATAATTGTTCTATTATATGTAATTTTACTGTGTTAAAGTTAAAACTTCCCTGTTTGATTACACAGAAAAGGGGAGTGCTGTGGGATGTCTTTCTGTACTCTGTGAATGTATGTTGCTATGACTGGTTAATAAAGAAGTTGCTCTGGTATATTGTGAGTCAGGTTATAGCCAGACAAGAAATTCAAGAGAAAGAGAGACAGGAAGAAGAAAGGCAGAGGCAGAGAAGATGCCAACCTGCCACCCAAGGAGCAACATGCCAGCAGACCAGTAATGTCATGGCCATATGGCAACATATAGATGAATAGAAATGGGTTAAGATGAAAGAGCTAGTTAGCAAGAATTCTTAGCCTTAGGCCATACAGTTTGTAATTAATTTTAAACTTCTGAGTGATTATAAGTGTCTGCGGGACTGAGGGTGAGATTTGTCCTGACCTCGGGCCGGGCAGAATTCAGGAAATCTATGGCTATAAGCATTTGGTTCTGGAAAGAGATGATATGGCTCTTTCAGAGGACACATGATTGATTCCCACAACACATGTTGGGAAGCTCACAACTGCCTGCAACTTCAGCTACAAAGGGATCTGAAGCCTTAGACCTCTACAGGCAAATATACATGCCCTCACAAAGACAGTCACATAGATATGTGATTAAAATAAATATGAAAATATCTCCTTAAAGAACTTACTGGTACAAGAAAGGAAAATGGTTTGTTCATTGATATTTTATCATCTGTTTAGAGATACTGAATGAAAATGACTGAACAGAATTGCAACAAGTGATGGTGGGTGAAGATAAAAAACTCAATATTGAACATATTCAAAGTAGACTCTTGTTCTCTCAAAGTATATGTCAATCAGTGAAAAGTATCCCCAAATTCTACACTGTAATTTTCCAGAATATGAATAAGTTTCTAGATGGCAAAGGGAATTGACAGATGTTAGAGTTGGAAGTAAGGTTGTTTATAACCTACTGGTAGGTAAATTCTCCTTATCCTGAATTTTCTTTAACTGATCACAGTGCAGTCACATAAGTTCCTGCAAGTGAATGAGGAATATTGAGTCAGACAGCAGTATTCTGAAAAGGACTTGATTCTCCAGCTTCCATCTCACTGCTGGTCTTGAGAAAGCAGAAAGAGGGTCTGGTATCAATAAATGTGAGCGCCCTGTACAAGTTAGTAATAGCCTTCAGTTTCTATGAAGTTAGCAAATAGTAGCTCCAATTCTATGGCTGCAAAGAGATGCATTCTAACAACCTGTAAGACTAGAAGAGTAGATTGTCCCCCGGAACCTCCAGAAAGGAGCACCGCTCTGCCAGTCTCTCACATTTAATACATGGAAACTTACACTTAACAGTTGTTTTTATCTTTGGAACTGTTCCTTTTCTTTTCTTTTAAAGAATTTGGTATATTGTAATTTGTATGTTAACAGAGAAAAATTATTAGAAATTTTTAATTAAATAAAAATAATATTGAATTGCTGTGGGATGTATGGCAAATGTGTTGCTAATTAATCAATAAAACACTGATTGGCCGTTGGCTAGGCAGGAAGTATAGGCGGGGCAAGGAGGAGAATAAAGCTGGGAAGTGGAAGACTGAGTCAGAGAGACACTGCCAGCCGCCATGATGAGAAACAGCTTGTGAAGATGCCGGTAAGCCACGAGCCATGTGGCAAGGTATAGATTAATGGAAATGGATTAATTTAAGCTGTAAGAACAGTTAGCAAGAAGCCTGCCATGGCCATACAGTTTGTAACCAATATAAGTCTCTGTGTTTACTTGGTCGGGTCTGAGGCTGTGGGACTGGCAGGTGATAGAGATTTGTCCTGATTGTGGGCCAGGCAGGAAAACTCAAGCTACATTGAATGATGTTGTCCATGGAGTTTTCAGTCTGTGAACACAGAAACAGATGTATGTTGTTGTTTGCTTTTGCTCTTTTGGGGGCCTGCCACCCAGCTCCCAAATGAATCACACACAGAGGCTTATTTTTAATGATGTATGCCCAACCATAGCTTTGCTTGTTTCTGGCCAGCTTTTCTTAAATTATCCCATCTACCATTTGCCTGTGGCCTTTTCCTTTTCTGTTTCTGTATACCTTTCTTTCTTTCTTACTCCTGGGCTAGCTGTGTAGCTGGGTGGCTGGGTCCTGATGTCTTCCTCCTTCTCTTGCTCCTTCTTTCTTTCCAGATATCTACTTCTATATGTCTTCTCTGCCTTCCAGACCTGCCTATCCTTTCTCTTGCCTTGCTATTGGCCCGTTCTTTGTTAGACCATCAGGTGTTTTAGGCACAGTAACACAGCTTCACAGAGTTAAACAAGTGCAACCTAAACAAAAGTAACACGCCTTAAAATAATGTTCCTCAACAGACATATATCACTTTTATCACTTTCCCCATTATTTAAAACTATACTTCAAATCAAAATTTATATTTTTAAAGAGGTTATAATTGCTAAAAACAAAACATCTTCAGTGACATAGTTACAATCATTGTCTATCAAATTTTACTATGTAGGTTTATATTTAATTTTCAAAATAAATTTTCATGTGTTTAAAACTTTTAAAAAATCTAACTCAGAACAGTTTGAGGCATATATTATTGATATCACCTTATATTTGTGAAATCAGTCCCTTGAAATACCTCATTTACTTTTAGAATTTATATTCAAACTCAATTCAGTCCTTTGAGACTCTGAGGTCCACTTTGCTTCTAAATCTGGGAGAATGCTATAGTCACCAGGGATGCTGTCCTGTGAATGCCGGTTCTGTCTATCTCTGACAAGAACTCAATTTCTACCTTAAAATTCTTATTTTTCCAGTGTGGATTTGAGGTGTGGTCACTGCTCTGTGTGGCAAAGCAGCCATTTGATTGAATCTCGTTTAGTACAGCTAATTCACGGTGGCAGTGTGGCTCTGTTTTGAGGTGTGCTCTCATTTAAATTGTGACTTCAATATTTTTCAGCCTGAGACTATTGGAGATGGTGAAGTTTTCCATTTGTGTGTAATTATGGTAAATTATTGCTGTAGATTGTGCCCACTTACTTTGAACTGCAGCTTTGACATTAATAATAAACCTATAACCTATTTTCACAAAACACTTATCTGTTATTATTTTCTGAACTGATTTTTTTCCCTTTCAGTTTTGTTGTTGCTTGGGTCCTATTTTATTTTTCATCTCTTAACAGAGCCTGACAAACAATGAGGTGCAAACAACGTTCCAAATCCACTGTGTTAAAGAAAAAGTTAGTTCCCCTTAATAATTTTGTTGTCCCAGATACATATAATGAAGAAAAATCCAGTCATATATGTATTTTCTCAACTTAATATTCACTTGTGTTATCAAAATCATCACTAAGTAAAATCACAGATTTTTTCTATCACTTAATAAATTCATCAATTTATGCCAGTTGCTGTGGTCACTTGTTATTGTAAAATAAAATAAATGATCACAGTAGAGCAAAGGAAAGCAATACTAAAAGGATCGTGAAGCTGAGCATTTTAGTGAAAGGAGGGATAGACAGAGATAGGAACAAACCACATGATGATGAACAACTCAACTGACAGCATTTCAGAGTAGTCAGTACTCAAAACAGCAGCAAACACCTGACTGAAGATGCCTTTTCTATTGTTCCAGAGGCATATATTTTGCATTTTTTGTTGTGATGTTATGAAATGTGAAAATTTAGGAATCACTAGTATGTTTCTATTTCCTCTACATCATTCTTCACAGGAAGGAATATTGCACTAAATTATTTAAATAAAATTATACAGTAGATTAATAGGATCTGATATCTAGATTAACAAAAGAGTAAGGGCTTCTTGGGAAGTACAAACAACTCCAAGTGGAACATTAAAGCTGTTACAAGAACTCTATATTTTAGATTCAATCTTGGTCTTTTGAATATGCATAATCCCAGGCTAGTGTTTGCTATCTAGTTATAAGTTTTTGTATGATTTGGGGTTTTTATTCATTTTTATTTACTTTCTCTAAATAAATTTGAGTAAATAAAAATCTGCCCTAAAGTCTTTCCTGCAAGGATTTGGTGTGTGATGTCTTGTTTCTTTGTGAGCTTTTTCATAAAGACATTAGTGCAAGAAAAGGACTTCAATAACTTTCCTTAATAAGCAGTATAAGGATAAACATAGGGTGCAAGTCTCTGGCATCAACCAATTGCACCACATAGTAAGTAAATATGTACATAATAAATAAAACAAAATAATAAGAGGAAGTGATTTTTCAACCGATACACACACACACACACACACACACACACACACACACACACACATATATATATATATATATATATATATACATACCCATGTGTATATATGTATACAAGTATGTATGTTTATAAATACATCTACCCTATTATGACTTTTTACATAAAATATGAACCAGTTAAATATTCTACCCTTTATAAAAGTGATAAAACAGCTTATTACAGCCTTTTGATATCTATCAAAGATTTATTTTCGGCATACTTTTTTCTGCTGTGTAAAACAAAGTAAAACAAAGCGCAAGCACTTTACCTTTGTTGTTACGTTGACTTTCCAAGTAATCTTTGCTCTTACTAACTTCAGAATATTAGTCAGACCAAGATTTTACACCAAATTTCTATTAATTAGTTAAAGTTTTCAGATTAAATTTTTGTTTCAGTTGCAGACTATAGACATTGTTCATTAACTGCATTTTCTTAAATCATACATTAGAGGTGTTACATGTTTTACAGAAAGAAGCTTTTTGTCAATCCCAACTCTAATGATTCTATTGACACTATCTTCTAATAGATCGTATTGGCTTCATGCTTTTCTATCCCATTTTGGTAAATCTTACAGTATTTTAATCATCATCATGATAATCTCTGCTGTGGGAACTATGAAATGGATCTTTATTGATTCAGCCACCAGTAACTGTACCTGTGTATGGAAATGTCTTTGTTATAGGTTTTTTGTTGTTGTTGTTGTTGCTATCATAAAGTTCTCAAGCAAAATCAGCCTAAATGAGAAAGAGTTTACTTCAGATAACAGTTGCTGAGGGAGATAGTCTGTCACAGCAGCATGCAGGGCACACATGGTGGCCCGGGCAGAAGGCTGTCTCCCCACATTGCATCCACAAACAGGAAGCAGAGAGTGAGCAGGAAGTGGGACAAAGTAGGATATAAAACCTCAAAGCACACACCAGTGACACACTTCCTTCAGGAAGTTTCTTCCCTCCTAAAACTGAGACAACTGTCCCCAAACCTCCACTACCAGTTGGGAGGGACTAAGTAGTCAAACATGTGTCCCTATATAGGGATATTTTCATTTAAACCACAACTCTCTACAACAGAGAGTCATGTTGTAGAATATTTTTTAACTAGACAAAGATGTGCCACAGAATATTAATTTAACTGTGTAGAAGTGTGCTAGTTGTGTTCATGCTTCATTTGTTTAACAAGGTAAGGATACATGTTCATTTCTGTAGAGATATGTTGCATCTATTTCACCTTGCCTGCCTAAGGCACCTGATTGGTCTAATAAAAAGCTGAGCGGTCAATAGCTAGGCAGGATATAGACAGGCATGGCTGCCAGGCAGAGAGAATAAATAGGAAGAGAAATCTAGGATTAAGAAGAGGGAAAAAGAAGAGCAAGAGAAGGAGGAGAGAATGAGGGACATGCCTGGAGCAAGAAGCCAGGTAGATGCCAGCCAGCCAGACACAGAGAAACAGTGCAAGTAAGATACACAGAAGGAAACAAAAGCAAAAAGCCCAGAGGCAAAAGGTAGATAAAGAGAAACATGTTAATTTAAGTTGAAAGAGCTAGTCAGAAATGTGCCTAAATGAGGCCAAACACTCAAAACTAATAATAAGTCCCTATGTCATGATTTGGGAGCTGGTTTGTAGTCCAAAAGAAAAAGCCTGGTACAGAGTTAACTTGATCAGTGCAGTGTTTTGATTGCTCCAAAGATACATCATATTTTCATCTTTCTTTCAGTCTTCAAGCCTGATTATGATTATGTCTAATTCCTAAAAATATTTTCATTAGTCACTTAAAATCTCAGCAGGACCTATTAAAGTCATCTCTCACATGAAATCAAGTACTACAAATAACTAAGCTTTGTGAAGAAGATCTGTTAGAAGCTGAGATAAACTAATCTTTAGGCCTCTTACGACAAATTTCTAAAAGTGGTTTTAAAGGAAAAGTTCTTGACTGAAATGAAAAGTTGTTACTCCAGTGGACACACGGGTGCTGGGAACGTGAAACACCCTGCTTCTGTCGAGGAGACAGTGTTAACATTCTGGCTAGAATATCAAAGTAATTAGAAATCCCTAATGCTGATGTCCAGTCCACAGAAGGACCCTGGCTCCCTTCAGTTCTCAGAAGGATGGCAAAGGCAAGAAAGCTCCATAAGAGAACTGTGAGCCTGCAAAGTCTAATTCACAAGACCAAAGCAAAGATGTTGACACCATGACAGAAGTAGAGACAGAAAGTGCTGAGACAGAAGCTCTAGCGAGGTTTCCAAAGGATCTAGCAAAAGTTATTGATGAAGAAAGCTACAGGAAACAAACCATCGTCCATGTAGGGAAGCCACCTTCCTCTGGAAGAGTATGCCAGTTACTGAACCCATTACTACAGAGAAATGGTACTACCTAGTAACATGCATGTGATCATCCAAGGGTACTGATGGAGATATGCAGTGAGATTAATGTAGCTTTCATGCTTGCTAGCATGGCATTCATTCTAAAACCAATGCACCAAGAGTATTTTCTACTTTCCAGCTTTATCTTTAAAACAAAAATACATTAGAAATCCCTTCCACACTCTTTCTTCTGATGGGTCCAAGAAAATCAAATTGAAAATGTTTTGGAACGGACTCATCAATCTTAGGTACCAGGAAGAATATTTCTGATTAACAGAAAGTGGTAGATGGTATCACCATTCACAGGAATCGGAAGAAACATATTCTACTTTCAGGGATGACTCTGAGGGGCCATGTCCCATAGTCCTATGCTAAATCTCTCAACATGAACCATGTATTAGTTTTGCTTGCTACACCTTTGCTTTCTTCAGAATACATTACTCAATAAATCTTCAGTTGTCTTTCCAATCTATCACCTTTCAATTAGGAAACAAATCTTAAAAGGAATAGTTACTTCCTCTATAGTGGTGGTAATACTCTGGTGTTTGCTATGTGGACCTTCAAAAGGATTTTTACCCGTTACATATTGATAGATGCATGCACTCTTCTCTGTTGTGAGAGATTGCTTTCTGTGGTTCATATATTTTTAATTACAACCTGTCATAGGCTGTATCAGTCACCATGAAAGGATTTTATCACACTAAAGCCACTTCTCCCTCTGTTATATATTGTTCTGATTCCATATATTTTATATCAGCTACAACTATATTCTTACTTTTGTTTAGCTAGATAATCTACATTTAAAACAATTGAATATAAAAGTTAACTTACGTAACTTCATTGGATACAAAACACACACACACACACACACACACACACACACACACACACACAAACACGTATATACCTGGTAACATACTCCAGACTGAGAAACTAAATTTAAAATTTATTATATATTTGGAGTGGTGCAAAAATGTATTTTTTACTTTAAGAAGAAGGCTGTATTTCTTCTTTATTTTGAAAGATATTTACCTAGATATGAAATTCCAGTTCAATGTATTTTTGGAGTTGTTTATATGTGCCATTTCCTTGTCTTCTAGCTTGCTTAGTGTCTGATTAAAAGTGTATGGCAGTTTCCTTACTTTTTTATCTGCATATAAAAAGTCTATTCTAGACGGGCAGTGGTGGTGCACGCCTTTAATCCCAGCACTCGGAACGCAGAGGCAGGCGGATCTTTGTGAGTTCGAGGCCAGCCTGGTTTACAGAGTGAGATCCAGGAAAGGCGCAAAGCTACACAGAGAAATCCTGTCTCGAAAAACAAATGAACAAGCAAACAAAAAAGTCTTTATTCTTTACCTACTTTTAAGATACTCTCTTTGCCTGTTATTTCCAGAAATTTGAAACAGACAAACACTTATACATATATATGTACATATATACATATATAAACACATATATATTCTTTATATTGGCTTATTATGTGTGTAGGACTTGAAAAATATGTATGCAATGTTTGTGTGTTTATTTATTTACATATATGTTAATATGAACACATATATATGAAAGTTTGCATGTGTGCATGCCCCATGTGTTGGAAAATTCATGTTCCTTGGTGGTCCCTGAATTTTATAGAACCATCATTTGCTCTTTCTCATTGATTTGGAGTAGTTTTAGTCATAATTTTCTTTAATATTTCTTCTAATAGCTAAACATATCTTCTGAAATTCCAATTAGGCATATAGTTTACTATGTAGTACTGTCTCATAGCTCTTAAATGGTTAATATTTGTTATCTTAGCCCTTTACCTCATTTCACTGAACTTTGTGTAATATGGACCAAGTATCAAGATTTTGTTATTAAACTTGTAGTCACACCATGTTCCCCAAGTCTGTTTGGGGAACTTATCTATGATAAGAGTAAGCCATGATAAGAACAAAAAGAAAACTAGAAAGCAGAACAAAGAAATTTTATTCAGTGTAACCATATTAGGAATTGAAGCAAGAGATTCAATGAGAATCTTAAGTCTGTTTTTGGTTACTTGCATGAGATCAAGGTTTAAATAAAGGTCCAAGGATATGAATATATAAGCAGTCTAGGTCTAAGTGTTTTCCCAACAACAATCATTATTTGGATTTCAATCTCATACTTTGTTAGAACATGTAAAATCTGTCCCCATGATACAAGTTGGCCCTCTTGCTGGTGTCTTGTTTCTTCTCTTAGCATAAGAGACCTAGAGACTTCTCATTTCTTTGGGGTCTATTGTTTCAATAGTTGGATAGTAGTTGAGAGTCAATGTATCATTAGAATATCTTCATTTCTGCCAGACCTGTTATATTTCCCCACTTTCTGTTTTAACAGTTCAATATTGAGATGGAACACGCCTATTTCTTTTCCTGTTTTGTTGGGCTAAACAATGGATGGATGAACATACTCTTCATCTGTGTCATTAGCTTTTTCAAGTATTTCCATTTGTCTTTTTGTCATAGTTTCTGGTAAAAACACTTACCTAGGCTCATTTGTCCTTCCACTGTTTATTAGAGTTTTGGAAGTATCTGTAGTTAACTTTGAATGAATTGGATGGTGTTCTTCTAATCACTGTTTTGTGATTATGTTTGTTTTTATGTGCCTTTTCATTTACCTTTTGACTTTATTTTCTTTGAAATATGATTTGGGTTAGGATGTTAGAGTGAGATAATTTATATATAGACTGGAGCATTTTTCCAAAGGTTTGGAGGATTTTTGTTTGTTTGATAGATTGTTTATTATCATCCTCAGGATTTAATTTGATTTCAAGCTTGCTATGCATTATTTTCACCTTCACTGAAAACAGACTTTAGAATCTATAAGATGCTTCTCATGGGAGGTTAGAGAGTGCAGTCTTTTTAAATATCTCCTCCCAGGTGTTTTAGTTTTGAATTTAGTTACAGAAATTCCTTGTGACTCAGATAGCCTTTCCCTAAGGTTCTCTTAACAGTACCAACACCATCTTACTTATATTAGATTCTATTTGCTAAGTGTCTGGTGTAGAAGAGTATTCTCAGAAATTCTCATTATGTTTCATAGAGGTACTTCTCCCTTCATGGCAAAGACATGACTTCCAAAGACATCTGTGGGTCTAAGAACTGCATATATTCCTCCTCCTCTAGGGCAAAGGGATTTGGTTGTATGTGTGTGTTTCTCTCACTAGACCTGTATGTCTGGTCACACTGTGGTCATTCCATCTGCAAATAACATTATTATGCCACAGAGGGATAGAAATAGGGTCTGAGTAGATTCATGCCTCTTCTGTTCAGTTCCCTCAGGTCTGAACTATAAAAGATGTCTTGAACTTTTATCACTCTTATATATAATACTCTCAAGGGGTTCATAGAGGAAAACCTCTTCAGTATTATCCTGATAGCTTTTGTGTCTGGAGTCTCTAGGGGCTTTTAATACTCCTGGTAGTTCCTACATGGCTTTGGATAAATCATCAATGACTTTTGATTCATTCCTATTATGAGTCCCATCTACGTGCAGGCAATGCATCTGCCTTGCATTAGGTGCCTCTATTTCCAGATGTTTTCCTAAGGGATTTCTCTGGGGGATCAGTCCTTAGAGAGTGCCATAGAAAATTGTAAAATTGAGGTGTTGTTCTTTTGTGTGAAATTTTTCAAGTAATGCTTTTGGATTTTCTTTTTAAATAGTGAAACTGGATGGTTTCTTGCTAGTTTCTTGACAGTCTTCAACTATCTCAAATGACTTTTCTTCCCTTATATCAAATATTTAATACTATGAGAATAAACAATGTCTAGTTCTACAAGCATGGAAAATTATAAACTTTTCTACTAATTTTGTTTATTATTTTTAAATGACACCCATTTAGACTCATTATTTATGTTAAATAATCACTCCTTTAGATAATGTACTGTACTTAATCAACAAAGAATAGTGATGCAGACAAAAAATACATTGATCAATAACTACTCTTTTTCTAACATACTATATGACACTAGTAAATTAATTATGTGTTTCCTTAATCTAGGCTATTTTTAAGTATGCTTTTTCTCCTACTTTACTGGATTTTCAAAAATAAACTTTAGAATATATCCCTGGGTCTGTTTTAGGCCTGTAGAACCATCTAGGTACAACTATTGTTGTACTTTGATCAAGTAAACTCATGGACGTACACATCACTAGAAACACTAATTGGGCTGTTGATACATCTAATAAATGCCTCATTAACAGGACACATGCACACACACACACACACACACACACACACACACACACAAATATATATCCAGTATCTTTGGCTCACATTTAATAATTCATTAGATATCTTATTATATGACTTTTACTGCATATATTCTTTAATGCAGACATCATTCAGGGGCAGTACATTATGTTAAAAAGTAAAAATTACTCCCTTCTTTGATTATGAACAAGATCAATGTATCATTTTGGACTTTTATTGATTATTCCTTCCTGAGACATTTTAGTGTAAGACCATATATAATAGATATGTTATCATCAATATCAATCATAAGGTACATACTGTAAACTAGCAATACTAGAACAAGCTCACTCTGGAAATACATTTGTAGTCACGATTAACCAAGGGTCATATGAACACTGTGAGAACTGTATTATTTAGGACCATGCAGTTTAAAATGATGTGTTCTTAGGCCTTATAGAATGAATTTTAAATCAAAATACTCTGTGCCAGTTATTGTTCTCCTCTTTCTAATATTTCATTATGATTAGCTTCAAGTCTAAATTAATCATTTTCTACCTGTGAGCATTAGCATATACATTCTTTTTTGTTTTAGAAATTCTATTTTATTTGATCCTAGTGAGGAACATGAGGAATTCAAACAATGGTCTGAGCCATAGTGATATTTCATATTAGTTCATTGGATATTTGGACTTTAGAGCTTTATAAGTAGTTTTTTTTCTTTATTTAAAAATAATTTGGCAACTTAGATGATCACTTTAAATATTGTCTTAAAACGATAGTCTTAGCCTTATTAAAGCCCAATCTACAGCAAGTGTTTTGCGACATTACTTTTGAATACCACCAAAGTCTGGCTTGATGAGTAAATGTGTTTTACTGGGTTTAGTTTCAGAACTACGAGTAAGAGACTACCTGCAGTAGCAGAAAAATCTCAGTTATACCTGTATCATCTGAACGAGCATGGATCAGGATTCATGAAAGCTTGAGTCCTGGAGCTCGATCCATAGATGCATGGCTTGCAGGCAGTTCAGCAGGTTGCACATTGTCTTCTTAAAGCATCTCAGTTGGTCTCTGCCTCTAAGAGGCAGATTGTCTGCCCTTTGCCCTTTCTAGGCAGTTTAGCTGGTCTCTGTTCTTTCTAGGTAGCTCTGCGGCTTCGAGGTAGCTTCCCTGGTCTGATCTTCTAAGCTGGTCATCTTGTCTAGGATGTCTTTCCCCAGATCTTACAGCTACACTTGGGGATGCATTGGGCTGGTGAATCTGGTCAGTTTAGGGAATTTCCCGAAGCTGTTGAGTTGTTTACTTTCTGAGCAACTTATTTACTTAATGAGGTTCCCTACAGGATAGAATGGTTTGTCACCTCCCTTTAACAGCCTGCTTGGTAGCAAGCTTTCCTCCAGGATGGATAGTTTTATCCTGGCAGACATTCCGACATAATAGTAAGGAAATTGCTGAGTCTGTGAATGTGCATCTGGGATGACTAGGGTGCAGATTTCATTCCCTCTTTCCCCATTCTCAAACATCTCAGCTCTGAGGATTTCAGAATGTTGAGTCTAGGTCTTCAAAGGAGACAAAATATTTTATTCTTTCTAATGAGCCCATTACTACCATGCCCACCCATTTCTTGTCTAATGTCTTTACAGAGCTGCTTCACAGAAATCTTACGTTTTCTTTTTAGGATAGTCTATTATTCTATTTAAAAACATTGCCTTGATTAGTCATTTCACATTGGATATTTCTTTCTTCCTGGTAATGAAATTCAGGAATGTGAGTTTTGCGTCTATAATGTGCCACATATACTTTCAACCTCCCTACCCCATTCCTTTCTTGCTCTTTCTTCCTATGTGCAAGGAGAAGTTGGGGATAACCTGAGCCCTATAGGAACCCATATGACAATCCTCTGTCAGTAATTATAATAAGCAGAAACTGTTAGACATCAGGTGGCTTAAAGAGGAGTCACAGGAATGGCAATGAATGTCATTTACATAACCCGAAGCATTGCCCTTTTGTGCTGTATCTTCACCTACTTCACTTCTGAAGAGGAATATGAAGCATACCTACAAATTATTTGCTTGGTTTATTTACAGACTACTCAGAATTTCCCAAGGACAATGGAGAGCATATACTTTAAATTTGCTTGATTAAATGACCTCATAAACTGATTTTTTCCCATATAAAAAGCAGTTAGCTCCAAATGGTAAACTCAAATCTTCTTTTTACATGGTAGACATGCTGATGACTATGAAATTGGCAGTTTTTCCTGCCTGGCTCCACAGGATCTCTCATTATAAAAGTTTCAGGAGAGAAATTTAGACTTATTAAAAAAAGAAAGACTACATTTTAAACAAGCACAGTACCTCTACTTCAAGAAATACAAAACAGGAAATTCTAATAACAAGGAAACAACCTGTATTAGTTATTTTCTTAATGCAAGGGAATGCCAATAAGAGGCATCATAGCAAAAGCAAATTTTAATTCAACTCACAGTGCCACACTGGGGCAATCATGAAAGCTTTCACAATGGCAGGAAAGTTATTGCACTTGCTTGGAAAAGCATGGTGTGACTTGTTCACATTTCTTTTCTTTCTTTTCCTTTCTTTCTTTCTCTTTCTCTTTTCTTCCCTCCCTCCCTTCTTCCTTTCTTTCTTTCTTTCTTTCTTTCTTTCTTTCTTTCTTTCTTTCTTTCTTCCTTCCTTCCTTCCTTCCTTCCTTCCTTCCTTCCTTCCTTCCTTCCTTCCTTTCTTTCTTTTCACATATATTATATCTTGACCATTTTCATCTCCCTCCCCTCCATCCTTCCTCCCACTTCCCCTCTCCTGAGATCTGTTTTTTCTCCTTTCCCATCAGGCCTCCCAAGGATCTCAACCAACCATGGCATATCAAATTATACTAAGACTATGCACATCCCCTCATATTGAGATTGGACAAAACAACCCAGTAGGAGAACAACGGTCCCAAATGTAGGCAAAAGAGTCAGTGACAGCCCGTCTCTCACTGTTAGGAGTCACACAATGAATACCAAGTCACACAACCAAAACATATGTTGAGGACCTAGGTCAGACCCATACAGGTTTCCTGATTGTAGGTTCCATATTTGTGAGCCCTGCTTAGTTGATTCTGTAGGCCATTGTCCTTTCTAGCTCTTACGATCTTTCTTTACGCTTTCCCACAGGATTCCCTGAGCTCTGTCTAATATTTGGCTGCGGGTCTCTGCAGCTACTCCCATCAGTTGAAGCCTCTTTGATGACAATTATGTTAGACTCTGGTCTACGTGTATAGCAGAATATCATTAGAAATCTTTTCATTGACTGCTTTCTATCATAAGTCATTGGGCTACCCAGACTCTGGTTCCCGGCCTCCAGGCAGTGTCGGGCATGGGCTCCCTCTAGTGGCATAGGTTTCAAGTTGGCCCACTCATTGGTTGGCCCCTCCCACAAGTACTGTGCCACCTTTACCCCAGCACACCTTGCAGGTAGCACAAATTGAAAGGCAAAGGTTTTGTGGATGGGTTGATGTCTCAATCTCTCCATGAAAGCCTTGCCTAATTACAGAAGATTGCTGGTTGAGGCTCCATATTCCCATTACTCGGGGTCTTCAAAAGGGTCACCCTCATGGATTCCTGGGAGTTTCCATTACACTAGATTTCTACCTCACCCCAAAATGCCCTCCCCCAATTTCAGTTGTCTCTCCCAGGAGTCTCTCCTCCCACCCCCACATGATGCCTCCTGTTCCCATGCCCACTTTCCACTAGTCCACCAGCAAAATCTGTTCTATCTCCTCTTCTCAGGGAGATCCATGCATCCCACCTCTCCGAGTCCTCCTTGTTGCTTAGCCTCTCTGGGTCTGTGGATTGTAGCAGACTTGATCACATTTCTATGACCTACCAGGTAGCTGAGAGACATGATCAGAACAAGAGCATGTTGTAACCCATGAGGCCCTAACCCAGCTGTACACTTACTCCACATAGAAGACTCTGCCTCCACAACCTCCCCAAATGCAATCCCCTGGGGTAGAAATATTTAAACACATGAGAATGTCAGTGATACTTTACATTTAAGTAATTTTGAAAAACTCAATTATATTCACAAAAATATTACCAATAATAACATACCAAGGCAAATGAACCATGAGCCTAACCATATGTGAGTAAATACTTAAATCATGGGATACCTTTTCAGTTTACTTCACACAGAATATTGCTCAGGTTCTAATATAAAAATATCATGTAATTTACTTTTCTTTCATTACATGTTTTTTTATATTTAATATTTTATTCTTTTTATACATGTGTTTGTGCATGCATATGTATTTGTGTGTGTGTGTGTGTGTGTGTGTGTGTGTGTGTGTGTGTGAATGCTTTGTGTATAGGTGCCTGTCAATGTAGATAAGCATGTTGGATCCATTGAAGGTGGAGCTACAGGCAGTTGTTGTTATAGATGCTGGTAACTGAACTTTGGACCCCTGTTAAAACAACAAACACTCATAACTGCAAAACCATCTCCCTAACACCTCATTATATATTTTAGTCTTATGTATAGATAAATTCTATATTAGTATCTTTAAAACACAACACAGCATTTTTGATAGTACAGTGATTGCAATAAAATTTGCTGCATTCCAAATACAGTAGGTTCACAGTCATATATTTTATAGGGCATAGTAAGCACATCAAAGCTTATATGATCTTAGGAGTGGCATTGAGTGTGGCATCAGTACACTGATCCAATGCCCATTGTTTGAAAAAGTTGCCATATAATGCTTTAGCACAGAGAAGCTTAGCAATGTAGCCAGCAAGAAAAGACTCCAAAGCCCATTTTGCAATATTTTCAATCTACATTGATAGTCACCTTCCTGGAGACTTAACAAAGCCACATTCCCCATAAGCATCCCTCATTTTATCCTTGCCTTGGTATCATGGTTTGTTTGAGGAAATACCCTACTCATCAGTTCAACTCCACTATCACATCCTGTAACCATCGATAATGAAGTCAACCGCACCCTCTCAGCATCTTGCTTGTGAGTTTTCATCAATCTTGTGGTCTCTCCCAGGTTAGTTATATCTATATCTATATCTATATCTATATCTATATCTATATCTATATCTATATCTATATCTATATCTATATCTATATCTATATCTATATCTATATATATATATATATATATATATACACACACACACACACATACACAGATACAAAAGCACAATTATGTATGTGTATATGTATGTATGTATATTCAATAAAATGAATATCCAACAAATACTACCTGGGAGGAAAATGCAGCATGAAGTCTCATATCAATGTTTCATACCATACTGGAAACCTAAGAGATCATGATCTTGGACTTCAAGCCTCCAATACTAAAACTACATTTCTGTTCCATAAATTAAATTCTATGACAGTTTCTTGTGGAAATGGTGGCAAGCTATCTCGTGTCCTCTGGATTGAGACTTCCAGTATAAAAACAATGAGAACCCTGGAGTGTGCCACTTCTTCACTCACTGCATTAGCATAGGACTCTCCATCAAACCATGGAGAATGACATGCAAGTTGAGTTTCAGTAAGAAGCTTGTGTGACAGCCAATGAGGTCACAAACATAACTTTCCACAACAGTTAACAGTAACTGCATTGTTATCTCACTATTTTTTTGTTTTTATATTTCTTCTTTTGTTCTTCAAGATAACATGAATAAAACTAAAATCATCAAAAGTCTCAGGTCACTATTACTTGAAAAGCAGTGTTCTGTGTGCTATGTCCTATGCATTCCATTGCACATCTAGTTCTCTCCATAAACACTATTAACAGCTACTAGCTGATAAGATATGAAACCTATAGATATAAGTTGTCCAAGGTTACAAACTAGTGAGACACAGCACTAATGTGGACTATAGACTAGTTGTTACTAAGAATAAATGAGGCTGAAAGTAGACATTGATGAGAGGACATTATTGATTTATCGTCATTATCTACCATTTTTATCAGTTTTGATGCAAAACACAACTTTTGAGGAAATGATATAAAGGATTTATTTACATATTCCAAATGCTAGCTAGAAAAGAAAAGTTCCTAGACAAGTTTGCCCAAGCTACCAGCAGCAGGTACTCATTGTAAAAATGTAACTATCACCTACATTCTCACAATCATAGAGAATAAGAATAGTAATTGTTCTACGTTTAGTCTGGAAACTCACTGTGTGGTTATTTTTCAGAAAAAAATAAAGGTAATTATGTGATTTTTATACACTTAGTTGACCTAGCATCAGCATTATTTTCTTTAGTATAGTGCATATTTTAGGAATGAATTGTTTTCTTTCTGAAACTGTATTTTTATAACTTATAAGACTAGTGATAGCTTCCTATAAATTCTAAATAAAACTAGGTAGACTTAGTAAGAAGTCTGTGTTCTGAAAGTATCTGGTGCTAGTAATATAGTCATTAATCTCCAATAAATACTGAAAATATCACTAGGTTATAGGAAGTTAAAAGCAAACTTTCAGTAATACAGCCAGTACTATTTAAAAGAGATGGATTGACTAAAGTAACGTAAAATTTCTTACAATTTTCAGGGTGAAATCCAATATTTTCAAGCAAAAACTTACAGTTCTGCTATGGTTAAATAAAATAGATCAGTTGACAATGAATAAAATAATTGCATATTACTATATTGAACTAATATTTGATGGGTTGGGTGTCCAAACAAGTCAACAATGTTTCTTAATTGTTTATTTGTTATGTTTTATTTTTATTGATTATTTTTGTTATTTGACAATTTTATGCAAAATATAATGCATTAATTACTCTCTCCTATACACACTCTTATTTTTCCCTCACTCCTCTGAAAGTTCCCTCATCCCAAACAGCATCTATGCCACATTCATGATTTTTGGTTTTGTTTTATGACTCATTTAGGTTAAAGAGGACCATGTCTGTGAACATTGTATTGGAACTATCCATTTGAGCCTGGTGTGTGTGTGTGTGTGTGTGTGTGTGTGTGTGTGTGTGTGTGTGGATGGTGGGTGCATAACCAAAGTCAATAACTTCCAATGTCAAATGATTCAGCAGTGAGGAGTAAGGACTGCTCCATCCCTCCTCCATCCATATTTGAATATTCACAGCCCCAATCTTGTGAAGCCCCAGTATACGCATCAGCAGTTTCTGTGAATTTGCTGCAGGATGTGTGTCTTACCTAGAAGATGACATAGATATGTTTATTTTTCAGGTTGAAAAACATTTCTATATTGTCATCCCTATTTCCTTATGCTTTCTTTATTTCTTCTCTAGGTGTAACTAAAAGTAAGTTGGTATGCTATTCTCATGTGTATAATATATTTTACATAAACACTTACTTATTTAGTATCTGTATACCTTATAATTACTTAAATGATATGTGTCTTTTACAGTTTATTAACTTCCTTTAATACACTGTTTCAAAATCCATCCTGACAAATATTTTTATGCTATACTTATATTCAATGAGAGCATGTATTTGGCTATTTATATGTTTCTATTGCTTTGACACTTCAAAAGTACAAAGTTACAACAAACATCTTTTAAATTTCCTGCCTATGGTACATGGTTATAAGCATAAGTGATAGATTTCAAAAATAATAGATTAGATTAGTGTGATTGCTTATCTACTAATCTATATGCAAACCTACAAATCTATCACCAACATACAAGATGTTATTTCCCTACATCCTGAAAAGCACATTTTTTGTCAGTTCCTCAAATATTTCAACTTAATGTGTGTGAAATGTATCTCACATTAGTTTTAATGTGTATTCTCTTGATTTTCAATGAGTCTTGAAAATGTATTTTATTGGCATAATTGAAACATAATTAAGATATAAATGTTATAAAATTTACAATTGCTGTATGCTTTCAGGGACCACAGTTCTGAAAAAAACAATTTCTTCTCACAGCAGCCATCGTTAATGCATTCTCAATTAATGGACAGACTTCATAAGTCCCTCTTCCATGGTATTAGTCAGGGTTTCTATTGTTGTGAAGAGACACATGACCACAGCAACACTTTTTAAAAGAAAACACTTAACTGGAGCTGTGTTAAGGTTTCAGAGTGCTATGCTGTTGAAAACCAGGAGGAAACACCAAGTGTAAGGTCAAACAATTTATTTTACTGCTGGGCTAAACTTGCAGTCTCCTCAGATGTAGGACAATGTTGCAGCACTGACCAAAAGCAGGGGAGTTTTTTTATACCAAGCATGCAAGTTTTTACAAAAGCAGAATTTCAGAATTAGTAATTAGCTAGTTTTATAATCACGGGAGAAGCATGTCATGAGTTTATGGCCAGCCAGTTATTAGAACATACCATGAAACCATGGAAAAAATTTATGAGGGGTGAATCACAAGATTATAGAAGAGCAAGTCAAAAAAATAGAAGCAAAACCAAAAACAAACAAACAAAATAAAACAGGCTGATCTGAAGCAGAGGACATGATTAGACAGAAAAAATCATAAGTAACAATATAGAAATAAACCAAATTCTAACATTATGCTTTACTGAAAAAGGAAAAATGGAGTCAGCTGTCCCTTAATATTCCTCACTCCCATTAGGGAGATCTCTAAATCATTATAGATGATCATTTCTAAGGGGAATTGGTCCCAAGTGTTCATAATGGCTCCTCAGGACCATTAGTTTAGTGGTATTGAGTCACTGATTTACAAATTTTATAATTTTATTCAGAGGGCATGGCCTGCAGGTGAAACCAAGGAAAATAAGCAGTAAGGGACCTACCAAGGCACTGTGAAGAGTAGTTAGGCATGGGCACCAGGAAAATAGGGACTCACACCAAGTTAAACTGTTTGAACATAACTCTTCTCTTTACTTAATTCTTTAAGTAGACTCACACTTTCTCTGACTACTCCTGAGTGATTAGCATAAAAACAACTTTGTTCTCTGAGTGTCAGGCAGAACCTTCCCTGTTATCTGAAGAAGAGGGACATGGCCCTTTCAGTTCTGCAATATGACTAAGGAGTCCAAGGAGGAAATCAGGATGGATGTTTCCAGTTCAGATAGATCTTGATCAATTTGTTGGCTCAGGAGTTTAAAGATTTGATCACTAGTGACAAGTGTGGTGGTTCCCAATTCTACTGATCCTGTTATCCCCAATCCTTCTATCAGGGGTATTAGCATCTGATCTGATCTGTTTGTATGAGGTCACTGTAAAAGTCCTAAATGTTCTCAGTCTCCTTCTCCAGAATAGTAATAAACTTGAGGAATCAGATGAACTAGAATGCAGAAGTTAGGGATCTTGGCAATAATAAAGGGATTACTGCAGGGACTTAGACCTAAGGTACATGCAAACCAAGTTCCCTTGGGAGGTACTAGATAATAAGAGAGGAATCATGTAGTGAGCATTTCTAAATGTAGGGTCCCATTGTAGTGTTGTTTATACTCAGATTTGGAGATGTCATAAGACCTAGCATATAGGCAGAAAATCTTACTATTTATGCCTTCCAAGATAAGAGTAGGTCCATGACTCCAGGTACATTGAAGCATAAGTTGAGATTCTCATCTCTTTTACAATTAAGTTTCTAATGGAGGGCTCCTTATTTCCAAATTTTATTTGGGCTGCAATCCCTATATAGTAGGGAAGTTGAGGATCTAAGCATAAGCAACCGTCAGTAATCAAGTTAGGAATGGTGGAATTAAAGAACTTATAGGTGTAAAACAAAGACTTAGAGAAACTAGATATATTAGAGTCAGAAATGGAGTAAGAGGGATGCCAGCAGTCATGAAACTGTGATGCTACTTTTGAAATGTTTGAATTATTGTCCCTTATTGGAAAGGTGCTTCACACCTTAGTAGGGCATGTAGGATCTAAGGGCTTGGTGGTGGAAATTATAAACATCTGGATGATGAACAGAATCACAGAATCACATAGTCCCTTCCTAGGGCACAAAGACAAAGTCTTCATGTTTTTCCTGTCTTCCATACATTGCTTATGCAATTTTGATAGTAACCTGAACAGCGTTCTTGTATCCTAACCCTTCAGTTTTACCTGTTATTAGCTGTAATTCAATAAAAGTGTCTTTGTTTACCCAAGAGGCCAAGGTTTCACAGCCCCAGGATGCACAGTATTATCATTAATCACCTTCACAGTCTGAATCCTTTGCTGAGGGGCAAACATATATCTGGAGGTAAGCTAAGAGATTCTCTGAGTCTTGATCTCCACAGCCATATGAAAGAGGGCCTTCCCCAACTCCAAACTTATTAAAATTACACCAAAGCAAATTTTGTAAGTCAAAGTGAGAGTAAGAGACCCATAATTGATGACATTATTTATTAGTACCTAGTCTAGGGTACTAATCAGGGCCCAGGTAGGTTGAACCAGGGCATGGTTTGCCCTAGACCAAGGCAGAGTTAACCAGAAAATTAGGACCCAGAAGAGCCCTTTATCAGTTTGGCTTTAAGTGGGTTTGTGGTTATATTTCACCTTCCATCTTGAGGGTAGGTAGTCCAGTGGGCTCTGTTAAGTTCAGAACTTCAGATCCAATGATTTTGTCCAGTGATCTTGATGGCTGATGGTGGTAAGAATGATGAAATAGGCTTCAATGAACCTTGCTTCAACTTTGGGGGCATAATGACTTTGAACCCAAACCCAGCCACCAGGCTCTAAATCTAGAAAAATGTCAGATATGATCAATGGCTTCTCAGAGTGGTCATCTCTTAAGTGAGCATATGAATATGTTTTAGAATATGTTGCAGAGCCTTTAGAAATAGGAGAAGAACTTGGTTATAGCAATGTGTTGCTCTCATAATTTGAGTATCAAGGGAGGAGGTCTCCCAAAAATAATTTTGTAGGGAGTAAGGACCTTAACATAAGGAGAACATCATGCCCAGAGCAAAGCAAAAGGAAGCAGATTTACCCAATTATTGCCAGTATGTGAGATTAATTTCTTTCAAAGTTTCCTTTCATTTTTTATTTATTCTTTCTATCTTCCTGAACTTTGAGGACAGAAAACACAATGTAATTTCCAATCAAAGTTTAATGATTTGGCTATTAATTTTGAGATCTGGGCTACAAAAGCTGGTCCATTGTCAAACTCCAGTCCAATAGGGATGCCAAATCAGGGGATCAAGTCACTTAATAGTCTTTTAGCTACAATCTGAGCTGTTTCAGTCCTGATGGGAATAGCCTCTACCCAGACTGAAAAAGTATTTATGAAGGCTAACAAGTAATAGCAACTATATTGTCTGTCTTTCGTTTTTGTGAAGTCCAATTTCCATATCTCTCCCGGGGCTTGGTCCCCTCAGTTATCATCCTGAAAAATAAATATCTTGAGCCATTTTATTTAGATGTGGGTTAAAGAAATCTCTTTGAGACAGTTCAGTCAATTTGGTGGTACCAATATGGGTATACACATGTCTTTCTTGTAGCCATTCCTATCCTATGACTTCAGACAGGATGGATCTTCCATCTTCTTTCTTTTCATTTGAGAAAATTTTTTATTCATTTTATGTACCAACCACAGATCACTCTCTCATCCCTACTCCCGCTCCCCCCCGAATCCCCTCCTCCAAAAGTGCAAGGCCCCCCATGGGGAATCAGCAAAGCCTGGTACATTCAGTTGAGGCAGGACCAAGACCCTTCCCCCTGCATCTAGGCTGAGCAAGAGATCCCACCATAGTTAACGGGCTCCAAAAACCCAACTCATGCACCAGGGATGAATCCTGATCCTTCAGCCAGCGACCCCTCAAACGGACCAAGCTATATGACTGTCTCCCATATGCAGAGGGCCTAGTCCAGTCCCATGCAGGTTCCACAGCTGTAGATCTAATGTTCGTGTGTTCCCATGAACTTGGTTCAGTTGTCTCTGTGTATTTCCCCATTATGATCTTGGCCTCCCTTGCTCATCTTTAATTTAAAACCATCTATGAGCATCCTTTTTTGGCCTTTAGTACCTCAGCTAAGTTCAAATCCTGGTTTGTACAGAAAAGTTCCAGGGGGAGGAAATAAGGATACAACAAGGGTAGAATCTCTTATAGTTTCACTTTTCCCTGAGCAATGGTCTTAGCCATTTGATTGGCAAAGTCATTACCCTTAATTTGGAAGGAATTGTTTTCTGGTGCCCATGACAGAGAATAATAACTACTGCTTTTGGCAAGCAGAAGTGATGTGGCATAATCTTTTTGTATACTGTGAAGATGTATTTTTCTGATTGGTTTAATAAAGACCTGAATGGCCAATAGCTGGGCAGGAGAAGAGAAGTAGGATTTCCAGGGAGAGAGAAGAAGAGGAGATCAAGTTTGGAAACATTAGCAAGACACTGAAGAAGTTGGACATGATGAAATAGAGGAGAGGTAACTGATCCATATGGCAGAATGTAGATTTAAAAAAAAAAAACCAGGTTAGTTAAGTAATACGAGCTAGTAGGGGAAAAGCCTAAGCTAAGGTCCCAAGCTTTCATAACTAATAATATGTCTCCATTCATTATTTGTGAGCTGGTGGCTCAAAGGAAAGTCCAACTACACAGAAGACTATTGGTGAACTTATTAAGGCCACTCCAAGTAGTTAAAAGGGAGGTTTATTTTGTGGGGTAACTCAAAAGTGAAGGGATAGGTAACAGGGTCTGGGAAAGGTGTATCACAGTCCGGCAGTGTTCTCTGGAGAACTCTGCTCATTCTACCTCCAGTGTCCAGGGTCCATGAACCAAGAGAGCCGGCACATCCAGATCTGGGATCTTCAGGGTCCTCTCTTGGCCCTGCCTTGTAGGCATGACAGTTACCGAAGCCTCAATGGGGGTTGGAACTTCCAGATTAAAGCTGGAATGGCTACCTACTACAGAGGGCCCCCAGTGGAGCCAAGATTTCCTCTTTGTTTTTAATGTCCCTTCCATTTGATGTTAAAAGACCTCTTTCTCAGTATAGGTTCACATGGATACTGGTAGTAGCAAAGGCATGACTATCTGTATATTGACATCTTTTCCTTTAGCCAATCAAAGAGCTTGTGTTAAGGCTATAAAGCCCAGTTTTTTGGTCTAGTGACCCATGTTCTAGGGCTAGTGAACAGATGACCTGGTCTTGAGTCACCACTGTGGCTCTAGTGTACCTAATTCCATCATTTTTATAGCTACTACCATCTGTAAATAATTCACCTTCCACATTTGGGAGAGGATAATCTCTCAAGTCATTTTTTATCCCATTGAGAGTACTCACAGTCTCAAGGCAGTCATGGATGGCCAGCTCCAGACCTTCATCTGGAAGGAAGGTAGCTGGGTTCAATACTCTGTCTTCTGGAAGGTCATTCTTGGTGGAACAGCAGCAGTGCCTGATAAGGGGGGTCCTTGCATTTGAAATCCATCAGTTGGATAGTGACCACAGCAAGGACTCCACAGAGTGCTGCCTAATGACTTGAATATTCTGACCCAGAGATAGTTTGAATGCTTCTTTAACTGGAATTGTAGTAGCAGTGATGGCTCTCAAACAGTTAGGTCATCCTGAGTCAACTGAGTCTAGTCTCTTAGGTATGCTACTGACTTCTTCCATGGTCCCAAAGTCTAAGTCAAAACTCATTTGCTACTTCTTTTCACTCAAGGACACATAACTGAAAAGGATTAGAGGTGTCAAAAAGAGCAAGTGCAGGGGCTTCATATGGGACATTTTAAAGTTGTCTGAAGGCTGAACTTTCTCCCAGGGCCCACCTAAATACAGAACTATTTGAATTTTTGAATTTGTGTGGCTCCAACAGCCGCAAAGACAGGCTTGGCAATTTCTGCAAACTCTGGGATCCAAAGCCTTCAGTACCCAGAAGTACCCAGAAATTCTTGGATTTGTGTCCTGGTGGTAGGTGGAGGAAATGTCCAGGAGGGCCTGGATCCATTTAGCCCCAAGTGAATGCTTGTCATCATGTATCTAGTATCCAAGGTGACAGTGTTCAGGCAAACCTGGGCTTTCTTGCCAGAACCTTTGTACCCCAACAGGTTTAGTACTTCTAGTAAGGCTTCAGAGACTCCTGTACAGTCCTCCAGAGTATCTGCTGTAAGTAACAGGTCATCAATGTATTATAACAATCTTTCCTCTAAGTGTGACTCCAGGAAAGAGATCGGGTCTCTCCTCAGAGCTTCATCAGAGTTGGTGAATTCTGGAACCCCTGTGGCAGTCATGTCCAAGTTAATTACCCATTGAAGGTTAATTGCCCATCTGAGTCTGTCCATTCAAAAGCAAAAATAGGCTGGTTCACCTTGACAACAGGTCACAAGAAGAAGGTATCCTTCAGATCAAAGACAGTATAAATCTTTATATTAACCTGTTTGCTGAGGCAAGTATAAGGGTGAGGTATGATGGGGTGAATAATATCCACCCATTTGTTGATTTTCTTAAGTCGTGAACTAGGTGAAATTCAGAGGAAGTAGGCTTTGGAAAAGGCAAAAGAGGTACATCCTAAGAGGAATGGTAAGGAACAAGGATTCTGTCCTCCTAGAGGTGGTTAATGTGCTTTGTGGTATTGTGTTCCCCAAAATATTGTGCACCCTAATAAACTTATCTGGGGTCAGAGAACAGAACAGCCACTAGATAGAGGCCAGAAAATGGTGGCACTCACACCTTTAATCGTAGCATTCCAGAGGCAGAAATCCATCCGGATCTCTGTGAGTTCAAGGCCACATTGGAAACAGCCAGGCATGGTGACATATGCCTTTAATCCCAGAAAGTGAGGGCAGAAAGCAGAAAGGTATATAAGGCCTGAAAACCAGGAACTAGGCTAGCTAAGCATTTAGGCTTTTGAGCAACGGCTCAGCTGAGATTCATTCTCTTTGAGGACACAGAGGCTTCCAGTCTGAGGAAACAGGATCAGCTGAGAAGCTGGCCAGGTGAGGTTAGCTGTGGCCTGTTCTGTCTCTCTGATCTTCCAGTGTTCATCCCAATACTTGGCTCCAGGTTTGTTTTATTAACAAGACTCTTTAAGATTCATGCTACAGTGAGCTATGAACTAATGGCTAAGGGGTCCCCAACTGGATCAGGCTGTCTGAATGGGTGAGACAGTTGATTGATTGGCTTGATCTGTTTGGAAGGCATCCAGGCAGTGGGACCAGGTCCTGTGCTCATTGCATGAGTTGGCTGTTTGAAACCTGGGGCCTATGCAGGGTCGCTTGGCTCGGCCTGGGAGGAGGGGAATGGACCTGCCTGGACTGAGTCTACCAGGTTGATCTCAGTCCGCAGGGGAGGCTTTGCCCTGGAGGAGGTGGGAATGGGGGTGGGTTGGGGGGGGAAGGTGAGGGGGGCGGGAGGGGGGAGAACAAGGGAATCCATGGCTGATATGTAGAACTGAATTGTATTGCAAAATAAAAAAAAAAAGATTCATGCTACAGTGCTTGGTAATACCTTGTATAGCTTGAAGATTTATAGGTTATTGTCTTATTCTCACCTGTGATGCAGAACTGGTTAATAAGATTACTATGGGAGACTACGGCTTTACAAACCCTGGTAGTCTCTGCCCAGACTGTTTGAATCTCAGCTTTCTGTTGTGCTAACAACCAAGAGGCAGTGTCTTTGTGGTCCTCCAAGAACTGATATTTTTCAGAGAGGGAAAAGGGGTCAAAATTGTGGGAGGCTCAACAGTCAAGTCCACTGAGTCTCAGTGACAGTAATATGAGCTTCTAATTTGCATAAGAGGTCTATTCCCAGGAGGGGCAATCAGGTATTAGATGGAAGGAATGGGTCATAGTACCATTGGCCAGGTCCATGATTCAGGCCTGTGTCTGAGGGTATCTTTGGGTTTTGCCTGTGGCCCCTTGAGTGAAAATTGTATTATTTATAACAGTCCTGAGGAGTTCCATTAAGACTGATGCAGTGGCCCCTGTATCTATCAGAAACTTTGGATCCTTCCCTTCTACTTATAAAGTCACCATTGGCTCCCAGGGATCCAGGGAAAAGCCATGTCCCATCATTCTGTGGCAACAGCCGAGGTGGGGACCTTCTTTTCCCACAGGGGACATTCATTCTTTCAATGTCTTTGATCCTTGCAATATGTACATTAATACGTTTCTAACTAATGACTGACTCCAGTTTTTTTTCACTTTTTTAATTACTAAGAAATTTTCTATTCATTTTACATAACAACCACAGATCCCTTTCTCCTCCCTCTCCCCCAGCATCTCCCCCAACCCACCCCCTATGCCCACCTCTTCCAAGGCAAGGCCTCCCATGGAGATTCAACAGAGCCTGGTACATTCAGTTGATAAGTCCAAGCCCTTCCCCCTGCACCAAGGCTGTGTAAGGTGTCCCGCCATAGGCACTGGGCTCCAAAAAGGCATCAGATGCAACAGGGATGGATCCTGATCCCACTGCCAGGGGGCCCCTTAAACAGGTCAAGCTACATCATGGGGATAGGGAGAAACAGGGTGCTGACTCTAGTTTTTAATGGAGACTTTTTTCCTATATTTTTGGGTCAAGGCTGGTCAAATTTTTTTTTCCCAGAACTGCAACCATCACTTTTCCCATTTTCTTCACTTGTGCTTGAGCTGGTGTGTCCCTTCCTAAAAATACCGTCTGTGCTATCTCCACTAGTTCAGAGAATAACTTTCCTTCAAATCCTTGTAATTTTTGCAATTTTCTCCTTCTGTCTGGGGCTGACTGAGAAATGATGGCAATATTTAAAGTCCTCTGCTTCTTGGGTGCTTCTGGGTCAATGGGTGAATAGAGGTGATAGGCCTGATAGAGTCTCTTCACTAAAGCTTCAGGGGACTCATCAGGCTTCTGCCCAAAAACCCTGCAACAGTCTGACAATACCTAGCCAAAGACAATACCTAGCCAATGTCCCTCCAAGGTGTTAAGGTACCATGGGGTCAGTGAAAGTTGACATAAAGGTGTCCTCAATGTCAGTGCTAGTCTGTGAGGACAATCCATCTGGACCCAGGATGGCAGGAGCTGCTGCTTTCAAGATACTGTATAGATTGTTCCTGAGTTTTGAGGGTGATCTGCAGGAGCTGATGACAATCCTCCCAGGTGGGCTGATGACTGGTGAAGATAGAACTGAGAAGATCTATCAGCCTCTGGGGGTCCTCAGCAAAAGAGGGATCCTGCATCTTCCAATAATAGAGATCAGTGGTAGAGAAAGAACCATAGACTAGAAGGGATCAGCCCATCTTCCAGGGAGATCACCTGGAAGGGATAGGACAATGTCGCAAAGGGAAGTAGGGTAGAAGGACCAGGGATAGGAAGAAGGACAGGGGAAGTTTCACCTTCCTAGGAAGTACCATTACCAGTGCATGGTGGGATAGCTAGGGAGGCAGGGGAAAGACCTGGGACATGAACCCCTAAATAGGGAAGAGGGTCCATCTCCTCCTTAGGGGTCTGAAGGATGTGGTAGTGTCACTTAGAACCTGACACTTGAAGCAAAGGTTGTGGATCAGAAGGAGCAAATTTGGAAGGGGCTGAAGGGAGTGTTTGTTTGGTGCCAGATGAACAACATTTCTTAACCTAGGAGGGAAGATTCTTGAGTAAATCTACCCATGTAACAATATAAAGTTACTTGGGATGGGCGTTAGTACAGATCCTGTTGTGAAGATCAACAGAGACCTCAGATGGCAGTCTACTCCTGAAAATGCAAGCCACTTGAATCAGTAGTATCTGAAACCTGGGGGCTTTGACATAGAAGCCACATTTCACAGCTTGGCTTCCTGAAATCAGAGAAGTTGTTTATCATGCGATCTAGAAGGGATAAGTGGTGGGATGTGGATTGGCACATGACAAAGGTTAGACTTAAGGCCACACCATAAACAAGACGAGTATAGAAAAACAGAGATAATCTGAATTTGACAAAGTCCAAATTATCATAAACTAAATGAATATTAGACTCAGTTCACAGGTGGTCCCACCAGCCCAGAACAGATGACAGACCAGACACACAAGCACCTCTTACCTTGTAACCTGGTGGAGATCTAGACCTGTAGCAAAAAGGAAGGACGTGGACTGAGGAACATATCTCAGTGGCTGCAACCTGACATTTCCTGCCCCAGAGAGGTCACCTGGTGACGGGTCATCAAACGTTATGGTGTTGAAAGCCAGGAACAAACAACAAATGCTGCAAGGTAAAAATTTTATTTTATGGCCAGGCTAAACTTCAGTGTCCTCAGAAGTAGGAGAATGAAGTGGCCCTGACCAACAGCAGGGGGAGCCTTTTTATACCGAGCAAGCAAGTGATTACAAAAAGCAGAATTTTGCAATTAATAATGAGCTCTGTTTATGATCATGGGAAAAGCACATGTTGTTGGTTTTATTGTCATCCTATTCTTGGAACATACCATGAAATAATGGAAACAATTTATGAGGTATGAATCACAAGATTATAGAAGAACAAGTCAAAAACACAAGTTGACCTGTAGCTAGGGACATGATTATAGAAGAAAAAAATGGAGCAATATAGAAATAACATAAATTCTAACATTATGCTTAACTGAAAAAGGAAAAATGGAGTCAGCTGTCCCTCAACAAGAGGTTTAGTCCATTATTGTCAATGCAGGAGGTGTGGAGGTATGCAGGCACAAACAGTGCTGGAGAAGGAGCTGGGAGTTCTACATCTGGATCCACAGACAGAAGGAAGGGACTGAGCCACTAGGCCTTCCTTGAGCATCTGAGTACTCAAACCCCACCCCGTAGAGATGCACCTCCTCCGATGAAGCCACACCTACTCCAATAAGACCATACCTCATTATAGTGCTACTCCCTATGGACCTATGGGGTACATTTTTATTCAGACCACCGTATTCTAACATGCTAGGAGTTTGGCTGCTTGATCTGGTGCATGCAGTCCTAGCCACTGTGGGTTCATTTGTGGAATGACCTTGGCATGTCCAGCAAACAATGTTTTGCTATGCACATCATACACTTCTTACTTTTACAATATTTCCACACTCTCTTCCACAATATTCTGTGAGCCTTTGGCAGAATAGGTGTGATATAAATAAGCTTAGTTAGAGCTGAGAACTCTGCACTCCCTTATTCTAAGCATGCTGACCAGTTATGAGTCTCTATATTACATTAATCACAGTACATTGAGAAACAAGCTTCTCAGGTAAGGGTTGAGAGATTCACTAATTTATGGATATAAACTTTCTAAAGTACATACACATATATCTGTATTTACATATAGTGAAATAAATATAGTTACCCTATAAGAAGGGGAACAATGTTTCTTCCAGACACCATAGGCTTTTGTAATAAAAAGTCAAGTACAAGATATGGGTTACGCCGGGTGGTGGTGGCGCACGCCTTTAATCCCAGCACTCGGGAGGCAGAGGCAGGCAGATCTCTGTGAGTTCGAGGCCAGCCTGGTCTCCAAAGTGAGTTCCAGGAAAGGCGCAAAGCTACACAGAGAAACCCTGTCTCGAAAAACCAAAAAAAAAAAAAAAAAGATATGGGTTACATCTTGAGTTTTTTTTTTTTTTTTTTTGTTTTGTTTTGTTTTTTTTTGTTTTTTTTTTGGTTTTTCGAGACAGGGTTTCTCTGTGTAGCTTTGTGCCTTTCCTGGGACTCACTTGGTAACCCAGGCTGGCCTCGAACTCACAGAGATCCGCCTGGCTCTGCCTCCCAAGTGCTGGGATTAAAGGCGTGCGCCACCACCGCCCGGCCATCTTGAGTTATTGATCAGTTAAACCTAATAGACATCCCCTAAACATTACAGGGTATAGACATTACTCTTGATTACCCTCCAGAATTTGCTGACAACATCTTGGTGCTGAAGATGCCACATACCTGCATTATAAGGCATGGGGAAATTAAAATGATGTGGACTTGGAAGCTTCATTTGTATGGGCTCACTTTCATAATGCTGAAAGGTTCTACATATGCTACTAGGGGAAATATTCAATAATACTATATAGCTCTGAATCAACTAAGCTACAATTGACAACTGGTCCAGAAAGATATGCCTGCTGCTGCAAAAATGGCACAAGTGTTATGGAATGACCAATAAACTTCTAATTGGCTTGAAATCCCAGAGGAGAATTTATAATTCACACCAGACACTGCTCACTTGAACAAAAACTCAAGATTGACTAGTAAATAGTCCTGAGGAAAGAACATAATACTGTTATTTTGCTAATGGAAAACATTCTTAAATCGCCTCCTATGTTCTTATCTTTATAATAATAGAATAGTGCGTTTCAGTGGTTGGCTTGCTGTGTTTCATTTGTAGCCTCTAAGAGTAAAATCTTTGGTATGGCACAGTGGTACATGTCTTTAATCCTAGCACTATGAAGGAAGAAGAGCCCAGAGTATTAAAGGTTACCTAGTGAGACCTTTTCTCAAAAAATGAAAAGCCTTTATCCTCTTTCTCTTTCTTACACTCAACCCCACCATTCCCCACAAAAAGCATCAAACTATCACAAACACACACACACACACACACACACACACACACACACACACACACATATTATTTCTTTTCCCTCATGCTTTTCCATGCATTGGTAGCATTAACCCCTATCTCACTAGGATATTTACATAGAAATTAAGCCACTAGTTGTGGGACCAGTCTTCTACTGGTTGATTAAAATAGACCAGTGGAGGGCAAATACTTCAAATAAATTCAGATATCCTTTCTACTTTCATGAATTTTCTAGGCTAATTTATGACGATGCCAGTCTGGGCAGTTTTTTTGTCCAATGACCTTACAATACCATAACAACTTTAGAGTCCATATTATAAACAGCAAACTCAATCAGAAGAGGATAGCCTGCTAATCCAGAGACCACATGAAAGACAGAATCGTTAGCAAATTTAACAAGTTGAGGTGTATCATCAAGAGAGGGACAGCTCAACAACTTGTAAGCAATGTGGGCATCATAAAACCTAACACACCTATGTTGATTTAGCAAAGATGGTTCAAGTGAAGCACCTGAACAGTGAAGCCAGCTAAATCCATCCATGTCACCAGATACTACTGTTAGGTGCATCTTTGAAATGTATACTATTGACATTAACACCTCTGTAGTGTCCCTGAAGTCTTGTAATCATTTAATGAATTTAATGATATATATATATATATATATATATATATGTGTGTGTGTGTGTGTGTATGTGTGTATGTATGTATACATATGTATATATATATATATTTCAATATAGTCTGTTTCAGTTGCTCTTTAGATAAAAGAGATTGAAACTTATTATGTCTAATATTTTATAAGTGATATTATTCTTTGCATTTATAAATATTCATTTGTGACACAGTTTACATATATTTTCACACATTTATCTACTCTTAAATTACATCTACAAATCCTAACCATATAACATTTGGAGGACTAACTCATGTGAACTAAAACATTTTTAAGTATCCTTATGTTATGACAATGATTTTAGAAATAGTTCTATTTTGTTTATTTTGTGATTTTATTGTTTTCCTTCTTGAGGTGCTTTTAATACACAGATCCAAATGGCCTATGTGTCTAACAATTTAGAGGTCCCTCTGTGATGTTTTTTATATAGCTATCAGAGAAGAATCACATCTGCTTTCATGCTATGAATATAAAATCATATCTATTTTGAGGTTTCTACAGTTTTTACATCAATAGTTTGCCTCCATTTAGAATTTACTTTGGTATTAATGGAATTTTCAAATGATTCTTTTCATGAGAGCCAACTTCTTATTTTATAAGATCTTATATTTATGTTTAAATTATAGGAACAGTAGGGTTTATATTTGCTTCTGTACCCTCTATTGTATACAATAATTGAAATAAGTCACAGTATTTGAAACACTGCTTTTACTATACTTCCCAGGGCTTTATTGCATTCTTTGATTGCATTACTTCTTTGAGACCAAATTACCTGATGAGATATTTTTTTTTAACATACTCTTGGTGTGTCTGTGTTATATTCTCATTTCAAAGCTTTGTTTTCAGAATATATTTGTAAGGATATCTACTATTAGTATATTTAGTAGCATAAAGTATTATAGCTTTAAAATATCCCAAGCCCTTTCCAAAAATTAAAATGTATTATGTTTGTATGCAAAAAAGTTATTTTATACATACATGAAAGAATATTAAAAATACATTTCATTCTGTGTCCATTGTTTACTGATAAAATGATGACATTGTAAAAAAAAATATGGAATACCTGAAATGTACAAATCCTCAGGGAAGATGTTTAATATGAAAGGTACTTTTTACAATGTCCTTATCCATTATTGTGTAAAACTCATTTACACTTAAGAAATGTTATTGGAAATTATTTAGTATCACAATTGACATTGCTAATGGTACTACTATAAAATACCAAGTTTTTTTTTAGAATTTAACTGTATGTCTTCACAATAAAATTTCAACAGTTATTTTATTTATGTAGTTCAATGCACAGAATCAAATATAACAGCCCACACCAAAATGTAGGATTTCTTTTTGTTTGGAGGAAATGCCCTATCATTTAATATTTTCCTTAAAATTCACTAGTTGGATATTTAGAGAAGGGCATTTCCATTATCATTTTTTTTTTGGATTATCTAGCTCTCTGGTTTTAAATTTAAAGTTTAAAAGAACCATTTGATTTTAATAACTTTTATGTGTAGTGCTCCATTGAGTCAGACTTTAGCACATAGAACTACTTTTCCATAAGGTGATTTCTAGTAAATCCCTGTGTGTAAAAGCAAGATAAACACACATCACTGGGTTTGTTATTGCAATTAAATTATTGGATTTTTAAATTTGAATATGTTTTGAGCATTGAAAAGCATGACGAGACTGTTTTCTCATGTTGGTCATGGACACTTTTCTGACACTTAATAATTTGAAATAAGCCTTCCAATATTTCTAAATGTCTAACAATATGAAAATGCTGCTTTGCTAATTTAGGGAAGACAAATTCAGAAAATGACTCTGCTAACAGTAGCCTCAATAAACCATTTCACAGAATCTCCAACTGAAGTCTAAATTCTTATTTATTATAGTTTAATTTTGATTTTTCCATGAAGTTTGCTCTCTACCCAATCTTTAAACTGCACTATTTTTTATGGAATAAATGCACTAAATTTTCTTCTGCTAGGATCTCTTTGCTTGTGATTCTCCATGGACACAATCAAATAAGAGTCTTATGTTCTCTGAGAGAGGAACCTATAGTCTACATAGATCTTATCACAAAGAACCTAAGTTCATCTTTTCTGTATTAAATGCTATTAACTTATCTAATTATAAATAATTATAAAGTTATTGAAAAGATGTTTTATTTGATAAGCTCTACAATATACAGACAACTTGTTTAAATAATCCTTAAACATAAGCGTCTCTTCTTCAATGACCATAGTGGCTTGAATGAGAATGGCCTCCATAGACTCATGTGCTTTAATATTTGGTCCTGAGTTAGTAGAACTATTTGGGAAGGATTAGAAACTGAAGCATATTGAAGGAGATGTACTGCTGGGATGGCCTTTGAGGTTTAAAATGACTTCCATTATTTCTAGTTATAATTCCCTGCTTCTTGGTTATGGAGCAGCATGTGAGTTCCAAGCTGTTTCATCAGCCCACTCAGGGATGCTAACCTCTGAGACCATAAGTGGAATTAAATATTTTCTTTTATGATTTGCTGTGGTGATGTATTGTGTACACTACTAAATTTGCCTGAGGATCAGAGGACAGAGCCAGCCACTAGGTTAGACACAGAGGTCAGGCAGTGGTGGCACACACCTTTAATCCCAGCACTTGAGATCTCATGCCTTGGCTTGGGAAGCATACATGCCTTTAATCCCAGAAAATAATATGGCAGGGCAGAGAAAGTTATATAAGGCATAAAGAAACAGGAACTCAATATCTTTAGACTGAGGATTTCATAGAGGTAAGAACTAGTGGCTGGTTGTTGTGCTTCTCTGATCTTTCAGCTTTCACCTTGATATCTGGCTCTGGGTTTTTTTTATTAAAAATCCATCTAAAATTCAAACAACAACTTATCTTGGTTATGATTATATATCACAGCAATAGAAATGTAACTGAGACAGTGGGCATGAGCAGACAGTGTAAACTTCCAAAATGACACAGTACTCCCATACTTTTAGAAATGTATCCTAGGCTTTTAATGTAATCAGCACATTGGAAGAAACAAGACAGCAATATTCTTCTGTCTATTACTATGATAAACTAATGGAGATAATAAATTCATGAGTAAAGTAACTTCTTAAGATCATATTTCAAGAGATTTCAGACCATGGTCACTTTCCCCTTTGGGTCTAAAACGACACAGTACAACACTGTAGAAATGTATAGTAGAGGAATTCTATTCAACACAAGGTTTCTGGGAAGGAAAAATAAGAGAATAATAGGTTACAGATGTCAACATCTTTTACAAGGGAATGCTCTCATACCTAACTTACATCAGTTTTCAACTTAATAAAGGTTTTATTACTTTTCCAGAGTGCTATGGACTGGATTCCAAACTTTCAGCACATGGGCCGTTGGTGGCATGTAGTAATATTTTATTTGGACATCCTAATAAAGCTTATCTGAGCATCAGATGAAAAAGCCAGCTGTTCTGGTGGAAGATTCACCTCAACTCCCCTCCCCCATCTCTTTTCCTAAACCTGCGCCTTTAAAGCCCTCCAAACACAGCTCCTCCCCCAGAGATGCTCAAGACTACTCCCACAAGGTATATAAGCTCCATCCCAGAAAACAGACATATGGTTCTTCCAGCCTCTTGTACCTATCTCTTCTCTGTGGGGCTAGGGAATCACCCCCCATTAAACTAGGCCTTTTTCTAACTTGGTCTGACTTGGATTGCTGAGTCGGTGGAGAGGCCTATCAGGGTGCAAAAAAACTTATCACCAGCCACAGTAGTAAAGCCACTATAGTAAAGGTCAGTCAATGGTAGCACAGGCCTTTAATCCTAGCATTGAGGAGGTCAAGATTTAACCAGAGCTCTGTGTGTTCAAGGCCACACTGGGGACAGACCCAGGCATGGTGGCACATGCCTTTATTTCCCAGCACTACTTAACCAATGAGGTCTGAAGGGCTGTACAGATAGACAGGAAGTGACAGAGCTGGGTAGAAAGAGGAAGTCATGTAACTAGGTGGAGAGAGGAAGTGAGATGGCAAGGCACAGAAAGGATATAGGTGTGAGTATACAGGAAGTGGCTCTCTTTTGGCAGAGGATTTCTATCAGTAAGAATGTGGCTGGCTTCTTTCTGCTTCCTTGATCTCTCAGTTTTTACCTAATATCTGGCTTTGGGTTTTTTATTAATAAAACTGTTTAGCAATTCCTCTTACAGTGGCATTTAATGTAAACTATAATGCACAGTCATCATTGTTTCTATAATTAGTTCAGTTTCCTGAGAATGTACATGTGAGTATATGTACAAATTCAAGTATATAATGATATAGAGAAAACACAGGACCAGAGCAGAGCTGTATATAGGTATATAAACCCAGAAATTTCTTAATTGACTTTAGAATTATACCTTCAAATGATTAATTAAACAGATGAAAATACTATGTAAAGAGCTCAATTGCTGGAACATGTTTTTAATGCCAGCATTATAGAGACAAAGGGAGGTGATCTCTGTGAGTTGGAATCCAGTTATGTTCTACATATACTGCTTTTCAGACCTGTCAATCCATGTATTTTGAGAGCATATGATTGGGATGAAGTTGTGACAAAATATTCTGTTTAAATATGTCTATGAGCAATAATATAACTGAAAGATGAAGAAATAAATTTTCATTTTTAAGATCAGTATTTTTGTTGGGCAGGAACAATATCAGTCTTCAGAAAGGATTATATGGTTGATATTAGTGATATTCAAAAACATAAAGCCATTTACCATATTTGTTACAACTAATATGATATAGAGTTGGTCTCAAAGCATATGCCTTTCAGGAAGAATCTCAGTTTCCTTTATCACCACCTCACCCCCTCTTATCCCCTCCTTTTCTCTTCTATTTCTTTTCTCTTCCTCTCCTCATCCAGACATATATTCAATCTAAAATTCAAATAATCCAGGCTATAACAACAAGACACATTACTTGAAAATAGAAAACTAGCTTAAGTTTCAGGATTGACCAAATTAATATTCTCTCTTTTTATGATTGGTTATCCTGTTGTAGCACACTCTGATGAGACATTGAGGGACTTCAGAGTAAATTGAATGATTTATATTAGTGCTTTAACAAGACACTAAATTTTATAAAGAAATAAGAAAGATTTTTCATTTTTATTATGTTGATAAACATTTCTGAGAAAACTGACTTTGATTTAAATCTTAAAATAATAGGCATAGGAAGGGTAAATATCAAAAAATCAATATATATTTGCTTCCTACACTATATTTATATTAAGGACTCTTTCTGTATATCTGGGCAAATAAGTGTGTGATGAAGCATAATCGGAGATAGAAACATGTTCCTGTCTTCTACAAGGCTATCATTTCCTGACATAGCAACCAAAGTTGTGTAAAAGAAATAATGAGAGAGTTCTCTAAGAGGGATCACTCGGTTCACAGCATTTTGAAGTTTTTCTGAATTATCCTTATTGAATAGTCTGGTTTTGATTTACTCCTGATGTCATTTAAATTGTTTTATTTATGTAGTTTATATTTCTTTCTGGAATGGGACCCACTGAACTCAACTGGAGTTTCTAATTCATAAATTTACAGATGCTTCTCTGCATGGAGAAATATGTTCTCTTGAGTGTGTAAGTAAAAAGCAGTAGAATAGGATTATAAAATTGCCAAATCTTTTGTGATATTTCAATACTTAGTGTCCACAATAGAAAGTAATTTGATACTGAGGATATTCTAATATTGTTCTTCAGAACACTTATGGCATGCATAAACAAATTCTGGTTAAATACCTGGTCTGTTTTTCTTTTTCTGCATTACTTCCTGGATTCAGCAGTGATCACATTGTGCTCAGTTTTTACTCACCCAAATAAAAAGCAAACTCTAATTTTTCAAGTTAAAACCCAAGAAGCTAAGAGCTGCTTACAATGGATACATGACTGGCCATTTGTACATACTTTCTGTATTTTGAGTCTGTAAATCAGAATATGGAATTTGACCCTTAATGATCCACCCAACATCTAAAGACTTCTCAGATATTTGAGCTGTTATCAGGTGTTGGAGCAATTCCCCATTTTTCAACTTATCTTCTTCAAATTGAAACTATTTCATTCACTTCTGACTTGTATAACTGTGTCCATTGCCTTAAATATCAGATGTTAGGCACCTTCACAGTCAAGAAGAGATCAGAAGCAAACACACATTTAAAAACCTAGGAAAGAATATGAGCCGGGTGGTGGTGGCACATGCCTTTAATCCCAGCACTTGGGAGGCAGAGGCAGGCAGATCTCTGTGAGTTCAAGGCCAGCCTGGTCTACAAAGTGAATTCCAGGAAAGGCACAAAGCTACACGAAGAAACCCTGTCTCAAAAAAACAAAACAAACAAAAAAAAAAAAAGAAAAAAGAATATGAAGAACAGAAGGAACACTGTTGTAAGTCTAAGTGGCCTTATTTAATATTCAGGCCCTAAGTTGCCTGAGTCAGGGATAATTTGACTGCTAAGAGCTGAAACTCAGTAAGAAAAATGCAATAAAGGGGGATTTATTATGTAAAGATGAAATGGTATTGAAGAATCCAAATGGAAAAAAAATGTAACAAGTCATATTGCAATTGGGTATTAGAAAAATAAACAATCCTCAAATTAAGTGAACTTCCATTATAATACCCCAGGGGTAATGGATTTATTTATCCAAAGGCTTCCTTTGAAATACTGAAATGGTAATCTTATTAATCTATTTTTGTTAGAAGTCTGTAGTTTTATTTAGACCTGGATGGAGCAGAAAAATTATTAAGAGTTTCTTTCTAGGTCGTTAGACAAGTTAGAGCCACTGGTAAAGTGGGACTTACCAAATTACAGTCATTTGCATTTCCAATGTGTATTCCTTGCAGTAGTGAATTAAAATCCAACAAATGATTATATATTAATTATCTGCTATATGCCAGGCATTCAATTTAAATTTTATTATACTTATTTAATATACTGGTAGCAACAATCTGTGATAATTGAATTTACTCCATCTCAAAGTATTAAGATTTGGTGATTTCACATGCATTTGCTTAATGGAGTTAGAATAAGAGATGACAAACTTTAAAATAAACTATGTCCTTGTCAGGGTTCCCTGAGCCCTGAGGTGTGGGATTTGATGGAGACATCCCATGTAGGACTGAGTGTTCTAAGGTCTCCCACTCTCTGCAACTGTCCAGTTGTAGATCTCTGTACTTGTACACATCTTCTGCTGGGAAGAAACTTCTCTCATGATGGCTGGGTAAAACACTGGTGAATGGATATAGCTTAATGTTATTAGTAAACATTTTATTACTATGTTCCTTTAATATAACAGCAGTATTTGGTTTGTTTTTTCATAGGTCCCTTGCCTATCCAGTCTCAGTTTCTTGGCTACCAAGAACAGTTCCATCTCATAGACTGGTCCTTAAATCTAATCACATACTGGTTGCTTACACCCAAAAGCTGTGTGGCACTGTTGCCCTAATGCAACTTGCACACAGGTCATCATTGTAGACAGAAGAGTTTGTAGCTGGCTTGGTGCTTTCCCTGCCCCTTTGGTAGTGTGCAGAGTGCTTTCTGGAACACGAATACTAGTCCTTATGGGTGAAGGCTCTAGGGAGGCACCGGCTAAATTTCTCTGTGTTTTATGTATTATGTAGGAGCTGTCTTCAGCAGTGAGGCCTTATCATCACCTTGGAAAGAGTAACCAATAGTTTTGATAATGGCATGCGTTGTTTGGAGGTTTGCATAGGACCCTTCGGCCAACAACTCAGTTGCATGTAACCCTTTCCTGGAATTGGAGGTTTTATTTTGTGATGAGAGATGTTCGTTGCTCTGATTCCTGTTTTTTTTTTTTTGTTGTTGTTGTTTTGCAATTTCATTTAGGTTACGTGTATATATATATATATATATATATATATATATATATATATATATATGAAGTGTCTATTGTATTTGCTTTTCATACAATCCTTCAAATATCCCTTAGTTTAGCTATCTTAGCTTTATTCCTTCTCTAATGCCCTTCCCTCCCCGCTTCATTTGATTCTCTTGTTCTAGTCCCCCCCCCACATCCATCTATAACTATTTATATCCCCTCCTAGTGTGAGCCAATCCCCTTTAGTCCCTTACCATATACCTACTGTCTATTTCTATATTGATTGACTGCTTACCAAAGACCTAACAGCTAGCCTCCATATATGATGGAAACATACCATATTTGTCATTATTGTCTGAGTTACCTCACCCAGGATAATGTTTTTTCTAGCTCCATCCATTTACCTGCAGATTTAATTTTTAACAGCTGAGAAATATTCCAGTGGGTACTTAGCGGCCATTTTGATTTTTTTCCTAAATTATTCTTCTATAACTATATTTATTCTATGGCTTTTTCTAGGGAAGTATGACAAAATGTTTACCCACTCCAGACAGAGCAATAAATAAATATTTTTCCCAATTTCATTTAGTGACCCAGTGAATTTGTTGGAATTATTTACATGAGTACATACAAGGGGCTTTTGATTGGGTCATGGGACTCAAATGCAGTATAATCTCTGAAAATCATCTTGCAGCTTACTCTCTCATTATGAAATAGTTCCCAAAGGTAGAGAATGAGGGGATTGGGGGGCTGTGAAAAGAAAAGGAGGGAGGGAAGGAGGGCAGAAAAAGGAGAAGAAGAAGGAGGAGGAGGAGAAGGAAGAAGAGGAGGAGAAGGGGAGGAGGAAGAAAAGGAAGAGGAACAAGAAGAGAGGAGACTGAGATTTGCTTGGCTTTTTATTTGGATATTAATATAATAAAAACGAAGAATACATATGCCTCTTATGTTCTTCTAAGTTACTTTTAATTATCTAGAAAACAAACAAAAAACCCACACTCTGTTTTGTTTTAAATTGTCTTTATTCTTGAGAGTTTTATACAAGTATACTATCAAATGTGGTAATTATTACTCCATCCTCCCCAATTCCTCCATAATACCAGAAACATGCTATCTCCCATCTTCATATCTATTTTTTAAATCCAGAAAGTCCAGTTAGAACTGCATATGTGTGCATAGATGTAGTACAATTCACTAGTATATGGATGACCTACCAGTGGCCTCATCCTCAAAAAAGTTATTTGCCCTTCCACATCAAATTTTTGAAAAGCTTCTCAGCAGTATTAGGAAACAAATAGAATACTAGCACAAACTTTGAGGTTAAGTAGCAATCTGGATATATTTCTGGTGTTGTTTTAGTTATGTAGGCTCTGACATAGGGACATTAATATATACCTCATGTAGTTATTTTGAAAGTGAACACAAAACTGATATAAAGTGCATTCCAAATGATTGTGATTATTGAAACAATGGCAAATTTCATCTAGTAGATAGCTTTCCCTGTGATGGGTTGTGCCTTTTTGTCAGCTTTTCATCTGTTGTTAAAATGCTAGTCCTGGACTGACAAGTGTATGTTCTTGGTAATTTTTCTAGATCTAATCCTTTCTTTATTCTTGTTTTTTTTTTAAATTTAAAATAGTTCATTGTTTCTGATTCATTTTACCTTGATTCTTTTTATACTATCAACACTAATTCACATGCTGCAGTACTTGCTTATAATTTTGTTTTTCAAAATATCTGCTTTTTCAAAAGTCAGATTTAATATAAACATTATCATTGTCTTTTCTTGGGAATAGAAGTTTTATTGTCATGAGTTATCTTTCTAATAGTAATCCAAAACCACATAAATTACAAACAAAACTACACATAAAAATAAGAAATGCAGTATACCTTAGTTCCTTCTTCAAACAGGAGTGAGCCTTGTCTGGACTCCTCTGAGGACTTGCATGCTTTGTATTGGACCTCTCATATTTGTAGTTTCTGTTCCTCCACCAGCCTTGGTTCACTAACTCATCCCACAGCCTTAGATCTCTATGAGTCCTCTCTTTCTCCCTGGCACCCTGGATTCATAGGCATGAACTGGAATAAAATACCATTCCCTTAATAGAGCTAAGATAGCTTAGAAAATTATTAAAATATGTTTCAGCAATACTAAAGAAAATAAAAGGATATAAAGAACTATAATACTCTTAAATGAATCAGTAAGTGCATGTAATGCAATTCCCTATAACTGAAACTCAATTTTAATTGTAATTCAACTGGACTCTTTCAGCCTGGTAAGCATTGAACAATGTTTTCTGTTTTCACACTTTGGTTAGAAAATTATGTCCTTAGAGGCATCCAACAGTTCTGGCCTTTAGAGTATTTCCATCTCCTCTTCTACATAGTCTAATACTCTTGGAAGAGAGGAGGACTTTGATGAATACATCCCATTGAAAACTGAGTGCTCCAAAGTCCTTCACTCTCTACCCATTGTCCAGTTGTTGGTTTTTGTTTTAATTCCCATCTACTTCAAAAGGAATCTTCTTTGATGAGGATTTAGTGGGGGCACTGGTCTACAGGTATAGCAGCATGTCATTAGAAGTCTATTTTTTTCTTGCTATGTTCCTTTAGCAGAATAATTATAGGATTTTCCCTTGGCCCATGACCTATCAGATTCTTGGGCATTTCAGCAGTGTCCAGCATAGGTTTCATCTTATGGAGTGGGCCTTAAATCCAATCAAACAGTTGCTGGTTACTCCCACAAATTCTGTACCACTATTGCACCATATATTTCACAAGCAGGTGACTGTTGCAGGTTTCAGGGTTAGTAGCTGGGTGATATTGGTGATTACCTTTCTCTTCCAGAAGCTGCAGAGTACCTTCCAGTACCAGGGATGCTATTCAGTAAAGGCATAGCTTCTATTTAGGCATTATCTTAGTTCTTCTTGTTCGATGACATAAGTTGATGTTGCCTTCAGCAACAGGACCTTACCATCACATTGTGGAAAGCAACCAATAGCCTTGGTAATATCCTGCATGTTCTTTGGGACCCCTTTGACCAATGACTTCACAAGATGTAATCTATTCCTGACACAAGAGATTTTACTTGGTTATGTCATATATAACATTTACTGGCTGGGGCATTGTATCCTCCATTATATGGTGATTCCTTTAAATTCTTTTCAAGTATGCATTTATTTTAGGAAGCTTTTACAGTAGTAGGTTTCCATATGGTTTTAAAAACATTTGGTCCTTTAGTGTTAGTTGTCTCTCCACATGTTCCTTCTTTTACACAGATTTCCCATTCTGCTCTCTATTTGATCCTTCTATTCACAACAGGATTGATTCACATATGAACACAGAGGTTATGGCCCCATGCAGAAAACCTGTACATCTTCAAGCCAGATGTTGGCTCACCACTGGGAAGGGGACATAGACAAAATGTCGTGACTTTAACCAAGGTGCTATTTGCAACTAACACCTGCTAGCAAAGGGAAAATCAATTTTCTCCAATGAAGTTTCATCAGGGTATATCAACTATACTCAGGGCAATCTCCATGTCCAGGAATAATTGACCAACATAATCCAAACTCCATGTTTGTGTGTGGGGGCAGGAGGAAAATCGAAACAAACAAAACAGTTTTGTTTGTTTCGATTTTCCTTTTTTTGTTCACTTTTGCTATTGCTTCTTAGAGACATAAAATATAAAGTAGGTGAGTTGGTAGGTGGGGAGAATAGAGGAGAAGTCCAGGGAGGAGAAATGATGCTCAAAGTATATAAAAACTTTTAAATAAAAAATAATAATAAAATGAATTTTATAATAAAAATAAAATTTAATCTTTAAATACTTATTTTAAAGAAATGAATTTATATGATTTTGTATTCCTGCTAATGCCTTAAAATACATGGGTTGGGTTTTGTAGTTGATAAACTGAAGAAGGGAAACAATAAGAACACATCCACCCTTGTCTACACAGATTAATATTTGACTATAAGGGGGACAAAGAGTATAGGGCAAGTATAGAGTAGAAAATGAATCTATCATCCTTTGTGAGACTGGAAATTAAAGAGATTCCTACCCATCTTCACACACAAGCATCCAGGATGATTTTCTGATTCTAGATGAGCTGAAATGAATTGTCAGTTTGCAGAGGTATGCATAAATGCACTCTTCCATTTTTTCATATAGTAAATGTTCCTACCAATCAAAAGCCACGTATCAAGATTTAAAAAAAAGATTTTTCATACTGTATAATCCCTTATGATCTTTAAAACATATTTTTCATTGTGCATATCTCAACAAATTGTAGTAAAGGGAATTGTTGTTAAGCCTTTGCTTTTTTTTTTTTTAACATTATTCACACTTTGGAAAAGACTGGTCAGAAATCATTACTTCTTTCCAACCCAAAGACTTGGTTGTGACTTTAATCCAGAGTTGGGTGACTAAGCGAATTGCTGGTTTTTGCTCTATCAAGACACATTTACCTTGTTTGCATAAATAATTAGTCTCCAACCAATCTGCCAAATCTTTCTCCTGTCAGTAGGATGCTGAGGTCTTCCTACATTATTCACTTTCACTTTTCAAAACAAATACATAAATAAACAAAACTTTCCATCCAGACTCTACAGTGCATTTAACACTAATTTTGGCTCCTAGAAGATTTCAACCAGTATGTGAAGGTATTTCTTGCTACCCTGGTTGCACCCTCATTAAAGAAAGTGTTGCTAGAATCAGAAAAAGAGTTGCTGCTGAACATCTCACAAACACTCACAGGACACTATGTAACCAAAATAACATTGTTAATCACAATAGAAAACCCCATAATTTTAGATCTTTTCAGTATAAAAATAGATAAATGGGCGGGCGGTGGTGGTGCACGCCTTTAATCCCAGCACTCGGGAGGCAGAGCCAGGCGGATCTCTGTGAGTTAGAGGCCAGCTTGGGCTACCAAGTGAGTTCCAGGAAAGGCGCAAAGCTACACAGAGAAAGCCTGTCTCGAAAAACGAAAAAAGAAAAAAAAAAAAAGAAATAGATAAACGGCTTTGGGAGTTTTAACATCATGGCTTAAGGTGTATTTTAGGAAAGAAATCTAAGTTGTTTTTTAGAGAAGCAATAGGGTAGTCTATTCGGTTGTGCCAGGGAACACATATCAAATTCTCACTGGCACAAGTGATAGATAAGGACAGTACCCAAAGCAGAAGGTGTGAAAAGATAGGTGAACTTTTTTAGTTTTTCCAAAGCAATGATTTTGATCATATCAGCATTACAACTCAGATAACAAAATACTAAAAATGTTTTTACAATTCTGCATTTATTACCATGGAATTAAATTCATAGCTTAAAATATATTAGTTAAAAAGAAAAATAATCAATCTACTACTGTAACTTCACTGTATAACAAAAACAAAAAGTGTTAAATCCAAATGGTCTATTTTCCAATATTTAAATTATGCACCAACACAAACATATCTGACTATCTCTGCTTCAAGTATCCTACAAGGCTCTCTCTTTTTATATCAAAATTTCTAACACTAAGTCCAATTACATCTGATATTATAAATGAAAATATTAAATTTATGAAATCCATTGTATTATTAACAATAAATGGTAATATTACCTAGGTACCTAGATGTGTCTGATAAATATACTGTATAATTATACTTTAAGTTTTTTCAACTTTGCAATTGTTAAAATGGGACCTAGATTTTTGTTAATTTTGTATGAGCCTGAAATACATCAAATGCCAGATATGGGAAAGATAACACAGGTTCCATCTGCTCTTCATGATTGTTGTTGGACAGGTACATAATCTTTCCCACTTCTCCACTCTGTAATTTTGGATTGATTACCAGACTGAGTCTAGGCAGGTATGCTTTTGGGGTGCTTCAGTGACATGCTGGAAATAGCCACACAGACTTATTTACTGGAAGACCAGTATGTACTTCCTGTTATCTAGGAGGGTCTTGGGACAGTCTCTTGTTCTGTTGTCTCATCTAATCGTCATTTTTATGAACGATTCTGCCTTATTTCACATGTTTTTACTAAATAATCTATTAAATAATCTAGATTATCTATAATAGATTGTTTCTCTTCTGGAAATTTTCCATGGCTACTGTATTTTGGCTTTTCAAATGCACGTGCAAAGAAATAAAGTTTTCTCATGTTATTAGTCCTCAAACATAACTGGGAATAAATCATTTCTCATTACCTGACTATCCCAGAAATAATGGTTTGTACCTATTTCACTAAAAAAAACTTGAATAATATGTGTTAATGAAGTGAAGTGCTTTTGAATCAGATACTGTTAAAGGTAAATAGCTTTTTATTTTGAGTGGCAGTGAAAAATTATTTGATACTGATTGGTAAAAATAGTCAGTGGACTGTGACATGTACTATGGCCTGGGAGATGTCAAGTTCTGTCATACTCCCAGTCTGGGGAAAAGGGATCAATGTGTCATGTAGATAGTTTGAAATTCAGTGTATCTAGGAGACATGCAGTTAATAGAGACTGAGTATTTTGACAAAACTCACTCAGAAAAGAATTCAAAAGCTCTCATAAAGTCATTTCATCATTTGTCATATAGGCATTATTTAAAACTGCTCATTTATTATTTACTAATGCTTAAAAAATATTTGCTTTAAACTATCCATATGAATGAATTATAAACCAAAACTGCATGCATAAACTTTAACTAACATTCTTGATCTTATAAATTAATGGTGAAATAATAACTAATGTAGAATGTTTACATAGTAATCAGGGAAGGTACCATGTTGTCGTTGGCCACATGAAAACTAACAGATGAAATCTATTAATATTTTAACCTCCACTTTATCACTAAAGTTTGAGAAAGATGATTTGTGAACATGGTAATATAGCAGAAGCAGCTGCAGGAAGCATGATTGCAGCTTGCCTAGGAAGGCCCACGTGTTTCATCAAATCACTACTCCAATTCGACCTCTTAGGTGGTTTTACCTAGGAAAGAAATCATACTCATTAATATGTTGCTAGTATCAGAACAGCTCTATGGAGATTTAATTTATACCAATTCTAAAATGATACCATCATGGGTACCAAATACAAAATTAATTAATACCTGTAACATTAATTATTTATAAATACAAATTGCGAACCAGATTGCTTTTTGAAATTCATGCTGTCAATTCAGATGATTCACATGTGAAGATTCAATTGTTCGTATTGTGGCACTTGCATTAAAATAAAAAGTGATGTCATAGTAAAGATTATCTTCATAAATTCAGAAACTTGAAGTTAACAAGTTTATATTTTAACCACATAATTTATGATGAATACAAACTAGTTGCAGTAAAAATTGTAATTAATTGTGGCTGTAGAGATGACTCAGTAAGTAAGACTACTTGTTGCTCTTGCAGAAGACCTGTGTTCAGTTAGCAGAACCCACATAACAGGTAATGCCTGTTGATAATTCCAATCCCAGAGGATCCAATGTCCTCTTCTGGCCACCATGGACATTACATGCATGTGGTACATAGGCATGCATGTAGGCAAACACTTATACAGAAAAAAAGAAAGAAAGAAAGAAAGGAAGGAAGGAAGGAAGGAAGGAAGGAAGGAAGGAAGGAAGGAAGGAAAGAAGAAGAAAGAGGCAGAAAGAGAAAGGAAGGAAGGAAGAGAGAGAGAAAAAAAGAAAGAAGGAAAGAAAGAAATCTTTTTTAAAATTCACAATGAATCAAAACAGAGTCTTATGGAGAATTTTTTAATATTTTTATTATTAAGAAATGTTCTATTCATTTTACATACTAACCACAGACCCCCCTCTCCTACTTCCTCCCAGCCTTCCCCACCCCACGCCCCATTCCTGCCTCCTCCAAGGTGAGTCCTCTTTGTGGGGAGTCAGCAGAGCCAGATACACTCAGCTGAGGCAGGTCCAAGATCCTCCCCCTGCACCAAGACTGTGTAAGGTGTCCCACCAGAGACAATGGGCTCCAAAAACCCACTCATGCCCTAGGGATGGATCCTGATCCCACTGCCAGGGAGCCCCTTGGATAACTAGAGTTTGAAAAAATTGAAACAAGATTGATGATTAAAAATAAAATTACCTGGGTTGCTTATCATCGATCTGATTATAAATATTTTGGTTGCCAAGAGATAACTTTGTAAATTATCCTAAAATATTTTATAATTGTACTAATTTTTGAATAATTATACACAAATTTTACTTCTTTCTTTCTCAAAATTAATTAGAAAAGTTTAATAAAAGTTTTATAGAAAAGGAGCACAAATATCTTTGCCACATGCAACTTTTATTAGAATATAGCTATTAAAATACATTTCTAAGCAAGAAGATATTGAAATTTCATTCCAGAAATATAAGATATAATTTAAATAAACTCCATAATAAATCAATCACTTAAATAGAATAAAATATATTTTAAGATTTTACAATTGCATTTAGAATAATCTGGATTGTTAAAAATATCTTTAAATTGAGAGCATATTTAACTGATTTTTTATTCTTTGATAACTTTTTACATGTATACAATGGATTTCAACCCTTTCTGACCACTAATCCCTTCTCATCTCCATGCCTTCTCCCACAGAAACCTATTTTTCCAACAAGCTCCCCTCCTACACGCTCATGTAGACAACCCTGCTTAAATTCTATGGCTCATTGGCAGAGGAGATTTCATTGCAGCTTAATATTGACTATGTCCTGTGGTTATTAGTAACAATTTTTATACAGGTCTATAAGGAAAAAGATCAACTGTGAAAAAAAGAAATACAACATACAGAGTTTAAGCAGTAAAATACAATGAGGAAAATTAATGTTGGAGCCCAGTTTTGTGCTGAATGAGATAAGAAGTTTAAAGAATGGCCCATTCCAAAATAAGATAAATGATAGTTTCCCTCAGTGCAAAACCCCAGCCAGTTAACATTTCAACATGTGAAAAACAAAAGGCCTAAGTAATGTTTTACTTATAGAGAAAAACAACAAAGAAAAACTTCTGAAAATATAATTCATGGAGGGTGTCAGACTCCATCCCAAGTGGGCAGTCAAACTTGGCAGTGTCGTTCATGCTTTTCTAGGTTTAGAGCAATGAAGAACATGTGAGTAAAGGGGTTGTAGAATACTCCTCCATGGTTAAAGAGAGACTTAACTGAGGAAAGGTGTGCAGCAGGAGATTCCCTGAATTGAGGATCCAAGGGTCTAAGCATGAAGCCTTGAAAGTAAAGCCTGTAATGCATTGGAGAACATACAATGGTGGAGATTGCAAAGCCATGAGATGTCTGCCAAGGAGAGCTGCAGACAAAGAGTAGAACCCATAACAAAAGATAGAAAGGGTGGAGCGTCTAAGCCCCCAAACATCAGACATGAGATATAGGATTTGGACTTAGCCTTGCTGGGTTTTGGTCTCACTTTGGTTCACTGTTTCCTCAATATGTTCCTATTCTTCCCCTTTGGAATAGAAATGTATATACTGTAGCACTGTATGCTGGAATTACACAATTTCCTTTGGGATTTTACAGGAAGTAACAATTAACAAATTGAATTGAGGCTGGAAAGATGGTTCAGAGGTTATAAGCACTGGCTATTCTTCCAGAGGTTCTGAGTTCAATTCCCAGCAGGCACATAGTGACTCACCATGTATAATGAGATCTGGGTCCCTCTTCTGGCATGTAGGCATGCATGTAGACAAATCACTGCATACATAATAAATAAATCTTTAGGACTGGACCTGCCTGGACTGAATCTACCAAGTTGAACTCAATCCTCAGGAGAGTCTTTGCCCTGGAAGAGATGGGAATGGAGGGTAGGCTCGGGGGAAGGGGGGAGGGGGAGAACAAGGGAATTCATGGCTGATATGTAAAATTAAATTAAATTATAAAATAAAATTTTAAAAAATAAATAAGTGAAAAAATATATTGTAAAAAAAAAAAAACAAAAAAAAAAACAAAAAAAAAAAAACACAAGACAAATTGCCATGAGTCTTATTAAAACATTGTTAAGCCTGGGAAAGAACATAGGGAATTTTGAAGTCAGACTAAAAGAATTTTTCATTAGGATATGGTCACAGCCATATAGTGGCCAGGGAGTAAATGAGGTGGTTTGAATGATATTGCTCACATAGGCCATACATTTGAATACTTACTTGGTCCATCATTGATAGAATTATTTGGGAAGGATTAGGTATGGCCTTGTTGGAGGAGGTTGGTCACTGGGAAGTGGGGTTCAAGCGCTTTAAAGACATGTACCCTTTTCACTGAGCTCTGGTGGCCTTGTGATTGTGTGTTAAGATGTGATCTTTCAGCTACTGCTTCAGTGCCATGCCTGTCTGCCTGCTGCTATGTTCCCACTGTGATAGTTGTGAAATCTAACCTTCTGAAAGTGTAAGCCAAAAATTAATGCCTTCTTTTATGTTTCCTTGTGATTTATCACAACATTAGAAAAGGAATTGAAACAATGCTCTATTACCCTAACAAATGGACAATTTCTTTTAAAATTATTTTCATTATTATGTGTTGTAGAACATTAATTGAAGATGTGTTACATTTGTCTATGCTGTGGAACATTTGTTTGATGATGCAAAGGTGTGTTGCGTTCTTTTATGTTGCACTTGTTTAATTATGTGAAGCTGTGCTTCTTTGCCTGTCTAAAACACATGATTGGTCTAATAAAGAATACTAATACCCTACAGCTAGGCAGGAGAGAGAAGTAGGTGGGGCTAGCAGGCAGAGAGAATAAATAGGAGGAGAAATCCAGGAAGAAAGGATCGAGGAGTGAAAAAGAGGAGGAAAAGAAGACTTCTGGGGCCAGTCATCCAGCTACACAGCAAGCCACAGAGAAAGAAGTAAAGAAAGATATACGGAAATAGAGACAGACAAAAGCCCAGAGGCAAAAGATAGATGGGATAATTTAGGTTAAGAAAAGCTGCCTAAAAACATGCTAAGCTAAGTCCAGACATTCATAAGAAAAAATAAGCCTCCTTGTGATTTATTTGGGAGCTGAGTGGTGGGCCCACAAATAGTGAGAGCCAAAAGAGTAAAAAACAACCAAGAACACTTATGTGTATGTGTTTGTGTGTATCTGTTTGAATGTATGCATACCTGTGAGCATAGATGCCTATAGAGGATAGAAAAGGGTGTTGGGTCTCCTAGAGCTAGAGTTACAGGATTTTGTGAGCTGCCTGAATTAGGAACTGGATTCTGAACTCTGGTTTTACTCATAAGAGTAGCAAGTGCTCCTAACTGTCCAGTTATTTCTATTTGACAATTTCTTGAAAATTAAAAAAAAAACAAAATGAAATCATAAGTCTTTACGTTGAATTGAGTGCTTTTTTTATTCTTTAAGAAACACTCAAAGGTCAAATCGTTAGAGAGATTTTGATATTCTGTAAGCCCAATTTTCCCTGGTGTCCTACAAGTTCATCTGAGAGATATAACTCTGGTTTAATTGGAAGGCCTAAAGAATCCTAGCTTGTACTTTCCAGTTCAAAGGTGATTGCCTTTGGACCCTCTCTGTTTACTGAATTTACTCAGAAGCTAAAACATCAAAATGACAGCAAAGATGGAGATTAGAGTAGTAGTTTTAAAAACCGATTGTGAGGACATTAGCGTTTCAAAAAGAATTATAATGTATGTGAGCTAACATTTTATCCTTTATGAATGCAAAAATTCTTAGTGTCTCAGACACCTGTGCAATCAAAATGCTATGAAATTTCTTTGAACTCTCTAAATTTGGGCTTGATAGAGCACATTTGTTTAAAGTGTTTAATAACTTATGCACTAATTACTTGTTTAAACCCACACTGACTTGAAAGCTTTCTGTTGTAGCTGATAAAATATAGATCATCCCAAATATTTATGCACAATTTGCATATGAGTGACATTTATGAATAACACAAACTTAATTTGTTAGTGAAATAAAATTAAAAAGTGTCTTCATATGCTCTGCTGAAATGATTAGCGGAGGTCATTAATTAAATAAGTTCCTTTTGTTCTTAATTTGTTGGCAGATGAGTGAATAAAGGCACAAGGAAATGGTATTTGCTTAGTCCTGAGCTTTCAATAAAAAAGAGTTAAATTTTAATGAGCTAAGTAATTTCATCAAAGCAAAAAAACTACATTGATGGAGTTAAAATTTAAAAAAAATCTTACTTAGCATTTCTGTATCAAGTAATTATATGTAATTGTCTTGCTGAATTTATTTTTTATTCCTAAGAAAAAATATTTGTTGAGGATCTTTATATTTTGAGGGAAGGATTGCATCATTTCTGAGTGTGATTGGTTTTCTTTATTTAATACATCTGAAAAGAATGCATATACAAATAATTGAGAGCATAGAAAGCTGAGAACAAGGAAGTGTAGACTTAACATTAATGAATCCTCAAGAATTGGGACTGGGGAAGTTGGAGAAGATCACCTAAACACTTTTTGAAAATTGGAATCTGTAAACAAAATAATCTAATAAAATGTTTCTTAACACTTATTTTGAGTCATGAGACTGTTGCCATGATTTTTGTTACATCATGAGATTCAATAAGAGTTCTTCATAGGCATGGCAGAAAAAAGGGGGATAGTCCTAATTGCCTCCCATGTTGGTTAAGTATACTCTTCCTTTGTATATGAAATTGTAAAGTAAAATTAGAGAGAGTCAAGATGTTATTTCAAAGCTTGGCTTGCTGGTGACTGCCTATGATATGAGATTCTCAGGAGCCTAAGAAAAGAACCATGTGAGATCATTAATTCAAAACCAGCCTAGGCAATGGAGTAGTCCTTGTTTCAAAAAATGATTCCCTCAAAACACATTGATCTTAGTTTCCCATGAAAAACAAATTTTAGGGTACTACGCCTCATGTCTACCTTTAAAATCTCTTAGTGAACAAATCTTATCAAGAGCTTCCTGAACTTACATGAAGAGTGGGTCTTTCTTTTGTAATTTACAAGGTCTATACAATAGTAAAGATGTAATCATTGCTTCTTAATGAAGCATGCCTGTAACCTCATCACCTGAAAGAGGATGATAATAATCAGTAACTATAGACATCAAGCTCTACTATAGAGCTATAGCAATAAAAACAACTTGGTATTGGTATAAAAACTGACATGTGGACCAATGGAATTAAATTGAAGTCCCTGACATTAACCCACACACCTATGAACACTTGATTTTTGACAAAGAAGCCCAAACTATACAATGGAAAAAAAAGAAAGCATCTTCAACAGATGGTGCTGGCATAACTGGACATCAACATGTAGAAGATTGCAAATAGATCCATTTTCATTGCCATGCACAAAACTCAAGTCCAAGTGGATCAAAGATCTCAATATAAAATCAGTTACACTGAACCTGATAGAAGAGAAAGTAAGAAATAATCTTGAATGCATTGGCACAAGAGACCACTTCCTAAGTATAACACCAGTAGCAGACACTGAGAAAAACATTTAATAAATGGGACCTCCTAAAACTGAGAACCTTTGTAAAGCAAAGTACACAGTAAATAAGACAAAACGACAGTCTACAGAATGGGAAAATATTTTCACCAACCCCACATCTACAGAGGGCTGATCTCCAAAATATATAAAGAACTCAAGAAACTAGACATCAAAATAACAAACAATCCAATTAAAAAATGGACTATAGAGCTTAACAGAGAATTCTCAAAGGAAGAATTTCAAACGGCCCAAAGACATTTAAGGAATTGCTCAGCATCCTTAGTCATCAGGGAAATGCAAATCAAAACAACTCTGAGATACCATCTTACTCCTGTCAGAATGGCTAAGATCAAAAGCACTGTGCAGACAGCTTATGTTGGAGAGAACGTGGAGCAAGGGGAACACTTCTCCATTGTTGGTAGGAGTGCAAATAAGTACAGCCACTTTGGAAATCAGTATGGCAGTTTCTCAGAAAATTGGGAATCAGTCTACCTTAACACCCAACTATACCACTCTTAGGCAAATACCCAAGGAATGCTCAATCATACCACAAGGACACATGCTCAACTATGTTCATAGCAGCATTATTCATAATAGCCAGAACCTGGAAGCAACTTAGATACCCCTCAGCTTAAGAAAATGTGGTTCATATATACAATGGAGTAACACTCAGCAGAGAAAAAAAATGGACATCATGAAATCTGCAGGCAAATGTATGGAATTAGAAAATATCATCCTGAGTGAGGTTAACCCAGACTCAGAAGGACAAACATGGTATGTACTTACTCATAAGTGGATACTAGAAGTAAAGCAAAGAATAACCAGACTACAAGCCACAACACCAGAGAAGCTAGATAACAAGGAAAACCCAAAGAGGGATGCATGGATCACCCTGGCAAGGGGAAATAGTTGCAATCCCATGAGTTAACTGGGGATGAGGGGTGGGCAATGGAGGGTAGGGGGTAGGGGATGAGAACATAAGGGAATGGGATATTTGAGCTAGAACAGGGATGGAAGGGGAAAGCAATGAAAGAGATACCATGATAGAGGGAGACATCATGGGGATGGAGAAAAATCCAGTGCTAGGAAAGTTGCCAGGAATCCCCAAGAATGACCTCAGCTTGGACTACTAGAAATAGTGGAGAGGGTACCTGCCTTACCCCAGTGATCAGACCAGTAAATACCCAAACTGTCATCACAGAGCTTCTCTCCAAGGACTGACAGAAGCAGATGCAGAGCTCCACAACCAAACACCAAGCAGAGCTCCAGGAGTCCAGTTAAAGAGAGAGGAGGGGAATTCTATGAGCAAGTGCATCAGGATCATGATGGGGAAACCTGCAGAGGTGACCAAACCAAACTAGTGGGAACTCATGAAAGTTGGATCAATGATTGTGAAGCCTGCATGAGACTGGACCACGTCCTTGGCATGGAGAGACAGTTGTGTAGCTTGATCTGCTTGGGAGTCCCCCTGGCAGTAGGATTAGAATACATCCCTGGTGCATGAGCAGAATTTTTGGAGCCTACTAGCTATGATGGGACACCTCCTGCAGCCTTGAGGCAGGGGGAAGGGCTTGGACTTGCCTCTACTGGATGTGTCTCCTCATAGGAGGTCTTGCCTTCTTGTGGGGGACAGTGGGGGGTGGGTTGTGGGAGAGGCTGGGAGGTGAGAGGAGGAAAGAGGGGTATCTTTGTTTGGTGTGTAAAATGAATGAAAAAAATTCTTAATTAAAAAAAAATTACTGCCCACAGTGAAATCCCAGTAACTGAGGATCTGACTCACAAGTCTACATCTAGATTTCCAATTAATTATCCAAAAGTACTAGTTGTGAGAAAGATGATGCTGTAAAAAATAAAGAAATAAAGAAATAAAATATAAAATTCATTAGAAGAGGCTTACTTTTCCCCTTCTTAAAAAAGTTTGGCAGTTTTGTCATTACTTAGCCAGTTTTTAGTTATCCTGTTTGGTGGTGGTCACTGAAATTTCAAAAACTGAAAATAACTATGGATCAGTGAGATAGTGCCAGGACTCTCTCTTAGCATTGCTGTTCTGTCTCTTTACTTGTGGGGGACTTCAATACTTGAGGTGGACACTGACACTGACATTGATGTCAATTAGTATAATATGAAAAGTAGGGTTTTTCAGTCTCAAAATATCTCAATAATTTTTCAGTAGTTTTGTCATTTTCTATCTGAAAACAGATTCTTATTGTTTCGCTTGCTTTGAATTTGACAATTTCTCTACTTCTTCAATCAAAGTCAGAATTTCTTATGTTCATTCTGGCTTCTTTCAAATGTCTGAGAAATTTAATTAAGCATATAAATCCATTTTGGGAGTGTGATAATAAATGGATTATAAAGGAATTAACAGTACATATGAGTGAAGAACCTGGCATATACATTGCTCTAAGGAATTGTTTTCTCAAATAGGATCATGTAGCTCATGATTATGTCTTTCCCTAACATAAGAAAATATCATTTCTGTATCTCATTCATCAGATTCACTGTTGCCAAATGAAATTTTACAAGTTGTGTTGAGAATGAAAACAAAACAAAAATTGAACATGTATAAAATAATACCCATGTATTTTTAAATGCTTTCTAGAGATATATTTCTATTTTCAAATTTCTGAATTAAAGGAGAAATATACTTAACTACTTAGTTATGACCACAATAACTGTGTGTTCCTAATAAATTAAATAGACATATCCATGATTCCATCATTGAAGCCACAGAGTACACATACATTATCATTCCATTTTACAGAATCCATTTTACTCCAGAATAGATGATTACTGATTTCTCACCATTTCAAAGTTTGTGGATGCTGTGGTAATGATTTCTGATTGAGCCATATCAAACAGATTCATAGAGTTTAATGACTGTATTTCTAAATTTTACCAGTGCAGTTAAGTAGTCCAACATAAAAGAAAGAAAGAAAGAAAGAAGCAAAGAAATAAAGAAAAAAGAAAGCTAAGAGGGGAAAAAAGAGAAACATGTCAATGTATGTAAGATTGTATTTCCTTAAGGACAGATTTTACAATGTTGAAGTTTTGCTAGACACTGCCAGTTTATAGTAGAAGTCTCTGGAGTTGTTTTGGAATGTCTCCTGGAATATATACCAATGCCAACATTCATTTTCCTGTTCAACAATTCTACACTATGACCCACAGGCTCTATCAGAATGTACAGTTAAAAAAAATCATAGGTTGAAACAGTCTTTCGAAACAGGCATGTTTCTACATTCTAATCAGTTAGATATTCTAAATATCAACTCACAAAATGAGATGTTCACTTATGACAATGTTTAGCTTTAGAAATTAGAAAATAATCAGCTTGAATAAGATAACCTAGACCCAGAAAGATAAATATGGTATATATTCACTTATATGTGGATATTACCTGTTAAATAAATGAAAACCAAGTTATAATCCATAGACCTAGAGAGGTTAAGTATATGAATGGGGGAAGACATAGATCTGTTTGAAAGGGAAATAGAATAGACTTTAAGGATGGACTTGGGGTGGGAGGAGACAGAATGGGAAGATCAGGTGGGAAGGGAGAGGGCATATGAGATTGGAGGAAAGATTAGACAGAGAGATAGATAGAACTGAGGGGCTTTTGAGGGGTGGTAAGGAAACAGTTCAGAGGAAACATCCTAAGATATATGGAGGCAATCCTAATGAAGTCTCCAAATAATTATAGAATCAGAGTCCCAACTGGCTATTTCTTTTCACCAAATGAAGCTTCCATTTTCAGTAATGGGACTCTGTTACATCCAATTGAGTAGGTGGCCAAAGGGATCCCATAAATATTCCTGAACAACATGGGCTGTTCCCAAGACAGTAGGTTAGTTGCCACAGCCAGCAACAACTAATTGTTGAAGATAACACACACACAACTCAATGAAGATGGAGAGGTTGAGTTGGTGCCTACGTAGTCTTCACACCTATATTCTGGAGTCTTTGGTGATGTCCTGCTTACAAAATATGCTAGAGCAATGTTAGCACAAAGCTTGTGTGGGTGACCAATCAATGTCTGATTTGACTTAAGACCCTCTCCATGAGATGGAATCCATACCTTACGCTGCTTGAATGAGCAAGAACCAAAGACTAGCGCAGGGACCTAGGATAAAATGACCAAATATTACTGGTCTTGCAAAAAAATAGTGATAAAATGACTTCTAGTGGTATTCTTAATTATATTCTGTTATACTTATAGATCAGTCCATCATTCTGCCACCATCAGAGAAGCTTCCTCTTGGAGCAGATGGAAAATACTACAGAGATCCATAGCCAGACACAACACGTACACACACACACACACACACACACACACACACACACACACACAGACAGAGAGACAGAGACACAGATAGACACCTTAAGATACACAGCTCTAAATGGAATATCTCCATCAAATCCCTCCTCTCAGAGCTCAGGGAATCCTGCAGAAGATGAGGGAGAAAGAGTGTAAGAAGCCGAGGAGACAGAGGACACCAAGAAAACAAGGCACTTTAAATCAACTGAGAAAAGTTCATATAAACTCACAGTGGCTCAAGAAGGAAGCCCAGGGCCTACATGGATCTACATCAGGTCCTTTGCATATATGTTACTGCTTTCAGTTTAGTATTTTTATGTGACTCCTGAGTTCATGAATGAGTAGATCTGTGATTCTTGTGCCTGCTCATAGGTTCCTTTCCCCTCTATTGGTTTGCCTTGTTCAATTGATTTCAATGTGATGATTTTTGTTCATTTTATTATATTATATTTTATTATGTTGCTATCTCTTAGAAGCCTGTTAGAAACAGAAGGGGAATTTATAGGGGCTGGTGTTTTGGCAGGCTGTGACCTGCAATTCTTTGCCCAATGAAATGCCTTATTGCATCTGGGCATCAGGTCCTAGGTTTTGACTGGGGGGCCCTCACACTGCAAATGGCCTGGTTTGCCACATCCGCAGCAATTTCTATCTATCCTGGGGCCCTTGGGAGTATCATTAGCATGCTGCCTGTCAGAGAGGAGAGCATCTAGAGAGGCATAAGAGTGGCAATGGGAACGGTGCTGGCATCAAAATCTCTGGTGGCCTGCACCCATTTATGTATGTCCTTATTTCACAGGGGTGCAATCACATTATGGGTTTAGTCGTTGAGTCCCTCCCAAGTCAGCTGTTTAATCAACGTATCTCTAGTGGGGCCCACATCTACTCTGTGCTCTACTGGTGGTGAAGAGCTTCCCTGACTGTTGGATAAGATTAGGAAAGTAAGCTGAGGACTCCTGGGGCATACAGGCTCTGAGGGCCTTGAGGCCTACGTCTGAGACTTGTTAAAAACAGGCATTCAAATCAATTTGTGCCTAGTGCACAGGATAGACACATAAACCATACCCTGTGAGCATATCATAGGTCACTGGGATGTTAAATATAATGTTAGTCTGGGCCTGGGATTCTGCCTGATCATCATAGGCTGATCTTCAACTGAGAAAGACTACAGCCTCAAACACAGCTTTAAGCAAATGGTACCAATTTAAATAAGTTTGTAATTGCATGGACTATTGAGCAAGGACCTACTGAAAGTAGGGGGAATCTGGGCCTGACTCATTGCCTGCCTTCCAGATGAGGGAGAGATCAACTATGGGGGTGGGAATCCAAGTCTGGGTATCAGCATTTGGGCCCACATTGACTGGGGAGGTGCCCCGGCCAGAGGGGTGTCAACGGGGGTGACCCACCTGTGGGAGAGAATGAGAGGGATGGGGGAGACACGAGAGAAGACAGCAAGACAGTGTGTTCTGATCAAGCTGCAAATTTTATTCTCCTCAGCAAGGCTTATATAGCATGGGAGGGGGAGGGAAGGAGGGAAGGGGTGCACGACCTGCCATACGTGCAGGTGAAGAGGGACATGCAAGTGAAGGGCTACGTGCAAGTCGTGCAAGTCGTGAGGCTGCTAGGTGGTAAGGTCACTGGTCAGGGCCCGTTGTTCTGTTGCTATGCTACCTGACCTGCCTGACCTGTTCCTTATCTTTGGTTTAGGGTAGGGGCTTGTTCTCTGGCTTAGCTAGTACTTTTCCATGGTCCATGTTTGGTCTCTGACAGGGAGGCTTCTATGGGCCTATGGACTGACAGTGGGTCAGGGTGTGAGGGTTGTAAGATGCCTAGCACTTTGGGAGAGTAGCCATCTCCTAAGGCAGGCAGGTACTGGAGTAGATTGCCCCAAGAATACTTTGGCACAGGCATAGCTGCCCATGGTGGTGGTAGAGCAGAGCAGAGAGCAGCGCATGACTTAATGACATCTGCCTTCTTGCTGGATTTTGTGGGGCTCAAACTGTCTGTCTCCTCCTCATAAGATATCATAGAAATATCTCACATGGAAAGGGTGGGGGTGATGAAAAGATTACCCATCTTTTGGAGGGAAACAACAAGCAAACAACAGTCATAGAGAAGATGACAGTCAACAAGGGTGGAAATTTGTTTCGTACCCTTATGTCTTATGCTTAGTGGGGGACTTCTGTGGGTTTTTAGGCCACAGCTATATGCCTACTTGTTGTCTCCAGATTAGGGATGGTGTTTGGGGACTGAACCTTAGTTCCACCTCCTGGGGAGTCAATCTTTATGTGGAGGTGACAGGAGAACTGAGACATAAAAAAAAAAATGTGCCTTCTTAATGGGACTGGCAGACAGACATGACAGACAGCAGAAAAGAAGGAAAGAAGTGGGGGTCTCAATGCTTACCTGCCAAAGAGACCAAAAGAACACAATACTGAGGGGCCTTCTCATAGAAACACACTGTCTTTGGAGCACTGTCAAGAACCTGGAGTGAAGGGAGGGAGGGAGCCGATCAGAATCTGCACTGTGAAAGAGAAAGTAACAGAAGCCCCACGTCCAGGTGCCAGATGTTGCTGGATCCTAATGGCTCCTTTGGGGGAGGGGGTGAGAAGGTGCAGCATCAGCAACACAGACACCAGGAGTCAGTTGAAAGCAAACAGCAGACTTGTTTATTCAAGTAAGGGGAAGGCCTTGTCTACCCTCCTCCCAACATCCAAGCTGTGTTCCAATCTGGTGACATTGTGTGGCCATCCCTCATTGGCTAGGCACAATCAGGAATGCTGACAATGATCAAGAACTCTGACAGCACCTGTTGCTAGGCCCTTAGGGGACTCCAGGTTGGCTCATAAGGAAGTGTGTTATGTGCATGCCTTGGCAACTGTTTGAGCCAATTTCCTCGATCATATGTGTCTGTCAATATTGTTACAACAGTGGCATAAAGGTTATTGCTGTAACCAATCATTGTCTGATTGGATGTAAGCCCCACTCCATGAGAAGAAACCCATGCCTGACACTGCTTACGTAGTCAACTGTAGCTGAAAGTTTTTCTGTGTCCCATCTGGCCCACAGTCATGACAAATCTCTCTCCCCCACTGGTCCTGCAGCCTCTCTGACCCAAGTAAACACATGGAGGCTTATATTATTTATGAACTGTATGGCCATTAGCTCAAGCTTATTGCTGACTAGCTCTTTCACTTAAATTAACCCATAATTTTTATTTATGTTTAGCCACTTGACTTGATACCTTTTCTCAGTTCTGTATTCACATCTTGCTTCCTCTGTGTCTGGCTGGCAACTCCTGACTCTGCTCTTCCTCTTCCCAGCATTTTTTAGTCTGCTTGCCCTGCCTATATGTCCTGACTAGCTACTGGCCAATCAGTGTTTTATTAAACCATTGTCCAATAGCATTATCCCACAGCAGTCACCAACCTGAGATTACCTAAGCCATGAACTTAGGGGAAAAGCAAATATTATTTTTCTACTAGAAGAATATAGCAATAAAATTATTACTAATAACACTGTGGTATAGATCAATCTTTCATTAAGCCAACATCAGTAAACTGTCCTCCTGCAGGAGATGGAAACTAACATAGAGAACCACAACTGGATAATGAGCAGAGAATGTAGGGCCTTGAAATTCTCAGTCCTTAATGGGATACTTCATCAGCCTCTTGTTTCAGGGCTCAGAAAAATAAGTAGAAAATGAAGTGGAAACATTCTAAAAGCAAGTAGGGTACACCAAAGTCACAGGGTACATCAGGCTTTCCCACATATGAAGTTCTAGACACATCAGAACTGGACAATATATGAGCATACCCAAGACTGTGCTAGCACGTACAGGACCTAGCATAGGTCCAAATTATGTTGGGTCCCAGCATTGAGTAGGGTAGTGAATATAAGCTCCCATCACTAACTCAGAAGCTATCTCAAATTTACAACTGTTCACAAAGGAAAAATTAGTTTTCTCCAATGGAGTCTCACTGAGTATACAAATCACACTGAAGGTCAGGCTCCATGCTCAGCGGTAGATGGCCAATACAAAACAAACTTAAAGGTATTTCTGAGGATGTTTTTGTTTCATAGTGCTTTGTTTGGGATTTTTTTAAACCTTACTAGTCTTTCGTTTATCACATTTTCTAATTTTGTGTTTTTATTGTTTTTCGTGTGTGGGTGTGTCTGCCTGTGTTGTTACTCATGGTTTTGATTTTCCTTTTTTTTTTTTTTTTTCCTTTTTCTCCATTTGCTTTGTTTGCTTTTGGTTTGACCTCTGTATTGATGCATTTGTTTCTAAAAAGAGAGAGAAAGAGTGAGTTGCTATGGATAGATGAGGATATGGGGAAGATCTTGAGGAGAATGGGAAGGAGAAACTGTGATCATAATATAATAACACATACATACAAACCCTCAATAAGGAAAAAAGAATTTAAAATCCTAACATATTCTTATAATGAATAGCTTTGACTTGAATTTAGCTGTTTTTGTCATAACTATTTCCATTTTTCTGAATTGCCAATGCTATTATCAGAATAATATAATTGAGAAGAAACATGATGAGATTGTTTGATAGAACGTTAGGAAACATCAAACTGAAAAACTATCACAATAAATATGGTTTCATGAGGTAACTTGGAAAGTAATAAAATATGGGAATTAATGAGGGGCAACTTTTAAACTGAGCATTTATTTATTTTTTCTTTTACTGAAAATAGATTTTTTTTTATCAAATATCATCCCTTGATTATGGTTCCCTTTCCTCTATCACTCCTAGTTTCTCCTCACCTGCCCTCATATCTAAATCCCCTCCTTTTCCTCATTAAACAAAAATTGAACATACTTTAAGGGATAAAAATAAAATAAGATATAAGATAAAACAAAAGCTAGCTCATTGGAATTGGACAAAACATACATATAGAAAAGAACTTAAGAGAAAGTACAAGAATCAGACACCTAGTCATTTGCATGCTCAGGATTCCCATAGAACAACACAAAACTGGAAGCTTTAATATACATGCAAAGGACCTGGTGCAGAGCTGGAGAAGTCCTGTGAATGTTGCCTCAGTCTCTGTTGCTGATTTAGAGGGCCTTGTTTTCTTGGTGTCCTTCATCTCCTTTGGCTGGTATACTCTTTCCACCTCTTCTTCTATAGGATTTCCTGAGCCCAAAGGGGAAAGATTTAATAAGACATTGAAGTGTTCCAAGATCTCTCACTCTCTGCACAAATATTTTGCTGTAGGTCTATATTTGTTTTTATCTGCTGCAAGAGGAGTCTTCTCTGATGATGGCTGAGAAAGGCACTGATCTATGAGTATAACAAAATGTCATTAGGAGTCATTTTATTGTCACTTTCAAATATTTATATATTTATTATTTGTTTATTTATTTGGAAATGTAGTATTTGTTCTCTGGCTATCTAGTCTCAGGGTCTTGATCACCCAAACAGTGTCAGATATGGGTTCCATCTCATGGAGTGGGCATAAAGACAAATCAGATATTGGTTGGTTACTCCCACAAGCATTGTGCCACCATTGCAGTAGCATATCTTGCAGGCAGGACATTATTGTATATCAAAGATTTTGTGGCTGGATGGTGTTTATGATTTTCTCTTGTTAGCATGCTGAGTAATATCCTGCATAAAAGATGCTAGCATGCTGGGATGAAGACTTTCTGTAGGGAACATCTCCAATTTCGATGATTTTTGTAGGTGCTGTCTGCAGCAATAGGGTCTTGCTGCCAGGTGGTAGAGAGGAACTGCCTTGCTGTTTGGGGATTCCCATGGTAGCCTTTTGGCCAACAACTCAATTAGATGCAATCCAATAGTGGTACTGGATGCTTTGGTGACAAGAAATGGCCAGTTGGGACTTTTTTCCCCTGTTACTTGGAAATGTCATTTAGATAGCCTTCATCTATGTATGTATTAGTAAGTTTCCACTGTAGTAGGCTTCCATACTACCTTTCAAACACCTTAGATTTAACTGTCCTTGTATTCTCTTCCTTCTCCTCCTCTTTCCTACCCCTCCCAACTTGATCCTCCCATTTTACCCCTCCATCCATCCACAACTTTCCTAATGAGGTCTATCTGTTTCCCCTCATCCTTACTCTGTACCTAACCTCTTTAGTTCTACAGAGTGTAGCTTGGTTATTATTGACTTAAAAGATAATACTTCCACACAAGCTAACACATACCATATTTCTTTTTCTAGGTCTGAGGTACCTCCTTAAGGGTGGCATTTTTCTAGTTTCATACATTTATTTGTGAATTTAGTGATCTCTATTTTTAAACTACTGATTAATACTCCATTGTGTAAATGTACCACCACCTTCTTTTCCATTCATCTGTTGAGGGACATCTAGGTTGTTTCCAACATCTGGCTATTATAAATAAATGGCAATGTACATGGTTGAGCAACTGTCTCTGTGGTAGTATGAATCGTCCTAGCATTTCTTTTTTAAAAATTAATATTTTTTTGTATTAAAACATAATTACTAGATCCATCCATTTGTCTGCAAACCTCATGATGTCATTGTTTTTCTCTGCTGAGTAGTATTCCATTGTGTATATGTACCACATTTTGTTTATCCATTCTTCAGTTGAAGGGCATCTAGGTTGTTTCCATGTTCTGGCTATTACAAACAACGCTGATATGAACATAGCTGAACAAGTGCTCTTGTGGTGTGGTTGAGCATTCCTTGGGCCCAAGAGTGGTATAGCTGGATCTTGGGGGAGATGGATTCCCAATTTTCTAAGAAATCGCCATATTGATTTCCAGAGTCCTGAGTGAGGTATCCCAGACTCAGAAAGACAAACATGGTATGTACTCACTCATAACAGGATACTAGATGTGGAACAAGGATGACTGGACTGCTACTCACATCACCAGGCAGGCTACCTGGAAAACAGGACCCCAAGAAAGACACAGAGATCGCCCAATGACAGAGAAATGGAATGAGATCTACATGAACAGCCTGGACATGAGTGGGGGTAGTGAAGGGCGAGGGTCGAGGGAAAGAGAGCTTGGATGAGTGGGAGATCCAGGCTGGATCAACAACAGAGAGGGAGAACAAGGAATAGGAGACCATGGTAAATGAAGACCACATGAGAATAGGAAGAAACAAAGTGCTAGAGAGGCCCACAGAAATCCACAAAGATACCCCCACAACAGACTGCTGGCAATGGTCGAGAGACAGTCCGAACTGACCTACTCTGGTGATGGGATGGCCAAACACCCTAATTGTCGTGCTAGAAACCTCATCCAACTACTGAGGGATCTGGATGCAGAGATCCATGACTAGGCCCCAGGTGGATCTCTGGGAGTCCAATTAACGAGAATGAGGAGGATTTATATGTGCGAGAATTGTTGAGACCAAGGTCGGATAAAGCACAGAGACAAATAGCCAAACAAACGGAAACACATGAAATATGAACCAATGGCTGAGGGGTCACCAACTGGATCAGGCCCTCTGAGTGGGTGAGACAGTTGATTGGCCTGATCTGTTTGGGAGGCATCCAGGCAGTAGCACCGGGTCCTGTGCTCACTGCATGAGTTGGCTGTTTGAAACCTGGGGCCTATGCAGGGTCCCTTGGCTCGGCCTGGGAGGAGGGGACTGGACCTACCTGGACTGAGCCCACCAGGTTGATCTCAGTCTGTGGGGAAGGCTTTGCCCTGGAGGAGATTGGAATGGGGGGCGGGCTGGGGGGAAGGTGAGGGGGGCGGGAGGGGGGAGAACAAGGGAATCTGTGGCTGATATGTAGAACTGAATTGTATTGCAAAATAAAAATTAAAAAAAAAAAACATAATTACATCATCCCCTCTTTCATGTTTTCCCCAACCTTTTCCATCTATCCCTTCTCTCTCTTTCAAATCTATATCTTCTTTCTTTAATTGTTGATTTATACATGTGTGTTTTTTCTTGTTCCTAAATATATAAATAAAAGCTTCTAGTTCTTATTTCTGGCTCCACCTACCTAGAGAATATTCTGTAAAATCCAATCCAAGTATTAATAAAAAATGTAGTAATACAAGTTTACAAAAAGCCTTTTTTTAAACCAAGACCTTATATCCATCCATTGTAATTTAAGAGTATTTAAGTAAGGACTAGGGAAATGGGAGACTGATTGATCTTTGTGTATTTGTTTGTAAATGTGAAACTGCTAAGCACTCTGGGGATGTAAAGTTCATCTACAAATAACAACAATAGGAAAACAGAGCATTGGGTTTTACTAAAAGCTCCACAAAGCAACTACAAATAACCTTTTATTCTCCCTGTATTCATCTATGTTTCATCTGTGCGGTGTCAGGGACAGACTGGGGTCCCAGCTGCCTTTATTCATTTAATAAATTGTGATAATTAATAGCTATTATTCATGCATTTCAGCCTTTTCACATTTAATAACAGTTCATACCAATCAAAAACACAAAGCCTCGGTCTGCTTGGAGTGTGTGTGGGTGTCACATGTTAGTGGCAGCCTGTAAACCTGCATATGTACTGTCATTGGATTTCTTTCCAGTAGAGAACTGCTTTATTAGTTTTGGAAAATGAAATAGGAAACATTTTTTGTGTAATTTTCAGAAAGGTCTAACTGCCCTCGTAATCTATTGGCCTCTTTTCAAGTTTCCCTCCTGTTCATTTGTTCACACATAATTACAGATTCTTTGCAAAATTTTGATGTCAATCCTTATTAATCTCTAATTTCTAATCATAGGCCTAAGGGATTTGGAAACTACATTTCAAATTTACGGCATTGTAGAAAAAATTGACATGTTCCTGGTTCAATGAATTCCTGACTGTATTCCTCTCCATCTTACCCTCCAGAGACAGTGAGAATAAAGCAGACAGTGGGGACTTGGAGTTGCATTCCAGCCCTTAACACAATTATGGATAGATTATTATAGGTGGGCGTGACAGTTCTTGGTTATACAACTCCAGTGAAAAAGAAGATAAATGAGGCCACAGCACCTGTAAGACATAGAAGCAATACCAGCCAACAATTAAGAGCCTCTTTTCAGAAACATGGATACCTTTGAAAAGTCAGAAAGGTACTGAGTATTTGATGGGTTCAGTGACTATTGGAGGTGAAGTATAAGAAATGTGCTATCTTTAGATTGCTGCTTTATGTGAATTAAAGTACTGTGTAATAGGGAATGAGAAGATCAGTAGTTTGTGTGCAAGATTGGTACTTCCTATTGGATATTACACATTGTTACCTTGCCCATCCTTCTGAAAGAACATAATTTCTTGACAGTGATCCATTAGAAACTCTGTATGCACACACATTTATAGTTCTCATTTATCATTCAGAGTATTTTTTCTGTACTTTCAAGGAAACATGCCATTTCCATGGGAATGAGCTGTATAAAGTCATTTGGAGTCTCATTTATTACAAATAACAACTGTGGTGCATTTGCTAAGTTTAATAAACTTACCTTGACATATGATCACCCATACTCTATTTTCCAATAAAGGTTGACTCCTGGTGTTGTACAGCCCGTGAGTTTGGGCACGTGTATATTGACTTTTATCCATCATAGTATTATAGTGTAGGGTATTTTCCTTGTCTGTGAAATTCTCTATTGTCTGTATTGACTCCTTCCTCTCTCCAAAATTCAGGCAAACAATTGTCATTTTGCTGAATCTATAATTTGGGGTTTCCTGGGTTGTCCCACATTTGGAAGCATATAGCATGAATGTATCAGATTGGATCACTTCACTAGATAATGAAAGTGTAAGTTTCTTCCATGCCCTTTTTGGAGATTTGTGAATGAATGTTTATGCAAAGGTTTATATTTGTGTTTATGTGCAATGTCTCCTGTGTGGGTGCATACATGTGGGTGAAAGGGGTCAAGTTCACACATCAAAGTTTATAAGCCTTCCACCATAATTTTAAGAGACAGAGTCTATCACTAAAATCTGGAGCTTGCTAATTATGTTAACACAAATGACTGGACAGCAAGACCTAGGGATACTCCTGACTGCCCCTTCCCAAATACTGAAATTCAAAAAGCAAGCCCTCATGGTGAGAGTTTTTATTTGAATGTTGAGGATGGAATCCAGGATCTAAAGCTTACATGTCAAGTACTATACTGATTGCGCTCTCTTTCAAGCCCCCTCTCTATTATTTTTGTTATGAATTAGTAAAATGGATACTTTTTCTGCTGAAAATAGTATATGATATTCCATATGCTTTCATTTGCTATCTTCACTGATTCCAGGTTTCAAAATGATGATTAAAGTTTCAACAAACACCCACATACAGAATTTAACATAGAGCCAAATCTTCTGTTTCCTTTGATAAATGCCAAGCAACATGATTCCTGGAAATTGTAAGTATGTTTAGTTTTATAACAAAATCCCAAATGTCTTACAATGTGGCTAAGTTATTCACAAGAGCAACAGATGAGTACTGTAACTACTCCTTATTCTCCTCAGAACCTGCTGTTCCCAGTGCTCTGGTGTTGGCCCTTCTAGTAGGCATGCAGTATTATCTCACTGTGATAATTCTCTACAGTTTTCCAAAGTCATATGTTTGGAGCATAATTTCATTACACATTGCTTTCTATAAATGTTTATTATAAGCTATCTTCTCAAAATGGTTGCAAATTACACTTTAAAAAAACTAGACCATATTTTTAATGTTGAATTTTAAAGAGTTCCTTGCTTAATTTTGGAAAATAATTATACACCACATATTGTTTGTTGCAAGTATTTTTTCTCAATCTGTGTCTCATCTTTTCATTCCATTGACATTATCACATAGAAATTTATAATGTAAAATGAAATCTAGAATCAGTTCTTTCTTCTATGGCTCATGACTAGTTTAATTCCAAGCTCTCCAATCAGTTCCATTGATTATATATCTATATATTGTGCACTATGTAGTTTTATTACAATTTTGTAGTAAATCTTGAAAATACAGATATTTTGTTAAATATGTCTATGAGATCATTTATATATGTAAATTTTTTTCAATAATACCAAAATAGAGCTGAAAAATCACTAAAAGAATAATTAAGCTTTAGGGATTGTGATATATTTTTACTGATGTGACTGATAGCTCATGGAGAGAGTACAGACTTCTAAGTACATGGTCACTGGTTCCTTTCCTTGTGGGCATTTGGTAAGACATTTGGCAGGGATGTGAGGCAGAGGCTACCCACTACCTGGCAGATAGAAAGATGTGAAGCATGTTTAGTGGGCAATGACAAGGCTGGATCTCAGTGACCCATTACCCAACCTTATCAGCTCCATTGCCTTCTAATAGTGTATACAACATTTTAATCCATCAATGGGGTAATCTATTGATAAAGACAGAGCTGTCAAGATCCAACAACTACACAAAAATTCTACTTCTTATGAATGCTGAAAGGAAATAAACCTTTCAATACAGGGGTCTTCTGGGATGACTACTTTATATTCAAACTATAATAATATTTAATGTATGATAGAGCACATACACACACATATATCTACAAAAATGAGAAAATATTTAATTGGTATTTAAATTTTGGTGAGTCCTGGTTTGAAGGTCATTGAACCTCCGCATTTTTTCTCTGATAGTGAACAGAAGAGCAAAGGGACATTTATGTGAAAAGAATAATGTAATTAGACATGTAAAAGAGTTACTACTTCACCCTAGAGCCATTTTGTGGGTCACCATAAAGCCTTTGTTTGTTGAGAGAGTTAAAATGGAGAGGCTTCAAAGCTCTTCTGTTTAGTTCTGTTATGGCAAATGATCAGTGAAACCTGTATTCTTCACAAATGTCCATGCTACAAAAACTCTCTTCCTAATTCTGACAAGGGGAAGTTCAAGCAAAGAGACCCTAGTTCTATTTAGGGAATGAGATACAGTGTCCAAGCATGAGCTATGGAAAGACTTAGCTATGGTGGCAGCTATATGTTTTTTGGCAGAAGACATAGGCAAATACTTAAGTTTACTAAAATCTTAGATTGGAGACCTCTTTTAATTTTTTAGTCATTATAAAATATATTATTAGAATTAGAGAAGTTAAATTAAAAATATATGAAAATACTGACTAGGGTTGGTATAATATTAAATGAATAATTATTAACAAAGATGTTAATTCTATTTCAAATGGCTGGGATTAAATAAAATAGAACACTATGCTAAATGCTGTTGTAGGACTCCTTGTGGATCTTTCTGAACAGACTAAACTTGGTTATACAATATGTCTAGTAATTTCATTACTAGGTGTATATCTACAACTACAAACTACATCAACACTGAAAACTTGCTCGTGAATATTTACAAAGTGTAGTCATATATGGAAAAAATAAAAAAAAATGTCCCTTAACTATTGTATTGATAAATAAATGGCATTGTGCACATATAATTCTCAGTTGTCCATTAAAAATAAGGAAATTCTTATAACTTAATACAGTATGATACCTTTTCAAAATGTCATGTTCACTGACAAAATTCAATCACATGAAACCACATACATGCAATTTTTTTGCATGTGAAATGTCAGCAACAGAGAAATCCACTAAGTCAGATAGAAAGATGTTGCTCCCTAGAGATGAGGTATGGTGAGAAATTGGCAGTGACTGTAAGCAATTGCTTGTGAAGGAAATGGAAATATTCTGAAACTGAAGTAATTTTCACACAGCTCATGTATATGTCAAATCCCCTAAACTATGTACTTTAAATAAAAGTACCATACAATTTCAGTTATGACTGATTTAAATGAACATATAAGTTGAATGATAGCATTTCCGTTATATAATATGAGTTTTTAGACTATGGAAACAGGTTTTAAAATAAATAGAAGAAATTTAATTTTAACACTTAGACTCATCTTAGTTATAGCTGAGTCTCTAGCGGTGTGGCTTCAGAGAAGTTGTTTTACTTCTGTGAGACTTACTAGACTCACATTGCCTTAGTTACAAAATAATAGCTTTAGTTTGAGATTTATTCTAACATTAATGTTCTGGGGAGCTTTAGTTTACACACACACACACACACACACACACACACACACACACACACACACTAATAAGGTTAAACCTAATGCTTTACATATACAGGATGCATCCTAACACTTAACTATTTCTCTATTCCTTTCATTTAATATGCTTTCATTTCATTCATGAGCTACCATACCTACCACATGGACAGTAATTAAATTAACTATATTTATGCTGCCAATATAAGTTGAAGTTTATAGCAACTTTATATGCAACAGTGAATTACCAATGCCAGTGTAAATAAAAACTCAAGCGTTCCAAACCTAGTCAGTTCACATTATCTATGAGTGAAATTTTTACTTGTTGGTTGACCTTGGATAATATATCAGGGACCTGGAATATATTCTCAATTAGGATTCCACAATGGCTAGAGAAAGACTAAATTTTTACCATTTCTTATATTGCTTTGGTTGAATCTCAAAAAGCCTCAAACATCTTGATAGCTAACCTTTCTTTTACCAGAGTTTAAATTGGGAAGGAGAATGTTCTTTTTCTACTGTCACATAAGAAAATATTAGCCTTTCCTCAAGGCAAGTATAGCCTCACAACTCAATATGTTGTTCTCTATGGTGAGGACCTCAATAACACCTTGCTAAACTGCTTCACATACCCACTACTATCCCCTTCATATCTCATTAATTGCCACCAGCTTCCCTGTTCTGTAATTTGGTACTCATGAATTCTATTTCATTTTTCTTTAAGCAAGGCTTACATTTTCTTGGTTAGTGTTTTTTGTTTTTCTTTTATAGATCTTTTTTCTTCCTAGATTTTAATTATTTCCTACATTTTTATTAAAATATATTTTCCTAAATGTATTAAAGTCTATTTCCATAAATGTATTTGTACCACTACAAACAGTTTAGAGAACATTTTACCCGCCCCCAAATCCCCCAATCCCTCTAATGGCAAAAGAATCAATGCATTCTCTATGCCTACCCCTGGCAAAGAACAGTCTATTTTGTTGAAGTTTATGTAGGTTTATACTTGTTTAAATTTTATATAAACAGAGTAATTTATTTTTGAGTCAGATTTCTTGCAAAGAGAATAACTTTTTGAAAAGGTACTTATTTTCTTTTATATTATCATTCACCAATTCCTTCCTGGTTGATAGCACTGTTCCATTGTGAGGACATGGATATATATATATATATATATATATATATATATATATATATATATATATATATAACCAAATTGAGTGGTATTATCATCATATCTAGGCATGGTCGGTTGTGAACAAATCTAATATAAAAATTCAAACATAAGTGCTCATGTGAACAAAGAGTTTATGACCATTGAATAAATTGCTATGCCATGATTGCTGGGTCCATATGGTGAATGTATGCTAGCTGATTGAATGTTGTAACTGCCAATCTGTTTTCTAAAGTGCTTGTACCATTTTGTGTTCCTAATAACTAAACACGAGACTTAGATTTATTTTAACATTTTCCCTCAAATTTGTTTTTTTTTTCATGCTTTTCAACTCTCTGAGCCTGTTTGTATATCAGTGTATATTATATAAAACATATATTACAATAAATTCTCATCACTGTAATAAGGATTAATTGTGCCATGCCATGAAATTATGTGTATGTGTCATTTGTTATCAAACTACACTGAAGATTGTCTGAAGAGCCAGGGAACCACTCAGTACAGTATGTTAAGCAATTTATACCCAAGTCTCGTGACTTGAGTACAATCCCGAGAACACTTGTAAAGTGGTAATTAGAGAACTGACTTCACACAATTGTCCTCTGACATTCTCCCCTCTCCAATATAAAATACCTTAAAAGTCATTGGAAGATGGCAGTGCTTATTTTCTACCTAGTATTTTTCACAAATAAACACTCAACCTTTTCTAAGATATTAATGAAATGTTCTGTATGATTTTCAGAAGACCCCATTACATTTCTGGAGTTCTATGAAAATCCAGTTTTACATTCCAATTCTTTTTTTTTTTTTTTTTTTTGGTTTTTCGAGACAGGGTTTCTCTGTGTAGTTTTGCGCCTTTTCCTGGTACTCACTTGGTAGCCCAGGCTGGCCTCGAACTCACAGAGATCCGCCTGGCTCTGCCTCCCGAGTGCTGGGATTAAAGGCGTGCGCCACCACCGCCCGGCCACATTCCAATTCTTTAAAGATGACTTTCTGTGAAATGCTGCCACTAGAGAGTAAGAAGCTAAAAATTATTTTTCTCTATATAAACATACTCAGAAAAATACCATCTATCTATCTATCTATCTATCTATCTATCTATCTATCTATCTATCTATCTATCTATCTATCTATCTATCTATATATCTATGTATATATATTTCCTCTTCATAAATGTGTATTTTAAATTTTGAAAGTGGAAATACCATCTTCACAGATATTATGGGAAGTTTGATCTAGAGAGGAGGATATATATATAAAATATATATATGAAGAGTTTTCCTCTTAACTACAAATAGGAATGTCCATTTAGTTCACTTTGAACTACTTGCTGAGCTGATCAAACACCATTAATTTAAAAAAAAATTAAAGTTATTTCAACTTTGCATAGATTGGTAAATGCATAAGGAAAACACTAATGTATTCAGCAGATTTTAGCCAAGATTCTCTGGACAACACAGATTTTATAAATTCAAGCCCGTTTTCATATACCTTCCCAGAATCCTAAGAATACAAATTACTTTCAAACTACATTTTGAGTTTCCAGCCGCATCATCATCATTCCATGAATAAATGTATGCCCTTGTAATACAACAATTACATTTTTGGCAATTTTGATCTTAGAGTAAGAAAAAGACACAGAATGTTAGAGTTAATATTTTACATTTAAAAATATTATGTTTGATGTGTGTATGTGCAAGGAGAGAGAGAGAGAGAGAGAGAGAGAGAGAGAGAGAGAGAGAGAGAGAGAAAGAGAGAGAAGCATCTCTCAATTTGAGATTCCTCATCTCAGTAACTGCTCTAAGTGGAATTAAATTACAGAAAGTGAGCCATAATATAAGTTAAGCCACCACAATAGCTCTCAGAGGGCTCCATTCACTAACAATATATGCTCATTTGTGTGCACTTTCTGGTGCCTTTATGAACAGGCCTCATGACCCACCACTTCTTCAGAAATTATTGTTCAATAATAACCTCACAAAGGGGTTACTTGCTACATAATGTTTTCTCTGCAGCACTATTTGGAAGATCAAAGAAGAAAGAAATGATTGGTGAAGAGAAAATAATAGAATGAAGGATGGTAAGATGAGTAAATTCTATTGAGTAAATTACATTTGCCACTCTACATTAGATTTTAAAGGAAGTGAGAAAGACGGCCAATGGAAAGCCTCAACTCTTGAAATTTACCAATGATAAAATACACATATTCAGGGTGAAGTGTATACTCACTGTTTTAAAAATAAAACAAAATCACGTGTTCACAGAAAATCATTGCAACTATGTTTTGTCTACAAATCCCATTTAAGAAAGTGTCAGAATCTTACTTTCTTCCCATAAACAGGCTGATGGGTGCCCAAATTCGAATTACATGTCTATAGTCACAAGTTTCTGAATGGGTTTCAATGTTGACGTCTCTGGTTGCTGAGTGTACAGTTACAAATGTGATACCAGCATGAAGATGACATTTCACTCTGCACAAATTCAGAGGCAGGTAACATCAGTATGAACCATTGTAGGCTAAAATAATACCCAGGGAATTTCTTATTTTACTTTTGTTTTATTTATTGATTTGATTTAATAAATGTATATAATATAATAAATGTATATAATATATTATGATCACATCCATCCCTCCAACTTTCCCTACATTGTTCCCCTCTAACTTCATGTTTCCATTTCTTATTAACTTTATACTCTATTATATAAAATTAATGCTGCCCATATTCACATAGACATGAGGCTGACCAGTGAGTGTGAGAAGCATGCCAGGGGCCACAGCCTCAATGAAAAGTGATTTATCTACTTTACAGTGGTCATCAACTGCTAATAACCCTGCAGCTAGGAGTGGGGTCCTATCCCTTTTTAAAATTTCTGTCTGAAAATACTGAGGGTGATATCCACAGGAAGCAGAACTAAAGTGGAATAGTATACTGTACCTTCTACATGCAAGTAGAATAGTGAAAAAGGATACAGTTTGAGAAACTACATGCAGAGAGAGACCTACATGATAGACACATCTCTAAGGAATGTGATACTGATTGGGAGTCTGCCAGTGATTAACAATGTTAAGCACTGCCAGGTGGTATTGGCGCAAGCCTTTAATCCCAGCACTCGGAAGGCAGAGGCAGGTGGATCTTTGTGAGTTTGAGGCCAGCCTGGGCTACAGCATGAGTTCCAGGAAAGGCACAAAGCTACACAGAGAAACTCTGTCTCGGGAAAAAAAAATGTTAAGTACATCAGAAACAGATCATATAAAATCTTGGTTATTATTATAATTATTATCAGGATATATTTCAATTTAATTTCAGTATATAGAAGGTTCAAGTCATTTCCTATGTCTCATTTAGTTGAAAATATTTGTTGAGTGTGTATTATATTCAAGATATCAATCATGGAGCAGTGTTTCACAAAGCAGAATGAGTTGACTGTTGTAGTTACATATAAGAGAAAATGTTCAGCAAAGGTTTGCAAAAACTAAAATTTCCAGTCTATTAGTTAACACAACAGCATACATTCATGACCTGTGGATCAGGAGTTTAGTTACAGCTGAACTGTCTTCTTTTTTTTCTGCAAAAAGCCTAAAATCAAGCTCACAAAAGACTGAAATCAAAATGGTGGGGCATGCAATTCACAGCCCTTTTCCAAGCTCATTCTATTGCTGATAGAATTCAGGTCCACTGGTTTTGGACTGAGGGATTTTTCTTTTCATTGAAAGACCACTTATTGCATCTGCTTTCTTTCCACAGAAGAGAGGAGTCTCTGTGAGATATCACATTATTTAACATGATACCCTAGTCAGATCTGAGCTACTTAGTAAGCATCCATTCAGATTAATTCAAAAAATGTTGAGTAGTAACCTATTTGTGGGATATATTCCATCAGTTCACAGGACTTACGTTGAAGTCATAAGATTTTACAGGGTGTAGGTAAGTGTAAATAACCCTTGGATTCTCCATTTGACAGTAAAGTTGAAACAGTTATGCTCAAGTTGAGACATAAAGGATGGGTGGCAGTTGTAAAATGAAAGAATGAGATCGGACATTGCCTAGTCTGAGGAGAGTTGGTGTATCCTTTGGAGATAACAGAAATTATAGGGAATCTGAGAAGCAAAGAGAAATCACTGTGCTTTGAAAAGAAATCTGCTTGTAATGAATGAGTTTTCAAGATCAGAAACACATTCTCTATTAGCACACGTGCCAATTGTGTTATTCATCTCCACTTCCGTATTTGAACTTTATACTTGAGTCACACAACAAACTCCACCATTTAACTTACTCATAACAACCTTTATTTTGATCGTAAAATCACTTGCTTTTTCTTCCCTCGGTGTTTTTGTATTAACTAATTGCAAAAGACTAACTGCATTGTGATATAGAGGATGGACAAGTGTGATTCTTTTTTTTTTTTTTTCTTCTTTTTTTTTTTGACTTTTATTTTTTTATTTTTTTTTTTATTTTGGAATACAATTCAGTTCTTCATATCAGCCACAGATTCCCTTGTTCTCCCCCCTCCCGCCCCCCTCACCCTTCCCCCCAGCCCGCCCCCCATTCCAATCTCCTCCAGGGCAAAGCCTTCCCCACAGATTGAGATCAACCTGGTGGACTCAGTCCAGTTAGGTCCAGTCCCCTCCTCCCATGCCGAGCCAAGGGACCCTGCATAGGCCCCAGGTTTCAAACAGCCAACTCATGCAATGAGCACAGGACCTGGTCCCACTGCCTGGATGCCTCCCAAACAGATCAGGCCAATCAACTGTCTCACCCACTCAGAGGGCCTGATCCAGTTGGTGACCCCTCAGCCATTGGTTCATATTTCATGTGTTTCCGTTTGTTTGGCTATTTGTCTCTGTGCTTTATCCGACCTTGGTCTCAACAATTCTCGCTCATATAAACCCTCCTCATTCTCGCTAATTGGACTCCCAGAGATCCACCTGGGGCCTAGTCATGGATCTCTGCATCCAGATCTCTCAGTAGTTGGATGAGGTTTCTAGCACGACAATTAGGGTGTTTGGCCATCCCATCACCAGAGTAGGTCAGTTCGGACTGTCTCTCGACCATTGCCAGCAGTCTGTTGTGGGGGTATCTTTGTGGATTTCTGTGGGCCTCTCTAGCACTTTATTTCTTCCTATTCTCATGTGGTCTTCATTTACCATGGTCTCCTATTCCTTGTTCTCCCTCTCTGTTGTTGATCCAGCTGGGATCTCCCACTCACCCAAGCTCTCTTTCCCTCGACCCTCGCCCTTCACTACCCCCACTCATGTCCAGGCTGTTCATGTAGATCTCATTCCATTTCTCTGTCATTGGGCGATCCCTGTGTCTTTCTTGGGGTCCTGTTTTCCAGGTAGCCTGCCTGGTGATGTGAGTAGCAGTCCAGTCATCCTTGTTCCACATCTAGAATCCTGTTATGAGTGAGTACATACCATGTTTGTCTTTCTGAGTCTGGGATACCTCACTCAGGATGATTTTTTCTAGATCCATCCATTTGTCTGCAAACCTCATGATGTCATTGTTTTTCTCTGCTGAGTAGTATTCCATTGTGTATATGTACCACATTTTGTTTATCCATTCTTCCGTTGAAGGGCATCTAGGTTGTTTCCATGTTCTGGCTATTACAAACAACGCTGATATGAACATAGCTGAACAAGTGCTCTTGTGGTGCGGTTGAGCATTCCTTGGGTATATGCCCAAGAGTGGTATAGCTGGATCTTGGGGGAGATGGATTCTCAATTTTCTAAGAAATCGCCATATTGATTGACAAGTGTGATTCTAATGAAAGAATGGACCTACAAATACAAGCTAACTTTGCTTTTTATGAACTACATTCACATAGTATTATGCTATATAAACTAAACTATATTCCCATTGCTATTTTTTTCCAAAAGCAATTGTAAGACCGATATTCACAGTTTGCTCTGTATGAATGGCTCTCAAAATTTTATGTATTAAAGCTCAGTCATCATTTTGTTGTTATGAAGATATTAGACTATTTAAAAGGAAAGTATTTTTATTAATAAACAGGGCAACACTATTTTTTTTAAGTTTCATGTTCTGTTCTTCAACCTTCAACCCTTGGTAATACACAATTCCAAGAGTTGTCTTTAAGCAAGGAAACAAAGGCGTTGTTAGACACAAAACATGTTGCTGTCTAAACCTGAGACATCTTATACTCCAACCTAAGAGGAAGAATTCTCACCTGTCCAGAGATTCTACTAGTATCACTGTTGGAATGTGAAAATCCATCCAAATGCTCATGTGAAGTTCAAAGCTTTGATCTCTGCTATCATCTTGGAGGCATTATTTAGACAGCATTAGGTCATTATAGAGTTAACATCATCAAGTGGCCATTAGGAAGTGGAGTTTGATAAAGCAGATCATTGGAGGTGTGGCTATGAAGGGCATATCTTGTCCAACTGTCATCAGTCTGTCTGTTCACAGTCCTCAATGAGGTTAACTGCTTTGTTCCACTGTGTGCTCCCTTTCCTCTGATGTTTCAGCCATCCTTATGCTCAAGAAATGCATCCAGATGACATTTAACTGAAACTTGTGGAGGTAAAAACAAAGTCAAGTCCCGGTCCTCTTACATTCTCTCTGGTTTTTGTCAGAGGTAAAACGCTGACCAGCTTGTTGTATTTGTTATTATAGCTGCACAAGTCATAGAAGACAACACTTGAACACTAATTCCAGCCCTGCTGACCAAGAAATAAATAAGAAACTAGGATCATACTGTTGCTGCTGCTGACAACAAATACAACAGGGAAAGGGTGGGGAATAGAACTTCAAATGAATTATTTTTAAATGATCTAGTATCTGATGTGGGAAGAGCAGATCCTTCTTCACTTGCTGATAATCTTCAGACAATTTCATCAATAATTGTGTCAAAGCAAAGTCCTGAAATAATACTTGTGTCAATGAAAGCTGGTAGCCCTCATGCACGCAGTTCTGTTTATGTCTACAGATGGATGAAAAGTTGCATGCATGGATGAATCTAAAGCTAAAAATTTGCTGCGCTAAATTATATTTAACCAAGCGAAGTGTTTTTCTCACTGACTATTCTGTAACATA